>NW_022436945.1:3081081-3151976 GCF_009761245.1 Sapajus apella | reverse complement strand
TGTGTGTGTGTGTGTGTGTGTGTGTGTGTGTGTGTGTGTGTGTGTGTAGTGAGAAGGAGAGAGAGAGTGAGTAAGAGAGAGAAGGATTTTAAAGAATTGGTTCATATGATTGTGGGTACTGGCAAGTCTGAAATTTGTAGGGCAAGCTGCTGGCTGGAACCTCAGGCAGGATTTCTAGACTGTTACAGTTTTAAGGTAGAATTTCTTCTTCTCCAGGAAACTCATTTTTGAAAATTAACATCATACAGCATGTAGTATTAATCTATGGCTTTGTGTGTACAGGGGGTATATCTAATGTTTTTATTGAATTCAGTTAAATTTCTTTAGCAAAATGATTCTCTCATATCACAACAAACTTTAATTTATCCATATTTAGTCAGAAAGCATACTCTTTCTCCCTTTACTCACCTTGCAAAAAAGACATTTGAAAATATTAGCATCACATGCTTAACTGGACAGCCTGCCATGGTGAATTCTTTATAGATAAAATTCATTTGAATATTTATGTACTAACGTGCTTACTTGATATGAAAATGAGACACCTTAATAGAAGGTTCTAATATAGATTTAGCCTTATACTAAACACTGTAGATGTACTGTTAATAAGCTTTTTAATAATCCTATGATGTAAATGCTATTACTATTATCTCTATTTTATAGATGAGAAAACCAAAATTCACAAAATTTAGATTACTTATCCAATATCATAAACATGACTGCAAATGTAAATCAGATCTATTCAAATCTACGCTACTTCTTTAACCACCATGCTTGAGTTTCTCTTCATGTTCTTATGATACTAATTTATTTTGGTAATAACGACTAAGGCACTGAGAAAGCTTTAAATTTCTGAATCAAAACATTTGTATGTCATAATACTGAGCTCCCCATATATTTAAGGAGAAATTGAAACCTTTTGCATATAAGCCCTTCTATAATGATGGCTTAAGTACTGGAGTTAAGTTTCTTAACTATGCATATAATTTATTTCTTTTCTGGAGTTTTTAAAAAGTAGGGCTTCTGAAATAATATTATATGAAATATTTGTTATATTAGTTCTATGTGATATTAGTAAATATTACCTGGGTTCTTTGGTCATATAAGTTTGGGGAATTTCCATGAATGTATTTGATCAAATAACCCTTTTTCTAAGTATTTTTTGGGTTGTAAAAGGTCAACAGAGATTATCTATTGCAGTATTCCTCACAATGTAATCTGTTCAAGTGCACTGTCACCTTCCAAAAGTACAGTAGCTATAGCTGTTTTCAAAGTACTTAAACAGCAATTCATAGGACTAATGTCTCAAAGAGCTCACTTTTGGGAAACTGCCCTCTCAAGATTAAGATAACATTTTATAGCAGTATCTCACTTGTCTGAAGGTCATAAATTTTACAACATAGATAAACTGAAAACCCAGATGACACAGCTAAGGACCATCATAGGTAAACCAGTTATGCAATGGAGGAGGGCTGTATAAAACAGGGTTTCAGAAGAGATCAAAGTAAAGGATATTATGAGTTAGAGAACATTTGCAGCGCTGCCATCCCATTGACTCTGGAAATGCCATTTCCCTAGTATCGCTGGAATCTTTAAGCTGGCTTTTGATGGTGAAGGAAATTCATACCTTCGAAGCTCCCACAATCAGACTTCGAATAATGTTTTGTGTTTGTACCACAACTCCTATTTTTCAGAACACTTCTACACATATTATCTTATCTAACCATGCCACCGTGCTGATTGTGATAGGTCTGGTTTTCACAGCTGTAGAGGTGATTTGAGAACTCTTCTGCTCTGCAGATTTTTGGTTTTGTCTGGAGCTATGCTTTAGGAATCAATGAAGCACATCACCATGCAATGAGGCAGAACTGTGGACAGCTGGAAAACTGCAGCTCACAAACCAGTTTGGGGTTCTCTTACAAGTGAAGTTTTTTCTTTTCAAACAAAGGCTTTTAGATGATTATTAAACTAGCAGGCTTTGTATGTATTAGCAGAATATACTAATCACATGACAAAGTTCTCATCTGCCTACTGTGAAAAAGACTGTTGTTTATTATTAGTCTCTTGTTATTGTTGACCTACTTTTTTATCCTTTCTTTTCCAATTTTAAATCAAATTTATGTAACAAATTTCATAAATTGTTCATATAATTTCAAAATGTACAAATGGAAAGGGATAGTTCTCTGTAATCCCACTACTGTTAATAGCTATTCATAATTTGGTTTGTATTATTCTAGATTTTTTATACACATTTGCTATAAATTATATATGTATATGTTTATAATTATATAAGCAAAACATACAGAAGATTGTACACATCTTAAGAAATCAAACTGCCGAACTATAGGATGTGTATATTCAGCTTCACTAGATGATGCGAAACAGGTTTACAAAGTGGTTACAGAAATATATATTCCTATCAGCAGTGCAAGGAAAATTTAATGGTTTCACATCTCCAATACTTGGCAATATCAACCTTTGTAATTTAACCATTCTGGTGTATGTGTAGTGGTAACTTATTACAGCTTGCATTTGCATTTAACTGATTACTAATGAAGTTAAGAACCTTTTCATGTTATTGGTCATTTCATGAAGTGCCTATTCAAGCTTCATGTCAAACATTCTATTGGGTTATTTGTGTCAATTTCTTATAGCTGCAGGTAAACTTGCTAATTCTAGATACAAGTGTCTGAATTATATGTATTGAAAAGATTTTCTTCTGCTCTGTGGTTTTCTTTTTAATGTGCTTAAACGTATCTTTGGATGAGAAGAACTTCAAAATTTTATTGCAACTTATTAACTCAACTTTTACTTTAAAGGTTGGTTTCTTTATTTCTTCTTTAAAAATCTTCACCCACTGCAAGATCACAAAAATATTTTCCTGTGTAATATTTTAAGAAGTTTCTCACTTTCAGACTTAGCTTTATGAAATGATCAGAACTGATTTCTGAATATGGTAAAATGTACGATTCAAGATTCACTTTTGTTCTGAATAACTATCCAATTGGCCCAAGACAATTTATTGAAAGAGGTCCCTTTTTCACTGCTCTGAAATGCCAACTTTGTGATGAATCAAGAAAAAAAATATATCTCTTGGAACTCCAATTATACATTTTGACTATACTCCATATGTTTCTTATTGTATAGTCTGTGTTTCCTATTCCATTGACTCTGTGTCTTTTAGTCTGAATATTTTATTGACTTCTACCTTATTATTTCTCTCTTTGGCTATGTGTAACCAAGCATAACACTTATTTATTGGGTTAATTTCGGTTATTATATTTTTATTGCTAATTTCCATTTCGTTCTTTTTTTTTATAATTTCAGCTTCGCAGGACAAATTCTCAATCTTGTCATTTAATCCCCATAATTAGCTGTTTAAAGTTCATGGTTTATATCTCCATTATTTGGATCCCTGTGCTGTACTTCTTTTGTTCACAATTTCTTTTGAGTTTCAGTCACAAAGTCTTGTTCTTCAATGCAAAGTTTTTGATTGAGTGCCAGATATTAATTATGGAAAATTATAAAGATAATTTGATATTATCTTCTTCCAGAGAGAATACACTTTTACTTCTTGTATGTGATTCACTTAGAAAACTAGCAACCCGAGATAATTTTAGTTTAATGAAGAATTGAGATAACCAAAAATTTGGCTTCACTTCCTATTGAGACTGCCTATTTCTGGTTCACTCACTCTTTCTCCTAAGATGTAGTTTTTCAGGATCCCAACCCAAAGAATGTGGGCTGGTTTACTGAGGCCCTTCCTCCTTGACATGGCCTGAACTCCTATGTTTACCCTTTCTCCTCCCAGTTTTATGAGGCTGTTAAAAATGCTACTTATCCTATGTCTCAATTCCACTTTTTGAATCAGCATATACTATCTGGGAAGAGTTGCCCCAAAGCTGGCTTCTGCTTTTTTGGGGGCTTTTTTCCTCACCTAAATCTTAACCCTATAAATTCTCATATCATAATTTGGTAACTCTTTGATAATTTCAAAGAGTTAAATATTTGATAATTTCAAAGATTAAAAAATATTATGTCTAGATTTTCTTTTCTTTTTTTTTTTTTTTTTTTTTTGAGACGGAATCTAGCTCTGTCGCTCAGGGTGGAGTACAGTGGCATGATCTCAGCTTACTAAAACCTCCGCCTCCTGGGTTCCAGAGATTTTCCTGCCTCAGCCTCCCAAGTAGCTGGGATTACAGGTGCCCTCCACCATGCCCAGCTAAATTTTGTACTTTTAGTAGAGATGGGGTGTCACTGTGTTGGCCAGGCTGGTCTCAAACTCCTGACCTCGTGATCCGCCCACCTCAGCCTCCTAAAGTGCTGGGATTACAAACATGAGCCACTGCACCCGGCCTAAGTCTAGATTTTCTACGTTTCCTCAGCAAGAACAGTGGTATAAATCCTCTGTCTTGGCTGTAACATTGTATTATCCTAACACTGCTTTTGGCGATGTGAATATTTAAAGTTTTATGTACACATATTATCAGTCTTTAATTTAGTGACGACCTTCATACCATGCATAGAGGAGCTATTTCCACTTCAGATTATAGGTATCTATCCACTTTTCTCTCATTTGCTATGACTTCATTTAAGAAATATTTAACTTCTTGTGGAATTCATTTTGAAGATATGAGAAAATATTGTTTAAAAAATTACCCCCAAGTTTTCCCCACTGATTAGAAATACTATCTTTACTAACCAGTTAATTTCTTCATATATTGACACCTTTCTAATGTTTTCTGTTGAAAGAATCCATCTATCTATTTCAATGCTTATTCCACACAGTTTTAATGGTAGTTTAACAACACTTTTAAAAGTATTTGGCAGTTCTAATCACATTTCAATATTTGAAAACTTAAGGAAGCTTCACTTACTTTTCTTTTAGATATATAGCAAATAATTTAATAAAGATATGAATAAGTTACATGGCATAATAATATAATGAATACCTGTGAAATCACCATCTGCTATGGTTTGAATGTGCCCTCCAAAACTTGTTGAAACTTAATCCCCAAAGTGGCAGTATTGAGAGGTGGGACCTTTAAGAGGTGATTGGATCATGAAGGCTCTGCCTTCATAAATGGACTAATCCACTCACCGATTAATGTGTTAATGGATTAATGGGTTATCATGGGAGGGAATTGGTGGCTTTATAAGAGGAATAGGGCCCTGACCCAGTACGTGAGCACATAAACACATGAACACACTCAGCCCTTTCTCCTTGTGATACTCTGTGCTGCAAGACGGCTCTTATGAAATTCAGCCCCTCAATCTTGGACTTCCCAGTCTCCATAGCTCTAAGAATTAATTTTTTTCTTTATATATTATCCAGTTTCAGGTATTCTGTCATAAGCAACAGAAAATGAATTAAGACAACACACATCCTAAAAATAAAAAATTACAACCCATATCTCTGTTTCTTCTTTTCCATCTTTTTATCTTCCTCTTTATGAAGAGTTTTATTACTTATACATGTACATGTATATATGTATATACACTTACTTTTGTGCTCTTGTTTTAGAGCTTTATAACTATGGTATCATACATAGCCTTTTGGGATTGGCTTTTTCCGCCCCCGCCCCCAATATTGTATTTCTAAGATAAATCTCCATAGCTGGAGTTTATTCATTTTCCCCTGCTATAGAGTATTTCCTTGTGTGCATATGCCAAAATCCATCCTCTTTGTAGTTGAATGGCCTTTGGATTATTTCTCTAATGAAAATGAACCTATGACAATTTTTGCACATTTTACCTGCTGCATTTTTACATGAGATATCCAGGGTACATACTTAGGAGAGGAATAGCTGAGTCATGAGGCTTTGCAAATCTTTAACTTTACAAATTAATGACAAATTGTTTTCTTTTTCTTTCTTCTTTTTTTTGAGAGGGAGTCTCTTTCTGTTGCCCAGGCTGGAGTGCAGTGGCACGATATCAGCTCACTGCAACCTCTGCCTCCCGCCTCAGCCTCCAGAGTAGCTGGGATTATAGGCACCCATCATCATGCCAGCTATTTTTTTGGTATTTTTAGTAGCGATGGGGTTTCACCCATCTTTAACTCCTGACCTCGAGTCATCCAATGGCTTTGGCTTCCCAAAGTGCTGGGATTACAGGTATAAGCCACTAGGCCTGGCCTAAGACAAATTGTTTTCTAAAGTGGTTTCATGTATTCTTTTTTTTTTTTTCTCTTGAGATTGTATCTCGCTCTGTTGCCCAGGCTAGAGTGCAGTCATGTGATCTTGGCTGTCTGCAACCTCTGCTTCCCAGGATCAAGAGATTCTCCTGCCTCAGCCTCCCAAGTAGCTGGGATTACAGGTATGCACCACCATGCCTGGCTAATTTTTGCATTTTTATTAGAGACAGTTTTCCCCATGTTGGCCAGGCTGGTCTTGAACTTCTGACCTCTGGGTGATCCACCCACTCTGGCCTCCCAAAGCACTGGAATTACAAGCATGAGCCACGAGTCCCAGCTGGTTTCATGTATTTTCTACAAGGAATGTGTCAGAGTTCCCACTGAGTCACATCCTCTGCAACAACTGGTATCATGCAGATTGTAAAGATCTGTACTGACTTATTGATGGAACTAGTACTCTCAAAACCACATTTTTTTTTTTTTTTTTGTCAGCTTGTTTCCTTTTGGCTTGCAAAGGCTAGGTACATGAGAGAGTTTGGAAAGTAGGAGGCATGAGGGACTTTCTTTCTTGTTTGTTTGGCATTCTTGTCAATGTAATTCCAAATATGGCATTTTACCTCAGCAGCAGCAGTTGGTTATAGCTGTGGTTTTCTAGTTTCCACCTGCTTTCTAACTTCATGAATCAGCATCATTGTGCTCACCTGAAGGCAAGATAAGCGGCTGTGCAATATCCTCTCCTCAGAGGTGAGTTCCAGCTCTGTGGGAACCCTCCTCTAATCTTCCAAAGTATGGCCAGTAGCAGCCAATGGAATACTCTTCTCAGAATTCTGTGTCTTGCTTCTTAAGTCCTTCTTCTATACTCCTGAAAAACAGCAGCAGCAAAGCTAAAGTCTGGTTCCTAATGCTCCAGTTTGTCTCTTTCAGCGTGGAAGTTATGATAACCCTCATCAATTTCTTTTGTTCTTCCAGTCTAAGAGATAGTAACTCTGGCCGGGTGCAGTGGCTCATGCCTGTAATCCCAGCACTTTGGGAGGCCGAGGTGGGCGGATCATGAGGTCAAGAGACCGAGACTATCCTGGCCAACATGGTGAAACCCTGTCTCTACTAAAAATACAAAAATTGGCTGGGCGTGGTGGTGCACGCCTGTAGTTCTAGCTACTCAGGAGGCTGAGGCAGGAGAATTGCTTGAACCCAGGAGGCGGAAGTTGCAGTGAGCCGAGATTGAGCCACTGCACTCCAGCCTGACACCTGGCGACAGAGCAAGACTCTGTGTCAAATAAAATGAAATGAAATGAAATAAAATAAAATAAAATAAAAAAGAGATACTAACTCCTTCCTGCAGTAACTTTGTGCTACTCCCCTGTATTTCCTTTTTGTTCTTTCTGTACTTCCACACCATGTAACAAATTCCCCCTATTAAATTCTCTGTTAACATATGTTTTTTTTTTTTTAACTGATGAAAATACGTTGACTTCTTAGTTTTTGCTGATCTATGAGTATGAAATGGTATCTCATTAAACCACTTTTTTGTTTTGTGCTTCTGGTTACATCAAGAAGGGTTGAATATTTTTGTATATGTTTATTGACCGTATGTGTTTCTTCTTCTGTAAAATGTCTTTTCATGTTACTTGCTCATTTTTCTACTATTTTTTTCTTACTGGTTTGTAGTCCTTTGGAAGTTCTGGATACCAATTGGTGTAAGTTTTGTGTGTTGAATATATCTCCTCCTAGTTTATGGTTTATACTTTCACTTTATTGTATATTTTGATGAACAGTAGTTTTAATAAAATTTTCTTGATATTTTCTTTTATAAGGAACTCTTTGTGTCAACACTATGAAATTCTTCTCTATCCCAAGATAAGAAAGGCAGTCTCCTCGTGGTATTTGGGGGTTCTTTCACATTTAGATTCTTATTCAATTGGAATTTATTTATTTTGTATGTATGATGAAATGCAGAGTTCCAATTTCATTTCTTTTCCTATATGGTTTCCACCCTTTTCCTCTTTGATACACTATTCTATACACTGTCTCATACAGAAAGTTTCATGCATCTGGTAGCCTATTTCTCAGCTCTCCAATGTTATTGTGGTGAATTTGTTTATCCTTGCACCAATAATACACTGTATCTTAATTATTATAACTTTATACAAAGTCTTGATATATGTTAAGGAAAGTTCTATGAACTTCTTCTGGAATACCTTGCCTGTCCTTGGATCTCTACCTTCCATATGTGCCATTTCAAATTCTATGAAAAATATTATTAGAATTGCATTAACTTTTTAGATCATTTGGTAGAATTCATATATTTCATTGTTTTTCTATCCATGGATATGAGATGTCCCTTCATTTATTTAGTTTTTATTTAAAATATTTTACTGTTTTGTAATTTTTCCCCACAAAATACAATATTTGCTTTGAGATTAATTCCAGGTATTGCACAATACAGTTGCAATTGTAAATAGTCTTTTAAAAAATATATTGCTTATTAATGACCACTTCATTTCTTTTTTTTTTTTTTTGAGATGAAGTCTTGCTCTGTCACCTAGGTTGGAGTGTAATGGTGTGATTGCAGCTCACTGCAACTTCCACCTCTCAGGTTCAAGCAATTCTCCTCCCTCAGCCTCCTGAGTAGCTGGGACTACAGGCGCCTACCACCACGCCCAGCTAACTTTTGTATTTTTAGTAGAGATGGGGTTTCACCATATTGGCCAGGCTAGTCTCAAACTCCTGACCTTGTGATCTGCCCACCTTGGCTTCACAAAGTGCTGGGATTACAGGTATAAGCCACTGCTCCCGGCCAATTACACCTTCATTTCTTGTCCCTCCTCTCACTTCTCCTGGCTATTGTCATGTGTTTATTCTTATGCATGAAGTTTAGCATCATTCTGTCAACCAAAAAAAAGTCAGGAAGGTTTTGATAGAAAGTGGGCTTAATATATTTTTGTACATGGAAGTGACAGTTTTCTAATGGTGATGAAATATGTGAAAATTGAAGTTTCAAGTAGAGAGCATGAGATATAGTAGATGAGCTACTCCTAGATTAAATCATCAAATGCATACGTCAGAAGTTATACCCAAGAACCAGTTCCATGATTGTGGCATGCCTCACCTATCTTAAGTGAATAAAATGTACACGGAGGATTCTGGGTTTTTTTTCTGAGAGGAGAGTGCTAATTGTGGACAGAGATTTCCTCTGACAGAGTGGTAGGCTGTGCTGAGGAGCACTCATTATAGTATTCCCAAATTGGAAACAACCTATATGTCCATCAACAGTAGAGTGGATAAATTGTGGTGGATTCATACAATGGAATAGTATGTGGCAATAGAAAATACATACTTCTGATGCACATAACATGGATGACTTTCATAGGATATTTTTGAGTGAAAGTAGCTGGATGCCAAAGAGAACATACTACCTGTAATCTATTTGTATGAAGTTTACAACAGGTAAAACTAATTTACAGGGGTAGAGATCATAATAGTAATCTTTGAGGAGGTAATAAGTTAGAGATGGCAAAAGAGAGTCTGCTGGGATTCTGAATTGTTCTATATCTTGATTTAGATGGTGGTTAAACATACAACATACACATGTATATCTATGTAGATATACAGAAAACCCATGAAAGAAGAGAATTTTAGGAAGAAAGCCTTATTTTTAAAAATATTTTCCTCAAGGAGTTTAACAAACCAATTAATTCTAGGGATCACTTCTATACTTTTCTTAGTTTTTCAGGAGAAGCATAAAAATACAGAAATACCAAGTGGACTACCTGGGAGCATGACCACTATTTAGCCTTACTCAGACATTAGTTCTAGGATCTACATCTTCAAAATTGTGAAATGTTGCAAAAAGATGAAGAAAACTGATGGATGACATTGGATTTGTTAAGAAGATGTCAGAGAACGGTAGTTTCTGAAATCAGTTTATTCCCCGATTCATTTACCATTTTCCCACCTTTAATAGTGATGAATAATGTTAAGATATTTTTACTCTATTTCATTTGTTACCTGTTTTACTATCTTTTTAAATGTACCAGAATCTGAAACTGTCTTGATGATTTACTAAATATCTGTGTTTGTTATTATTAGTTATCTGTACCTATTGTAAAAAATTTCCATTAACTTGGTAACTTAAAACAACATAAATTTATTCTCTCACAGTTCTCGAGGCCAGAAGTCCTAAATCAGTGTCACTGCACTAAAATCAAAGTGTCAGCAGGGCTAGGCTACCTCTAGAAGCTCCAGGGTAATTTGTTTTTTGCCTCTTCCAGCTACTAGTGGCTGCCCACATTCCTTGGCTAGTGGCTGCATCATTCTAGTTTCTGTTTCCATGGTTATATTGCCTTCTCCTTTTATGCCTGGGCCAAATCTTCCACTTCTCTCTTACAAGGATACATGTGATTGCATTGAGGGCCCACCAAATAATCCCAGATAATCTTCCCATCTCAAAATCTTTAACTTAATCACAACTGAAAGATGCTTTTCCAAATAAGGTAACATTTACAGATTCCAAGGATTACGACCTGATATCTTTATGTGGCTATTATTCAGCCTACTACATCCCTCTACCAGAATGTAAATTCCATGGGAACAGAGCCTTTGTATGCTTTGTTCACTTCTGTGTCTTCAGTGCTTAGATGAGTTGTGAACAAGAATGCCTGGTACACAGTAAGCAGTCACTAAATATCTGTAAATTTAATTACTTAAAAAATTTTTTTTGAGACAGGATCTCACCCTGTTATCCATGCTGGAGTGCGGTGGCATGATCACCGCTCACTGCAGCCTTGACCTCCCAGGCTCCAGTGATCTTCCTACCTCACCCTCCCGAGCAGCTGAGACCACAGGTGCCCACCACTATGCCAGGCTAATTTTTGTTTTTTAAAGTTTTTGTAGAGACAGGATCTCCCAATGTTGCCCAGTCTGGTCGTGAACTCCTGGGCTCAAGTAACCCTCTCGCCTTGGCCTCCCACAGTTCTGGAATCACAGGTATGAGCCACCATGTCTAGCAGTCACTAAGTATTAAGGAATCACTTTGATCATCTTCCTGATCAATGGGGAATGGGGAGTTTTTGTTTCATTGAGAAAGATATATCTATTACCATTAGCTGTAGTTTATAGTGATAAGCTTTGGCTCATCATCAGAGATAATATTTTAATAAACAGGCCTATCCATCTACAGTCCGGGTTGTTTCATAAAGGAACGAACTATTTGAACGTGGATGTATTCAAATAACGTTTGAATAATTATCTTAGAGATGCTATAAAAGATTTTTTATAGAACTCTATAATTCTTTTATAAGCCTTTTGTCTATTAGTTTTAAAACCACTGAAGACCATTCCTCTAATTTTTGACCTTGTTAAGGGCATTGTACAAGAGAATTCACAAAGATATTTTCTTTTTGGTGGATCAGCTCTATTTTTCTTTAGCATGTCAGAGTATCATACTGTAAGGTCTGAATGCTAACACAGTCCTCCTCACAGAGAGTTTTTTTTTCTTTTTCTTTACCAAAATGGCTCTGTCTTCGAATTCTAACTTTAAACCCAGAAACTTGCCATATGTGTAAAATATGGCAACTAAAATAAAGCAACTGACTTTTTGTTTTATATACCACCACCATCCTATTGATATACCCATATCCAAATGAATGTTGTCATCTCTCAATCAAATCAGTCATCTCAGAGATTGGTGAGTGGAAAATGAGAAGTTTTCTTCTAGATTTTCCTCCATATAAAACCACACGTGAAAATCAGGCTTACGAGTTCAGCTCTATGTAGTTTTTGGCCAAAGTAGTTATGTCAGTTGAAATTTTTTTGTTTGTAAGGAGCAGAATATATCACCAAAGTACCTTATTATTTCCCATATCAAGAAACCTAGAAGATAGGCTGAAGAAAGTGTAGTAGTTCTGAAAATCCTGTTCTTACCCAATAATGACAGCAAAGGAAGGGAGGAGGAGGGCTCTCCAATGTCTCTTCTTTTTTCTTTTCCTTTTTTTTTTTCAACGATGGGGGTAGGGTTCTTCTACAAATGTCTTCCAAAGGACACTGTCTTCTGTCTCATTTGTTGGGTGGATCACATAGCCATGTAAGGAAGAGTGGAAAAGCAATTTTCTTGCATTTTAACTGTCCTCATGGACAAGAAGGGGTTAAGTCTGTCCTCACTGGAAGAAGATTCTTCACACTAACAAGTACATATTCCCTTTCTTCTATTTCTCATGAACAAATCTGGTGAATAGAAAATTGGTGGCGGCAGTGGTGGTGGGGGACTGGGGAAAGAATTGTGTACTAATACTTAAGTGGTTACCTATAATTGTGGACCAGCCCTATCTGCAGATGAAGAGACTGAGGCTCTACATAAGACACTTGTGTAAGGTAAATTAGCTAGAAAGTAGTAATGCTTCCAACATGAACCATCATCTAATGATGATGACGATGAGGTGATAATTACACTGGTAAATACTGAGTGCTTACTACACACCAGGCATTGTGCTCTCTATGCTGCTTTATACCGATTATTTCATTTAATTTTCAACCCTACAAAGGCAGTAGTCCGTTTTACAGATGAACGAACTGAGGCTCAAGGACACATATCTAGTAAACCTGTGATTAAATTCCAGTGCTGCCTCCAGGTCTGGGCATTTCTTTACACTGTTCTGCTTTCCTGTTCTAATGTTCATATGCTCTCCAAGACTACTGCCTCTAGGATAAGCATTTTGTAACTTAAGATTTTTCATCTGCAAAATGGGGATAATTACACTTTGTAATTCCTATAAGGAGTAAAAGTAATAATAAATTTAAAGTGATTAACAATGAAACAAACATAGCAGGACAGATGATTTTTTAATTTCTCTCACTATATTGTAATTTTCATTTATGCCATTTACCTACAGACTGAGATCATTCAGGGCAGCAGGTCTCAAATTATCTGTACTCAGGGCCTCTCTATACTGTTAAAAAATGACTGTGACCTCCAAAGAGCTTATGTTTATTGGTTTACACCTCTCATTACTGCATTGAAATTAAAACTGAGAAATATTTAAAAACAAGCACAAGCTCCCTTAGCTGCCAGTGACAACGTCGTACACAAAGCGTATCCTTCAGAAACGGTAGACTAGTGAGAGAAGGAACCTGAGAAAGGCAGACGAGGTGTATTATTATGAAAATTGTTCTGAGGTCGTCGGGACCCCCAGTGGTCCCTAGACCACACTTTATGATAACTGCTGCCCTAGGGCAAAGATGGGGTGCCAGGAGGTTGGTGCTCAGCAGCTTCTGAGGAACGAACCATGGGAGCCTGGGGCTCAGATGAGGAAACGAGAATTAGGCCGAAATAAGCAGCGCGAGAGCTCCACTGTACCCACGGACGCTACTATGGCTTCCCCGCAGCTTCGGCCCTTAGCAGTTGTCCCCTTCTCCGATCCTCTTCTCCGCTCCGGTTTTTCAGGGGTCCTCCCTGGAGCGCTCCGCCCGGCTACGGGCATCCCGGGTGCCCGGAGACAGGCCCCGCCCCGCCGCCGGTCCGCGAACTCCCGGCTGCCAGGCAACCCTGGCGCGCTGCCCGAGGCGTCACTGCCCCACCCCGTCAGGCTGAACCATTCCCTTCAGGGACCATCTCAAGAGGGAAGAGAAAAGGGAATGTGATGGAACGCCTGAAAGCTTCTCTGCTTCCGTTTTCTCTCCTTAATTTGAAAGAACATTTCTTTTCCTCTTCTAACCAATTACCTCCTCAAGGGCAGCGCAGCGACTCGCCTCTCCCGCCGGAATGTCTCCCCTGAGTCCAGGCCCCCAAGTGGTTCGGCTCGCCAGGGAGGCCCCTGGTCGGCGCGGGTTGGCGCTGAGGCGGGGGCGCGCTCCCGACATGCGCGCGCGGGGGGGCGGGGGCGAGCGCAGCGGGAGGGGAGGCGGGCAAGATGGCGCCTGGCGAGTGATTCTCCTCGGATCCCACCTGCTGGCGCGGAGACACCGGGGCGGGGGTCCTGCCGCCACTACCTCCCTTCCTCCTGTCTCCCGCCCCCGGAGCCTTCCTCCTTCCCTTACCCCCCTCCACCTCGGGGGGCGGGCCTGGTTCCTGGAACACCATGTCGGACTCTGAGGAGGAGAGCCAGGACCGGCAACTGAAAATCGTCTTGCTGGGGGACGGCGCCTCCGGGAAGGTCAGTCCTCGAGCGGGCCCGCCGTCTCAGGCCTGCAGGAACCCCGGCGCCCCCCGGCCTCCTCCCCGCAGCCCAGCGTCGCCTCGCTACCCCGAGTCCCCGGGCTTCTAGGCCCGGGCCCGTCTGGTCGTGGCCTGTGGCCGGACACGAAGTGGGCGGTTGGTGAAGGCCGTCGAGAGCTGTCCAGTTCCCCCTTAAAAAAAAGTCACTTCCTAACTCCCCGCCGGGATTGCGAACTCCTGCAAGACTCGGGCCAGCCTTTCACCTTCCCGCCTCTCAGGACTGGCAGGGATCTGCCAAGGCATCTTAGCTCCTCTGACTTGTAGCCCGGGTCACACTTGCTCCTCCCCTCCCACTCCCTTTACGGTTTCTGATGCTTCCACTGCACCGTAAGCTCCCAGGAGGGTGGCTCTGGAATCAGCATTCCCCGGGTGAGAATTGGGGCTCCGCCACTTAGTCGTCGGGTCATTGGAGGGTAAATGGCTGACCGTTTTGCGCTTCATCTGTGAGATGGATATTGAAAGGGGCCGCCGCAAAGGGAGAAATGTGAAAATACGTATTAAATATGAAAATGCACATAAAACCTTTTAGAGCACAGTGTCCACTGAATACACGTTGGTTGCTATTTCAGTATCATACCTGTTCATCACTTCTATTTCCAGCTCAGCACTCGGTACAAGCAGTCAGTCAACAAGTGTTTATGGAGCTCCTGTTATGGGCAGGATGCTTAGGGTAGCGGTGCCCGCGTGACAAAAGGGGTCCCTGGTCGAATGAATGAGTGCTGGCGTGAGAATATCAGGCAGCATCAGTCTTATTATCTCCTAGGCAGCGGTTCTTACCCCAAGGTTGTGGAACTCCTGAAATGGAGTAAACACTGCCCGGTGTTTGCTCTGGGGAGAGGGTCCATAAGATCTCAGAGGGGTCTGTGATCCCTCCCCCAACAAATAAAGTGAAGAGCCTCTACCCTGATGCCTTCTTACCCATGCTTCTGTCAAAGGCGCCAACACTTTCTGGGAATATTGCTAAAGTTTATTTCCCCTCTACTCCTCTCCATTATCCAAACCATAGTCTATAAAGAAACCCAGGTTCATATTTCCTGTTTAAGGCTTCACATTGCCCCGCTGCTGGTCGCAGTTTAGACCCTGGCTTCTCTGGTGACGACTTCTCTTTGCATCCTCCCTGGCAGTTGGCAGTGCACAGCTAACCTATTTCTGCCTTTGGTTCTGGTATTTGAGCCTCGAGGTCCCCTGGGAAAGATGTAAAATTTCATACGCAAAACTTGGAGTATTTTGTTATTTCTTTCTTGTTGTCTTGGGTCCTTTGTTATAGATTTTTAAAGCTGAGGAAAACAATATGCTATGATTGCCTTTAAACGTTGGGGGAAGAAAGGAACTTGGGGTAACTTTTCTTTATGAAGTATATGAATTTTTGTATACTTAGTAAACTTTTCGAATGAAAATGAATTTTTATAAATCAACATTGTTTCTAACACCTTTATTCAATGAAAAGTTGCTTAGATTTTTATAGTTTTCTCATTTAGATTTTCTTTTGAAGACTGTCTAAGGTTTTGCCTCTTAAATTTTACTGCATTCAATTCATAACTGATCTTATTTCCCATTTAAAATGATAATGACGACCCCTAACATAATACATGTGTAAAAAGACAAAAAAATTGCTAGTTATCCTATATGCTATCATAATGCTTTAAACTTTTGTTCATTTTTCTAACAGTATTTATTGTACATATATTACTGTTAAAATTTGTTCATAATTTTGTGTCTAAGGTTTTTATTTAGCCTGTCATACATGTTTTTCCTTTGTTGCTTACTTGGTGTGAATGATTATGGTTTTTCGTCTCTGTTTAAAATTTTTTCTAGTATAGTACAGCATAATTTTTTCACTTTCATGTGTTTCAATTAGTATTGTCATTCTGCTTCAAAAGTTAATGGTAATATTTTTTATGATGCTCTGACTTAATCTTCATCACCTTGACTAAATAACTTATTTTAAAACAGTAACAGCTTTTCCTGCCAGGAATTTCCTGACACAAATGTCTGACACCTAACCTACTTTCATTATTCTTAAATCAAGAATTTTTTTCTCCATACCCTATTCAGTTCTCAAATAATTGGCAGCCACCAACGTTCCCCTTCTTTTTCCTTTATTGTCCTTTTCTTTTGTGAACTCAGCCTCTCTTTCATTCTTATTTGTATCCTGATTTAACTCTTGGATGTTTTTTCTAACATTTGTTTTTCCTGTTCATTCTAACTCTGAGCATTTTTTTTTTAACACACTGACAGATGCAGTAGAGTGTTGAGATGACGACTTACCAGTTTCTCCAAGAGAAATTTAGCTCCTCCCTCCAGTTCACGTGTTTCTATTTGTTTCCTTTTCTGATTCATATTTTTTTCTTTATTATATAATCTCTTAAGAGCTTTTTGAGGCAAAATATTCCTTTTTCTGTCTTTTCAGTGTTAGTAAATGTAGCATGGTTAAAAAATTGTTAGTATAAATTTTCCAAATCAAAAAATGTAAAGATTCAGATAAAAATATTTATTATATGGGAGGTAGTTGTTCACTTCAAACATGTAATTAAAAAGGGTATTTATACGGTGACTTGCGTAATTATTGAATGTGAAAGAAGGTGTCAAGTCTAGATAATTGAAGAGAAAGTGTCCCCCTCTGATACAGTTGATTCTCTGTTCAATTTTTATAGCAAGATATCAGGAGATGATATAGTAAGAACTTATTTTAATATTCTGTATGTTCCCAATAACCTGTATTTCTGAGAGCTTATACTTGATTCCAGTTGAAAATCCTAGCTTTATGTTTGCCTCAAAAGTATGAAAGAAAGGGCTTTCAAAATCTGGAAGTCACTTTTTCAGGAAAAGAAACTAAGAATTTTTCTGAATATTTCCTTAATATGAAAATACTGAACTTTGACTTTCTTTAATTAAAGTGAAAAATTATCTCAACATTACGTGGATGTTACTCATGCCTTCAGTTTCTGTTTGACCTTTGAGTATATCAACCATCAGTATATTAAATATTTTAAAATACCTGTAATAGTATGAGTAGTGATAGTTATTTTTTTCAAGAATTCTGAACCTCTTCAAAGATGGTTTGTGGTCTAAGTTAGATAAGCTCAGTAGAATAATATAGTGTAAATGAGAAACAAAAATCTGTAAAAGGAAATACCTATCTTTTCAATTCTGATCTTTCAATTCTGATATTGTTACATGTGTCAAAAATATAACAACTGTGTTTATTTCTAGATGTCTAGCAGAATACCGTTCATATGGCAGTGCTCAGTAAATACTTGGCCAATTATCTTAGAAATTTATTACAAATGCTGGGTATTTAAACACAAAAATATTTGGAGTTACGGTGTCCAAATTGCCATTTGTGTGAAAAATATGGTTCTGTGTAAAAGGAATTTTAGATTATCTTGCTAAAAGGAATTGAAGTTTGGCCAAATTTTCTTTTGCACTGTTGTGCTACCTATGCCATAATAAACTGTAATGAGCTATCTTGGAAATTTTATCTTAGTTTTCATTATTTTAAGAGTTGACATGTAATTTTAACTTTGAAAATTAAAAAAGCGATTTTCTCTTAATGTAGGGAATCTGTCTTGAAGAGCGTAAAGCTTAGTGAAGTTACCTTTCTCTTTGTTTTGGAGGAAGTTTATAAATAAAAGTAGTGCATTTAAAATGTTTAAGAACTTGTTGAGTTATTGTTATTCGATTGTTACTAGAATAATTATTCTTTTGCTTTGATAAGAAATGCTACTTTAAAAAGAAAACTCCGGAGTTTTTGAATAAAACTAAGTTAGATAAGATCTTTAATTATGTTTTAAAATAATTCAAATATTTAATTACTATTATTATTTTTTAAGTTTTTTCTGTTGATAATTCTCAAATTCTGATTTTCAGTAAGGAAAAGGATCTTGACAAGCAGGGGATTTAAAGGGGCCTAACTCATTAGTTTGTTGTCCCTACTGATAGCTGCTGGCAAGTGAAATTTACCTGGTGGTATTAAGTCTCTCCTCCCCTTGTAACTGATTAGAACTGCTTAAAGTTGCTTGTCGAATTAATTGGAGTATACATGTTAAGATTGTTCAGTGAGATTTAGTAGTGGTCTTATGTTTATATTTCTTTAATGAATTAATTTTGGTATTCTGTGTATCCATTTTTTAGACCTCCTTAGCTACGTGTTTTGCTCAAGAAACTTTTGGGAAACGGTACAAACAAACTATAGGACTGGACTTCTTTTTGAGAAGGATAACATTGCCAGGTAAGAGACTAAAAAGTCTTAATGTAGAAGATTATAAAAAATCTTACAATAAGTGGCATAAAGCAGAAACGTGTAAGATGTTGGGGCTGCTTCTACTTGAAAATATATGTAATCAGTAAATTTATCTTAGGGAGGTTAACTTTCATCACAATCTATCATATAGGCATACTGTCCATGGGTGTGAGAAAAAGTTTATATACTCTCTCACTCCTTCCCTGTTTTTGGCTACTATACACTTTTTGAGAATAAACAATTGTTACTTATAAAATTCTGAAAAGCTTTTAAAAAATTAAGTGCTATCCATTTGTCAACAGATACTGTATTAACAAAATGTGAAAAGATTGGGAAGGATTATTTTTTAAAATATTATTTTGATTTGCCTCTGCTTTAGTTTTTTGTTTAAAAGTTGGAACAGAAGTATAATGTAGCTATGGAACTTCTGTGCTCTAATATGTGAATGCTGTTTTATGCAAGGCAGCATGAAATTGCTGGCATTTAATAGACCACTAAAATTTAGGGTCCCTAGGCACTCATAAAAATACAGTTTGAGCATTCAAGATGTTTCACTTCACCATGCAAAGAAACTATTTAGATGCCAGTTGCAGCACATTTTGTGGGAAATACGGTGAAATAATACAAAGAAAGAGTGGTTTATGTTTTAAGTTAGCTACTGAACAATTGGGGCTTTAAAATGCTGTCCTTTCAATTTCAATGGTTAAATTCTATGTTTAAAGTGTTTTATTAAAAGCAGTTTATCTTGATTGACTTTATAAACCATCCATTCCTCTCTTCTGTGAGGAAGCACATTTGGAGAAAACGGTTGCACGTGTAATGTCTGATTCATGTACTGAAATGTGAGTGATATAGTGGGAAGGGGTTTAATAAATTCCAATTATTATTGAAATATGTTAACCTCTCAGACACCCCATCTATCAGACAACTCCCCATGAAAGTTTTAGAGTAGCTAATGAAAACTCTTGGTTATGGAGGTATTCTTCTTATCTCCTTAGTAATATCCTCAGTTATACTTTCTGATGGTTTGTATTTGGCTACCAATGGAAAATAGATTGGGAGATATCCCATGGGGGAAAAAAGAATTCCAATTTTTCTATTAGTGACTTATTGTTCAGCAAGAGGTTTAAGAAGAAACATATGCGTACTTTGTTTCATTTGTATTTTCTTTTAATGTCTCCAAAACAGAAAATGTCATTTTAATTTTATTATTCTCATTCTTACGGATAACCTATGCTGCATTCAGAATACTTAACAGCAGTCACTAGCCAAATACATACACAAATCACATAATATAGATGCTGGAAGCTTATTTTTTGCAGCAGTTTTTTTTTTCACAAATGCCAGTTGTACACAGAGAACCTCTATATAGTATTTCGTTAATAGCTATTTTGTTTTGATGCCTAATTTGAAAAACTACCAACTTTTTGTCTCATACTTCTAATATTTCTCATTTTTTAGTTGAAAAGCTTAAGTAAACAAATACCTACTCAAATATTAAAAACAAAGCCTGGTTTTAGACATTTTATATAGGCGATATATGTGATGATTTCTGACCTGTGGCATAGCACTACCAATTTACAAACTTTGAATACTTTGTAAAAAATATTTGATATTCTTGAAATCCAGATTTATAGTATAATATTTTGGACTTAGACAGTACTTCGGTTAAAAAATGACATTAAGGCATGTTTACTTTTAATGAATGTATAATTTTCCTAATTAAGTTTTATTTTGATGGCAAAGTTCCAGAAAAAAGTTCTGTATTTTTTTAAAGCTGTTGGTTTTATGCTATTTAATAAACTCAAACTTACAGTAGAAATTTCAATAGGAAAAGTTTTTTTTTATATATTTTATTTTTATATATTTAATAGGTATATTAAGAAATAAGGTGAATAAATTACAAGCTTTGTAATTATCCTTTATATACTTTAATTTAAATTCATTTTAGTGTCAAATGTAGAATGATTAATATGTCATTTGCTGAATAAAATATTATAGGTGGCTTTATTGAATTTATGGCATAGTAGGTGAATCTAATATTTGTTAGTAGTCTACTAAGTCCTCTGACCAGTTAGATTGTTAGAGGCGTAAACCTCCTGTCCATCTATTTACCTTCTCTTCATGCAAGTTTTCAAGATCATTACTTTGCATATACTCATCCATTTTAGTATATTTCATGATCTGGTATGCTGTATAGTCTGGATGCAACCACTGTGCAGATTTTACTGCTTAAAATAGTGGATCTGTTTGTCAGAGATTCTGCTGATAGAGCTTCTTAAGAGCCTTAGTCAAAATACTTTCAGGAAGCTTGTGGGTACAGTCCAGTAAACAGCGTTCTACTGTGAAAAAGATTTCTAAGTCTTTAGTACAAGAAGTGGGCAGACTTGTGTTTTTAGTTCCATCTTGACTATGCAGCACTTTAAGTAAGGTTAACCAAGGCACCAAGTGTACTTTTACAAGGTCACTCTTGAATCCTGTTGGTGGCTTTAATTCATACCAAAAGCAACTTACCTGTGTTTTGTCACCTCATTTATTTTATTTTTCTCCTAGTTACATGTTATTTCTTACAGAGGAACAGGATTTTTGTAGCATTTTGTGTTTGGGATTAAATTTCTGACAATTTCCTCAATGTTCTTTACTAGTTAGAAATTTGTATTAGATTCTTGATTTAAACAAAATTATATTATTTGAATATTCTTATATAGCTTTATAGGTATGTCATCTTGAAAATGTACTAGGAGCATTCATATGTTTATACCTGCAAAGACAAAAATGAGTATTTATATGAATCATGTCCTCGTGATTTTGCTCCTCAAATGCAGACTCCACATTTTATTTTTAGTTTTATGTGTTAATACTCCTAAAATTCGAATGTGGAGTTAAAAATATATTTCTAGATATATATGAAGTTATATCATTTGTTGAAGCTGTAAATATAGTACTTTTTTGTTAGCATTCTATATTAGTGGACTATCAGTAATTCACAGCTATTTCTATTTCTGAGTCACTAGAATTTATATTTTAAAAAACCAGGCAAACAGAACAACAGGGTTTATTTGGAAAGGCATGCATTTAAAAAGTATTCTCAACACATGAATATGAACCTCTTAGTTGAGAGACAAGTGGGTGGATAGATGACTTAGGGTCTTGATATGATTGTAGTCAGAATTTGAAAACATGTAATGAATATCATGTTCCTAATACTATAGTCAGAGTGTTCACAACACCTAATTCAGATAGGATCTGAATACCAGAACTTAAAGGAAAGAAAAAAGCTTTATATTTCTTAATGTGAAGTTAAGCAAGAAGGATTATTGGCTCTGAAAAAATAGGATTAAATACCTTTTAGTACTTACTAAGTATTGCCTAAAATCTTACTCTGCAAAAGTTAGTATTGTTAAGCACTGTCTTTTGAAGTAAATAAATAACTCTAAAGAGTTGTGCAAGTAAAATGAGTAGACTACTGCCTGTTTATCTAGGGGTTTCTGAAACTATTTTATATACTTCTTAGTGATGTGTACTTCTTCTTTCTCATCTGCTTAATTTAAGACAACATTATAGAAGAATTATTTCAGCCTTGAATCTAAAAAAAATGATTTTTGAGAAATCGATTTGCATAAATTTTTGGACAAATCTTAGTCTGATATTTTGGTTTTCGATTTCATAGGGCTTTAAGAACATTTTGGTCATTACTCTGTGTGTTGAAAGTGTGAGTCTGTGGGAATGATGTCGATGATAAAAGCGTAGCTCTCATTAATGCTAATGGAAGTTCCTCATGGAAATCTTCTGCACGGTGGCAGATAGAACAACCTAAGTTTAAATAATGGAAATATTTATACAAACCCACCAAAATTTAGAAAACTGTGCTGGTTAATCCAATGTCTTTTTCTTTTCAGTTGCATAGTTAAGTGGTATGACTAACATTCTCTGATTTTAGTGTTTTTTGTTGGCACATACACTTATATCTTTATAATCTTTTTTTTGAAGTGAGATCATTTTCTAGTTTCTAAGCTTTTATTTTATTTTCTTTTGATTTGCAAATCATTCAGAAAGTACTAATTGATATTCTGGAGAAAACTGCATTAATTTTATGAGGCGAATAGTTTACAATGTTAAACTAAAAAGCAGAGTTTGGCTTTTGTAGCGTACTCATCAGTTGCATTGAGAAGAGTGAATAGCTTATCTCATAAATTTTTGTATCAACTAAATATTTTACAAAATGCATAAAGGATTTTAAAAATTGCCTTTTAGAATGCTTTAATAATGCTTGTATGGGGAAGATGATTAGTTACACTATTTTATGAAGGCTTGGAAGTATGCATCGTTTGTTTAAACGGAAATGCTTTGAACAGGTTTAAATGCATTGTGATATTTATATACATGGTATGTAGCCTACATTTGTTCTGAATAGGGCTATCAAATGTGTTTATTTTGTAGGTTAAATTTGAAAATGTAATTTTTGGACTATGTTTGCCATATCGTGTAGTAGCTGTCAATCACATTATAAAAAGATTCATTCATTTGAGCTGAAATTATGTGTTCATTTTTGTAGTTTGCTATTAGTCTATGAGTTTTAGAACCCATAGAGTTTAGAACCTACAGCAAACTTCATATTTGTGATTGGATGGTTGAGAATATAAGCTTCAGTTTTTATTTTCAAAGTACATTTCTTGATTCATGACATGCGCTTTATTCTATTCTCTAAGAAAAACATTCTTCTAAGGCTTAAGTTTATAAATTAAAGCTTACTTTATTTTCTTTTGTTTTGAAGGTGATTGTAAATATGGTTCCATGGAAACAGTATAAAAGGATAAAACTGGATTTTCTACCATGATTTTTTTGACATTATTTTCACAATTCCAAATATCATTGGAGACTGCGAATAAAGACAGATTGGGCTCAGAGTTTCTTATTGTGACTTAGTGTTCTGTGATACTGTGTCAGTTGTAGTATTGTTACTTAATTTTTTTGGTGTTCTTATTTTTATATTCATTTTTTATATTTTAGGAAACTTGAATGTTACCCTTCAAATTTGGGATATAGGAGGGCAGACAATAGGAGGCAAAATGTTGGATAAATATATCTATGGAGCACAGGTATGATATGAATTCTGATTATTCCATTATTGAAAGTATACCCCTTACAAGCACACATGCAGATCTACACCCAAATGCACGCACACACATAACATTCTTTCTAATTTTTTGCCTGATGTGTAGAGAGACTGATTTTATATTTGTGTAGTCCTTTGGTTGCATTCTCTCGAAATTATGTTTGGAATGATTTGGGTGAGGGAACAGGAGAACTCTTAACAGCTTTCGTATGTTATTTATATTACTAGATGTTATTGTTAGCAGTTCAGTAAATGCAATGATAAATGATATTTTGATATTTATTAGCTGTTTTGGTTATAGTGACTACTTTCAAATAACCTAAATGAAAAATACAGGGGTGAAAATTTAACTTCATTTAAGTTGCAAGGACTAAAAGGCAAATCTGTATGTCTGTATTTTTGTGCAATGAATTGGTCTAAATACTGATAATTTTTCAGATTTAAAAGACATGTCAATATTTTCTATCAGATAACTAAATATGACAGTGTATATGTGATGCATGTACAATAATTTACTATGATAATGCTTTATTTTCAGAAGAAAATCCATGTAGAGCAAGAAAAATGACCTGAATAATTACATAAAAATTCTTTGGCAACATGGGCTTATATTCACCATGAGCTTATATTAATATAATTTATAAGATTTTAAATAAAGTTATTATACAAACAGAAAATATGCAGGCTAGTAATATACTTTAAAAAGTTAATCATTTCTCTCTGAGCACGTTCAGTGAAGAATTCTTTTTAATATTTGGCAGATTGCTTTTGATTAAGTGACAGACTTTAGAAATGCAGTGATGCCATTGAAAGTAATCATCTGATGAAGTGGAGAATATGCTATATAGCTGAATATTAAGTACATGGTGCTTACTGAGCTCTGTATGTAACATTTGATGTACTATTATTTTTGCTTTTTTCCCTCTACTTTTAATTAGTGTGTATCTTCTACATCATCTGGAGACATAGAGATAATACTCAAAATTTTTAGTTAGCTCTTTATTGCAGTTTGGTATTTTAAGTGGGACAAATATAACTTGGTTATGTAGAACCATGTTGCTCATAATAAATGAATATGTAGGATAGAGTTATAGTATGTTAAGCACTCTGCTGTACAAAGTTTGGTTCTTGTCAAATACCATTGCCTTACTTTTGGATGAAAAATAGATTCTGATTTATTTTGTAAAATACTCAGAGAAGGAGAATATGGCTATAGAGGCCAATATGGTTCCCAATTACATATAGAGGCCCTAGAGTTTTGATTTTTGCATTGCTGATAGGGAGATTTGGCTCGTAAATCCTTTTCTTATCTTTTATACATTGTTCTTTGTCTCCTGCAAACTTTTTCTGTCCACATTTATAACATTTTCATCTGTGGTCAAATGACTTGATATTTTATGCATGTTCATTTTTCTCTTAAAAAGTATATCTCAGAACTTTGTGTCTGGCTTTTTTGTTGTTTAATTTTTTTTTTCTGTTTTAAACTGATTAAAGTGGATACTAAGGTAGAGAAAACTTGCTGGACAAAGATATGTGGGAAGCCACAGTTCTTGTTTCTTTCATGTGGTTGATAAAATGGGAAAATAACACTCTTTTATCTTTGTTCTATAAAATCTACCTTCAAGGCCACATATAGGATTTTTTAAAAATGAAGATTTGGTCTAACTTCTAATGATATTTGACTCTTGGTGTCAAATGGAATAGACTTTTATGATTTATAGGTATAACTAGAGTTAGCGGAGAACAGGGGGACTTTATGCATTTCAGGATAAATAATAATATATAATTCAATTAATATATTTTTCTTCACTTAAAAATTAGGGGCATATAATGCCCATGTGTTGGATTCTGTTAATTCTACCTTACTTCAAATCATTTAAAAATTTATTATCTAATTTATTTAAATTATTTAAAATTTATTACTATTATATAAAAATATTGATTAAAAATTTGTGTATTATAAAGTTAACCATTCTAAAGTGTATAATCAGCTTGGTGCAGTGGCTTGTGCCTGTAATCTCAGCTAATTGGCTGGCACAGGTGGGAGGATCACTTGATCCCAGGATTTTGAGTTTGCAGTGAGCTGTGATCATAGCACTGTACTTCAGTCCAGGTGACAAGTGACACTCCATCTCTAAAAAATGAAATAAATAAAAATAAATTATATAAACAGTATCATTTAGTACACTCACAATATTTCGTGACCATTTCCTTAAGTCAGTTTTTGACAGTATATATTTTAGGTTATTCTAAAGCTGCTGATAATCAGAAGACATTAATGGGAACATTTGTAGAAATTTCAAGAATTTCCATCTTTTTGAAAGCCTGTAAGCTTAGTAAAATGTCTTCATTATTTTTTAAGCTTCTTTATTTCTTGGGAGAAAGTGAATGTTATATTTCTTAGGACTTGTCATGTAAGGTTTCTGTCTTGAAGGTACATAATGACTTTTTTCTCTTTTGGTGTTGCGTTATATCGTTTACACTTTACAATTGCTGTGACTGTTACAAGCATGTACTGTCTTTTTATTAAACAACAATGTAGTACAGTATTTCTGAGAAATTAATGAATGTTTCTATGAAATTGTCTGATAAAACTAGGAATTCTGAGATGATGAAATGAGTTGTCAAAAATTGATTACAGGGCGTGGTGGCAGGCAACCTGTAGTCCCACCTACTTGAAAGACTCACATGGGAGGATTACGTGAGCCCAGGAGTTTGGGGCTAGAGTGAGCTATGATCACGGCACTCTACTCCAGCCTGGGTGAAAGAGCCAGAACCAGTTTATAAAGAAAAAAAAATGGATGAATAATGTAATAACTTTTTTCTGCTTCCTAGAAATTTCGAATAAATGCTGTGTTAAGTACATAAAGTACATTGACTGGTGGTCTATTTTGTTAAATGATTTTTAAATTCTATATCCAGGCCAGAGAAGCTGTGACTTATTACTTACTACTGTAAATTGGAGAAAATGTTACTTTTCAAAAACAGTGCTTTCAAAAACATTCTATTAGCATTTTAATAAGCTCAATAACCTTATATCATATATTTATTCTTCAAAGTAGATTTGTATTGCTTCCGGAGTTACAGATGCTTTATATTGCCTATCGTAAATACTTTGGATTTTGGTACATATGCTACAGGACAGAAATCTTTCACAGATATGTTGACACAAGCCTTTTCAGGATATCAGTTTAATGTGTTATTTAGGGTTTTGTTTTAGTTTCTCTAACTTCTGTATTGTATATAGAAAGAATTATATGTCTGTGCCATTAAACTAGTCAATCTGTTTCTTTGAAGCATTTCTCAACATGTGTGAAGAAGCTTATTTGTAGGCTGGGAGTTAACTTGGGTCCAAATAAAACTGATTATTTTGCCCTCTTCAGCCCCCTTTCCCCCAGCAACATTAAATGTTAGCAATAGTCTGTTGAAAGTGTTGGCGAAAATCAAATTGAATTGACACCCAAAAAAGAATTAGTGAGGTATTTTGACAAGAACTAGTTCTAAGAATTGAAATATGTCCCAGTTAAATTTCCAGATTTTAAATTAACTTAAAAATTTCTAGGAGTTGTTAGAAAGATGTTATAGGCAATTTTTCATAGTGGTTAGGAGCAAACACACAGTACGTAGTGTTTAGTGCCCTGTAACCTGTGGCTAACAGAGGCTAATAACAAACCTCAGAGAAGGACTGCATGTTTCATTTTTGTAGCTCTTTCTGTCCTGAAATCTAAGTGGTTTGCAAACACTGACTCACTGAGCATAAACTCAATGAAGTGTAGTCACTTGTGAGGTAGAACATAACTTCGGTTGTATA
This sequence comes from Sapajus apella, assembly GCF_009761245.1. Lineage (NCBI taxonomy): Eukaryota > Metazoa > Chordata > Mammalia > Primates > Cebidae > Sapajus > Sapajus apella. The sequence continues at coordinate 3,124,467 of NW_022436945.1, read as the reverse complement.
CCAGTGACCCTACACGGATGAGCCTGCCTTTTAAATACCAACAAAAGGATTTGGTGCCTACCTGACAGGGACAGAGCACATCTCACAACTGGACTCCCCAAGACCTTCTGCTCTCTTTTATTGTAAGTTTTTTATTTGGATATTTGCCAACTTATAACTGACTTTTTTTGCGTTAGTGTTTCTTACAGGTTGTACTTATAAAACAAGATATATGTTGTTCTGGCTATTGTATAATCTGTATGGTTTAATTCATTTCTATATATGATTAAAAAACTAAAATAGATTATTTGTCTTGCATATCAGGGAGAAAAAAAAAAACCTGCATTTTGGGAATGGGATAACCTTTCATTTTGGAGAAGGTTAAATAGTACGTGTATTATGTTTAGTATGTGTTACATTGAAGAACTAAACCTATGCAATACTTTACAAGACTGTTACGTGTTGGCATCAGTGTTTGTTCTTTCAAAACTTCTGTTAAGGCTGGGCCAGTGGCTCATTCCTGTAATCCCAGTGCTTTGGGGGGCCAAGGGAGCACAATTGCTCGAGTCCAGGATCAGAAGACCAGCTGAGCAACATAGTGAGACCCTGGTCTCTACAAACAATTTAAAAAATCAGCTGGGCCCTGTAGTACAAGCCTATAGTTCTAGCTACCAGGGAGACTGACATGGGAGGATTATTTGAGCCCAGGAGTTTGAGGCTGCAGTGAGCTGTCACTGCATTCCAGCCTGGGTGACAGAGCAAGACCCCATCTCTAAATAAAAAAAATTTCTATTGATTATTACCTTGAAAATGGTATCTGTTTGATTTACTCAGTCATCATGTTTATTAGATATGGTGGTAAGTGAAATACATGAAAACAAAGTACTATATAAACTAACATAACATTTACTAAAACTGTTGAAGTTTACAGAAAGGAGGATGGTAGTACCTTCTTGCAATTGAAGTTGGGGGAAGGCAGCTAAGGCATAAAATGAAGGAAACTGTTGTTGAAGAGGGATTTACTAAACTTGAAATCTGATTTCCAAAGGTCATGTAAAAGGTTTCGGAACAACAGCAGCTGAAGGGTAAATTGGGAAGTGAAAGGAAAGGGTGGTATGGGGATAATGACAGTAGAGAGATAAATATCAGCTACGTCGTTGATAACAAAAGTTATTTGGGACATGAGACATGGAGATAGATTTAGATGACCATAAGATGGCCAAGAAAATTAGATCCAGAAGTTCCCAAGTAGATTGTAAAATGTATTGCGTGTCTGAGGGAGTGTACTTTCTTGTAGCTTGGAATATTCTGATAGTTTTCAGTTTTCTGGAAGGGGTCAGAAGAGTTCTGGATTGATTGATGTGGTGAGAGACTTACGGATTTGAGGGTGCCTGTGTTATGGCTCCTGAAGAGGTGAGTACTTAGAGGTCTGGATTTGAGGCTGGTGAGTAGAGGCCCTGAGAGTCAATAGTTTTGGTAATGTGTGTCTTTTAAAGATTTGGTCCATTTGATTTATATTATCAAGTTTATGGTCACAAAGTTGTTCATACTATCTTTTTAATGTCTATGGGATCAGTAGTGATGATCCTCAGTTTGTTTACCTTGATAATATGTGTCTTTTCTCTCCCTCCCTTTGTTTTTGGTTAGCTTGGCTAGAGGCTTGTCAGTTTTCTTGATCTTTTTAAAAAAACAGCTTTTGGCTTTGTTGATTTTCTCTGTTGTTTTCCTTTTCAATTTCAGTGATTTCTTCCCTAATTTTTAATTACTTTGTTCTGCTTGCTTTAGACTGAAATTACTCTTTTTCCTCTAGTTTCCTATAGTGGAAGCTTAGATTATTGATTTTCCTTCTTTAATAAAACATGCATTCAATGCGAAACACTTTCCCTAAGCACTGCTTTTGCTGTATTCCACAAATTTTGGTAGGTTGCATTTTTTATTTTTTTGGTTCAAACTATATTAAATTTAATTTTGAGACTTCTTTGATGCATGTGTTATTTAGGATATGTTGTTTAATCTTCATATACTTTGAGTATATGAAGCCATTTTACTGTTACTGATTTCTGGTTATAGTTTGAAAGCATGCATTGTGTGATTTCTGTTTTTACAAACATGTTAAGGTATATTTTATGGACCAGAATGTAGTTTATCTTGGTGAATGTTTTATCAGAGCTAGGGAATAGTGTGTGTTCTAATGAATACAGTATTCTATAAATGTCATTTAGAAGAAGTTGATTGTCAGTGTTGTTCAGATCAACTATACCCTTCTGATTTTCTGTTTGCTTGATGTATCACATAATGAAAAAAGGGTATTAAAGTCGTTAGCTGTAATAGTGGATGTGCAGATTTGGAACTCCCTGCAGTTCTATCAGTTTTGGCCTCATATATTTTGATGCCCTGTTATTAGGTGCATATATAGGGAGGATTGTTATGTCTTCTTGGAAGGCCGACTTTTTCATTATGTCAGTCTTTAAACTCGATAAGTTTCCATATTTGAAGTCTGCTTTTTCTCAAATTATGTAACTACTCCAGCTTTCTTTTCATGAATGTTTTCATGTTGCTTTTCTGTCCCTTTACTGTTAACCTGTCTGTGTTAACATATAAAGATATGTAAGGTGAATTTTCTGTAGGCAACATATAGTCGAGTCTTATTTTCTCATCTTCTTTGACAATCTTTTAATTTGTGTATTTAGACCATTGACATTATTGATACAGTTGAGTTAACATCTGTCATGTTTATTTTCTGTTCTTTGCACATGTTCTTTGTTTCTTATCCCCCTTTTCTGCTTTCTCTGGTTTTATTTGAATATTTTCTCTCCTGTTTTGGCATATCAACATACTTAAAAATTTTTCTTAGTGATTGTTCTAGAGTTTGCAATATACATTTTTAAGTTCAGTGTTAAATGATGCTATATTGCTTCATGTGTAGTGCAGATACATCAGAATATCTCAATTCATCCTTTTTGTCCCTTATGGCATAGCTGTCATTCATCTCACTTATCTATATAATATAATCATACAGTACATTATTATTATTTTAAACAGTTGTATTTTATATTAACTAACAATAAAAAAATAATTGATATGTTATCTTCATTTTTTTCCTTTTCTGATATTCACTCACTTTTTTTTAGATTTAGTATGATTTTATTAAAAAATTTAAATTTTATTGTAAACTGACAATTTATAATTGTTTATATATATGGAGTACAGAGTGATGTTACGATTTATGAATACAATGTGGAATAATTAATTCAAGCCAGTTAACATATCCATTATCTCAAGTACTTATAATTTTTAAGTTGAGAACATTTGAAATTTACTCTTAGCAATTTTGAAATGTATGATATGTAATTATTAACTTTTAACCACACTGTGCATTAGTTCTCAAAAAAAAATCTTTGTATCTACTGTCTGAGATTCTGTACCCTTTGACTATTTCCCCCAACCCCTAGCCTCTGCAACCACTTGTCTACTCTCTCTCTCTCTCTTTTTTATGAGACGGAGTTTTCACTCTTGTTTCCTAGGCTGGAGTGCAATGGTGTGATCTCAACTCACTGCAACCTCTGCCTCCTGGGTTCGAGCGATTCTGCTGCCTTAGTCTCCCATATAGCTGGGATTACAGGCATGCACCACCACACCTGACTAATTTTGTATTTTTAGTAGAGATGGGGTTTCTCAATGTTGGTCAGGGTGGTATTGAACTTCTGACCTCAGGTGATCTGCCTGCCTCAGCTTCCCAAAATGCTGGGATTACAGGCGTGAGCCACCGCACCTGGCCGAGATTCCTAAATACTGGGTTTGGTGTCTAATTAATTTTGTCAATTTCTTGTTGACTATTACTTCAGGTACTTCCTAAGCTTGATTCTCTCTTCTGATGTTTCAGTTATGCATATGGTGCACCACTTGGGACTGTGCCACTGTTCTTTGATGTTTTGTTTTATTCATTCTTGTTTTCTTTTTGCATTTCTGTTTTAGAAGTTTCTATTATCCTATCTTCAAGCTCACTGATTTTTTTCCTACGCTTTGACCAACAATGTACCCAACAATGGCATTCTTTATTTCTGTTACAGTGTTTTTGATATCTAGTATTTTGTTTTGATTATCCCTTGTTTTATTATCCCTATCTGTGCTTACATGTTTTCCTTTTCCTTTAGTACCATCAATATATTAGTCATAGTTACTTAAATTGCCTGTCTAGTAATTACAAAATCTGTTTCATATCTGAGTCTGGTTCTGATACTTGCTTTTTCTCTTCAAATTACCTTTTGAAATTCCTCGTAATTTTATATTGAAAGCTGGACATGATATAGTAATAAGATTCAGGTAAGTAGACTTTTGTGTGAGGTTTTACTTTGTGCTGCATTTAATGTTTAATTTAGCTGTGGGTGCCAGAGGCATCAATTCCTCTAGCATCCTTGTTTTTGCCTCCGAGTCTTTTTTGGTATCTCTAAGAACTTGTTAGGTGAGATCTGTCTGGCAGCTCTTTCAGATGTTGGTGCTCTGTTGGTGTTGTGGTAAAGTATGGGGGAGGAGAAGCATTCTGTATTCTTATGATAAAGTTTTAGTCTTTAGTGGGCTTGTATTTCTAGACTGTGAACTTCACAAGTGTTTCTTTGCTCCTCCCAGTTAGATGAGACAGAACAGCTACAGGGGGTTGAAGTTGGGAACTTCCCTTTCTGGATGGAATACAATGTTCTGATTAAGCCTTTTCTTCTGGAGAGTATGATTTTTTTTTTATGGATAATGCTCTGGGTATGTTTCACAATGGTTACTTTTTTCCTCTCTTCATCCCAGAGCCTTGAGGGGATCTTTCTTGACTCTTTACTGATAATTTAGTGGGACATTTGGAATCTGGTGGCGCATCCATGAAAGTGTGGAGGTAGGCCTTGAGACTGTAGGGGCCCCTAGGAGTTCCTCACTCTTAAGCTAGACCCCCGTCAGCCTCCAGCAGTTTGTCAAAATTACCATTTAGGTCTTCCTACCATTTACTGTTTCTACTGGCTGCTTCTGCAGATAAGCAGATCTTGGCTGTAATTTTTTGGATTTGTTTGCCTCTCCAGATTTCAGGGTGATGATTTGCTTTGCAGTATCAACTTTCTGATGAGTCCAAGAAAAGTCACTGATTTTTCAGTTTGTTCTGTCTTTTTCTTTTCTTTTTTTTTTTTTTTTTTCTGAGACGGAGTTTCACTCATGTTACCCAGGCTGGAGTGCAATGGCGCGATCTCGGCTCACCGCAACCTCCGCCTCCTGGGTTCAGGCAATTCTCCTGCCTCAGCCTCCTGAGTAGCTGGGATTACAGGCACGCACCACCATGCCCAGCTAATTTTTTGTATTTTTGGTAGAGACGGGGTTTCACCATGTTGACCAGGATGGTCTCGATCTCTTGACCTCATGATCCACCCGCCTCGGCCTCCCAAAGTGCTGGGATTACAGGCTTGAGCCACCGCGCCCGGCCTTGTTCTGTCTTTTTCTTATGTGAGGACAGGAGTGATGACTTTCAGGTTTTTTTACATGTCAGTTGAAAGTGAAAGTCCTATAATTCCTTTTATATTTTAATATTTTTAGTTTTTTCATTTTTTCATTTCAGAATTTCACCACAGTGGTGAAGGTCAAAATTGGCACTAATTACAATGACAAGAACAAGGAAAAATAATAATAGTTTTTACATTAAATGGAGATGTTTATGTTGCTAGATAACTAGGTGAGTGAATAGGAGTTTATCCTTCTATTTTTTTTGTGAATCCTGAACAATTTCTAAGAATCACCAACTGAACAATGTTGGGATACATTTGTCTAGATCAGAGATTGGCAATTTTTTCCTGAAAAGAGCTAGATAGTAAATATTTTATGCTTTGCAGGCCATGTTGTCTTTGTTGTAGCTACTCAGCTTTGCAATTGTAACACAAAATTGTTAATACTTAAACAAATGAGTGTGACTATATATTTCAGTAAAGTTTATCTATAAATACAGGGTGTGGGCCAGATTTGACCCATGGGCCATAGTTTACCAATTTGTGGTCTAGAACAACGGTTTTTAATGTTTGTTCCCTATCTCTCATCCTGTAATGAGTGTCAGTAGATGGTAGATTATTTGCATGGTAGTATCAGTAGATCATTTGCAGATGTTTTACCATATTCAGGTATTGTCCCATGTTTGGATGAAGGGTTTCATATATTAATTGGAAGAGTTCAAAAGTCTTAAGAGTCATAGGTTTAGGCCTTATTTGTAAGTTTAAAACCTACCTCAAAGTTGCCATGAAATGTGATTCTTGTTTGCTTAATATGATAACAAAAAAATCTGCAATTGCATGTCGTATATTAATTTTAAAATAAGTACTTTTATTATTTCACTTTATAATGTAGGCATATTTGATATTTTAAAAGTGAGATAACAAGTTTTGCCCAAGATCAATAGATGGGGCCAGGACTGGAATTCACCAGCAACCTGAGTTCCACAGTAGAGCTCTTTTCAGCAAGTAATATATAATATCACCCATGGCAGTTGGAGGTGGTGTCAGTAGATTGAAAATTAACCTTCAGAAATCAGTTCTGGGGCTTTATTCTTAATAAGGAAAGTGAGATACTCTTTGTTTTAGTTAATTCTATGTTGGGCATTATTTCAAAGCATCTTGGAAGACAGACAGAAATAGATATTCAAGTTGCTGAAATGAATCAGATGAGTGATTTTGTGTAAAAATTATAGAACATTTAAAGTGAAAGGTATCTTAGAGACCATCTAACTCAAATATCTAATTTTAGAGATAAGAAACCTGAGACCTGAAGAAGCTAGGTGACTTGGGGGCCAGTATGGTTTAATAAAAGAGAATAATAGTCCTGGAAGCTCATAACAGAAGTATGCCAGGGCTGGCTGGCCCTAGCTTCAGAGAGTTAATTGTTAATTTTTTAGCAGTTTTCATGAGCCAGTTATTAAATACTTTCACAATTAAAAATTATATATAAACTCACACATTGTATTAAAACAAAGGTATTATATGCTTAATCTCTATCACTAATTATTTTACTATGTATTTCTGTTATCTGTGTTCTCGAGGTTGTTTACATCTGCTACATTTATATAGTGGACATGTTATATAATGGTGCCCTCTCCAACTCTATGTTCAGTGATGTCACATTGATAACTTAAAAATGACCATAGGCAAGGATCATGGAAATTGGCAAACATTATAGCAAACTGTCACCCCTGCTGGGCCCCGAACCCCAAGCCAATTGATTAATATTTACCAGTATCTCATTGGTCCTGACTACTGTGTTATATACTTGTTTATATGTTTAGTTTTGCTGCAAGACTGTGAGTTCCTTATGGTTTGGAACTTAATGTCTGTAGAATCCAGTACAATGCTTAGAGTTTAATCGAAAGACAAATGTTTTTAATTATTTAGTCTTTGATTCAAATCCTGGTTCCATCACTTACCTATCAGTATGACCTTGGTTATTTTCACCTCTGTTGATTATTTAAAATGGGAATGATAATACCAGCCTTTTGGGATTGTTGTAAGGATTAATGAGAAGACCCAGAAATGTGTCTGGTATACAGTAGGTGCACAAAAGTAGTAGATTACTACTGTTATAACCTAAGAAGTAGACATAAATGCCATTAGGGTCCAGGCTTATATTGTATTTTATTGTATGTACAGCCTTGTATTAAGTGTTTGACCACAAACTGGATGAGAATCAAGAATGCGGGTTATTTTTGTGTGCATATATAATTCTCCTTCCTACACAAAATAATGAGATAAATTAAAAAATATGATATATAAGAGGCAGGAAGCAATCCTTCTGTTATATTTGGCATTGCTCAGACTCATATTACAGTATTATGTCCAGTTTTACATTGCTCATTTTAAAGAGGATGTCACAAAACTATATGTAGTGTGTCCTGGGAAGAATCAACAGCTATGATTAAAGGGATAGAAAAATAGGCCCTTTGAGGGAAGTTTAAGGAACTGAGTTTGTTTACTCTGGAAAGGAGATGGTAACGGAGTTACCTAACTGTCTTCAAGTATATAAAGGGTTAGTTTAGGAAAGGTACTCTCAAGTTCTTCAAATGCACAGTGGACTAAAAGAGGAAATAGACATTTCATTTAAAGAAAATTGTGTTAAACACTTAAATTGCCTATCAAGAGGTATCATGGAATCTCTGTTTTTGAAAATATTTAAAAAGAATAGCAGCAGATGGTTATTTATTGAAAGGTTTAAATGTCTGACCTCATGAAAGTCAGAGGTAGGATTGTAGATGTTGTAGCCTTTTCTGCTTCTTTGATATTGATATGATTTTCTTATATTTTCTGTAATTTACCAAGCATATTCCAGCTATCTTATTGGAAGACCACAATTTTGATAGAATTATATTTTAGCTTGCATTGCATGTTAATTGCTAGATTTATCTTGAATGAAAACATTTAGTATTATCAATCTGCTAGTAAGCAATTTAAATGAAAGTTGTAACTATGAAACACTTGACATTTGTATTTTTACACCCATTTTTACATATCTGAAGGATTACTCTAGTATTCATTAAGATTTTTGCCCCTAGTAATACATTACAAATATTTTGTAACTCTTTTGTGACAGGGAATCCTCTTGGTGTATGATATTACAAATTATCAAAGCTTTGAGAATTTAGAAGATTGGTATACTGTGGTGAAGAAAGTGAACGAGGAGTCAGAAACTCAGCCACTGGTTGCCTTGGTAGGCAATAAAAGTAAGTTATTACTGCTTATTTATGTATGGTAAAGTTTACTTGCTGTTGTGGACAGAATGTTTGTGTCCCCTCACCACCCCCAATTTATATGTTGAAGACCTAATCCCCAAAATGATGGTATCTGGAAGTGGGGTTTTTGGGAGGTAATTAGGTCATCAGAGTGGAGCCCTTAAGAATGACATCTGGCAGGGCACAGTGGCTAATGCCTGTAGTCTCAGCATTTTGGAAGGCCAAGGCGGGGGATTGCTTCAGTCCAGGAGTTTGAGACAAGGTTGGCCAGCATAGTGAGACCCTTGTCTCTATTTAATTAAAAAAAGAATGGGATTAATATCTTTATAAGAGACATGAGAGATAATAATTTTCTCTGCCATATGAGGATATAGCGAGAAGGTGGCTATCTGCAAACCAGTAAGAATGCCCTCACTAGATGCTGCATCTGTCAGTGTCAGTACCTTGATCTTGGACTTTAGTTACAAGAATTTTGAGAAATAATATTTGTGGTTTAGGCCATTAATCTATGCCATTTTGTTATGGCAGCCCAGTTGAGGACTTCCCAACACATTTGCCTATCCTGTAGTTTTAATTCCTACAAAGAAAGAGTTGATATTTGGAAGCAGCTTTTCTAGAGTGAGCAAATTATTTGAGTAGAAAATTCCTAAGAATGTATACAATCTTTTCCGTAACTGTTTTGATGCATGGTCTATCATAACTGCTTCACTGCTTCAGTCAATTCCTGTGAAGGTAAGTTTAGTTCTGACAGTGTGTGTTTTGGCTTCCTGTGGTCTGAGAAAGCAGCATGGATTATTAAGAACAGCAACACAGCTGCAGATTTTATGATATTACATTGCAGTTTCAGCTCTGTCCCAGAGGTTTTGAGTGATACATTTCATTAAATGATCCCCTATTTTAGGGAAGGAAGAAGTGTCTATATTGGAATTTTATATGCATTGTTTCTTGCTCGTGTCTCATATAAATTTCATTTTCTAAATTTTTGGGTTTGTTCTGAAATAGATTTTTTTTTTTTTTCCTGAGAAAGAGTATATTAGGGAGAAGAGCAGTTCTTGGTAAAAATTAGGGTTTGTAAGTAATTTCAAGACCTGTCTCTTGGGCTATGATAGATAGAGAAAAATTATAAAACTGAACTCAGTACATGACTGTATTTTGGTTCCTAGTCCTGCAATGTAGTAACTTAGAAAAAGAGACATTAGTAAAGGTTTTCAAATATAGTCATGTGTTGCTTAACAACAGGATATGTTTTAAGAAATGTATTGTTAGGCAGTTTCATTGTGTGAACATTATAGAGTATATATTAGGGTTCTCTAGAAGGATATAACTAATAGGATATAGTTATATGTGAAAGGGAATTTATTAAGGAGAATTGACTCATACAGTCACAAGATGAAGTCCCACGATAGGCCATCTGCAAGTTAAGGTGCAAGGAAGACAGAAGTGGATCATTCTGAGTCCCAAAACCTCAAAAGCAGGGAAGCCGACAGTGCAGCCTTCAGTCTGTGACTGAAGGCCTGAGAGTCCCTGGCAAACCACTAGTGTAAGTCCAAGAGTCCAAAAGTCAAAGAACTTGGAGTTTCATGTTTGAGGGCAGGACGCATCCAGCACAGGAGGAAGATGGAGACTGGAAGACTCAGCAAATCTGCTTTATTCTAGCCATGATGACAGATGATTAGAGAGTGCCCACTCAGATTAAGGATAGGTCTGCCTCTCCCAGTCCACTTACTCAAATGTTAATCTCCTTTGGCAATACCCTCACAGACACACCCAGGAAGAATACTTTGTATCCTTCAATCAAGTTGACACTTAATATTTACCATCACATAGAGAGTGTATTTACACAAATCTATATGGCATGGCCTACTACATACCTAAGCTATATGGTATCCTGTTGCTCCTAGGCTACAAACTTGTATGTTAACATACAGAATACTGTAGGCAGTTATAACACAATGGTGAGTATTTATGTGTCTAAGCATAGAAAAGGTAGAGTAAAAGTATGTTATAAAAGCTCCGTTATAATCTTATGGGACCACTATCATATATGTGGCCCATCGTTGATGGAAACATTGTTATGCAACACACGACTGACTCAATATATTCCAAGTTATTTGACATCAGAAAAAGAGAAAATGACCTCAGATTTTACCATGGAGCATTTAGATCAGGTATTTCCTGACTGCAAGGGTTGTTAAATCAATATGTACATATATTACCGAGAGAATTATCTTTTCCAAAGGTCTTAAAAAATGTAGTACTTTTTTTTTCCTCTGTAATTGTTTAGGAAGCAGTGCTTCCTGAAAGACCAAACCAAGATTTCTGCATTATGTGGCTTTGCACACTAGATGAGCATTTCATAAGTTCAAGTTTAATTTAAAACCATGATGACACAGGTGTGAAAAATACAGACATTATCATACGCTCTGGAAAACCATATTACATATCATAAAATGTTATGGCTTGCATAGAAATTGTAGTTTGCTTTTTTAAAAGCTTTAAATTTTGCTCATCTGTTTTGCAAACAATTCTTTTTAATTGAGTGAATCAGATGCTTTTCAGTTCATTGAAAATCCCCCTTTGCAAATCATGTTTTGATGAGCTTAAGTTCTATTTCTGGGTTCAGCTTCTCAGTTTAGTTGTCATTCAAAGCATTGGGTTATATTATGGTTAAGTGTGTGCTTTATTGGAGGCTTCCCATTACCTTATGAGAAATTATAGCGTCTCTGAGGGAGAGGAGTTACGATTTATTTTAATTTCTTTCAGGACATAATCTAACTGCCATTTGGGATAATGGTGTAGTGGTGTATAATTATATACATTATGTTATGTATATCCTATCTTGTGAAGCATCCACCATTGGTCATTGTCAAAGACAGGCTGTTAGAGTTAGATGGGCTCTTGGACTGGACTAGTGGTGGCATTCCCAGGTTTTAAAAACAAATGTTCGTATAAGTTATTTGAATTTATGTAAGAAATTAATGCAATGTTATGTTTGAGATTTAATAGCATAAAATTCAAGAGTTTTCCTTTTTTTACTTTTGGCTTAGTTATAACCCCTTTCTTGTATGTATTTATAATACGCTCTTTCAGAATGAGATTATATAACAGTGTATGCAGTCACATAGAATGTTATATATGTAAGATAAAGATATTATAGATGAATATTTTCCTGAATATTATTTACTACATAATCTGTCACTGGCCCAATTTCATGTAATCACGTAATGAAAGAGCCTTCTGCAATTAAGCCTATTAAGGCTTTAACTCTGAGTCTCCTGAATATATTTTGATTTCTATGTCCAAATTGATGTTATATTTGTTATGGTATTGTAGTATGTACTTACTTTCTTTTGGGGGGATATAATTATATTAAAAATCAATAAAATTTACAAACAGACTTTTCACACTGGTTAAAGGCAAAGCAAGAGTTGTGATGGAAAGACATATGAAGCTGGATTATTATGCTCATTACCTAAATGTAGTCATCTTCTTCCTAAATGTGGTTTTAAAATTTATCATTGTGTCCCGTTTTTTGTGACTTAAGTAGAAAGCATATGTTGAAAAGAAATGTGTAGGCTATGGAAATATTGGTAGCAATAGTCAGCTTTTAGTTAAAGTTAGCAGAAGGAGGGAGATAAAAAGATAGGGTGAACACACATTTCCATAAAAAAAGAGAGTGTGTGTGAACTTATTTCATGCTAAGAGCTTATAACAGTAAATTATAAGACTATTTGCTTTTTATTAAAATATAGTAAACACTTCAGAAATTTGGGCTGAAGATAGAGGATATTCTGATATAAAGATGAATTATGGACTTATTTTATGAAAAGTTAAATTTTATGCTTAAATATTACAGACTAACTAGAGTAGGTTAATGAAATGGCTAATAGAGGAAGAGATTTCTTTTAATGAAATGGAAAGAATGATTGGTAACTAGTACATTAACTATTTCAATATATAATTCTTAAAAATGTACAATTATTAAAATGAAATATTCTGTGTTCTATTTTGAAAGAATATCAGATGCTAATTAGTGTTATTTTGTTTAAGTACTAAATGAAATATTGCAGTCATAGAGCTTTGAATTTAGACAAACTTTGCTTACAAGCCCAATTGCTTCACTCTAGAGCAGTGTGATATCATACAAGTTACTTTACGTTTTTAAGCCTCAGTTTCCCCCATCTGGAAATGAGGGTAATAGTTTATGTTGGATAAAGCTGATTTAAAGATTAAATAAGATATTGTGTGAAAAGCGCTGTGCTTGTGGTCTTTTGCATAGTAAGTGCCCAGTAACTATAAATTAGTTTATTAATCATAATGGCCTTTTAAAAGTACTGAGCATAGATAGCTTCAACTTGATTTATCACAGATTGCAAACCAGTAGAGCTAAAATTCATGCTCTGTGCAACTTTCCTGGAGAAAATGTTTATTAAAGAATTTCCTTATTACCATCTTTTTTCTGTCCTCCCCCTCCCCCAGCCACCTGCCAGAGATTGATAGTTCTCATATTATGTGTTGGGTAGGGCCATTCTTTCGCTAAACGTTTTTGAAAGTCTGCTATGTGTATTAATCTAGTCATTGTTAATTTGCTGAAAGGTTGAGACAAAGAGTCTTTAAGGAGTGATGGGAACCTGCCAAACTAGATCTTAGTCTTATTCTTTTTCACTGTCATCTTCAAATTATAAAAAAGAAATTTCTTTGTTTTGCTCTGTCTGGTTGTTGGATTAATAAATACACTTAACTTTAGCAAGATGACTAGCATGATGATTGACTAGAGACATGTGTCACTTGGTGTTTGAGAGCCCATGAGGGCAGTATGGAGACACCCAGCCACTGCAGCCCCATCTCGCCTTCCCATAACAGATCGGTCTAGAGACAGGAGAGACTTTTAGGGAAAAGGTAAGCAGCAGATACCTACTAGTCCCCATTGCCACCACAAACATCTACATTCCTTACTACAGGAGAATCCCGCAGTTCTCGTAAGCCCTGACTCTAGTTTGGAGAGCTCCTAGGAATTCACACAGCTGCCTTGCTCTGGATTAGGAGCACAAGGTGTATATTCCTCACCCTCCATCCACCCCTTGTGAGTCAAACTGCTGCAGCATGGTGCCATCTTGAGACCAGAGCCACCTCTGGAGTGTGCACTCTTCTGGGGGTCAGTAGCTGTTGGACCTCTGCAGCACTGGGAGTCCATCTTCATTCCACCAAGCCCAAATGGGTGACTGAACACCACAGCTTCAGCTGCTCAGAGTCTAGGCTCATGATTGCCTGTGACTCTGACCTGCACAGCAGGGAAACCAATCCCCACTGCCCACACTCAAGCTGGAGGAAAAGCCTGACAGTCTTTCACAGGGCAAACCTGCCCTTGAGCCAGCCAAACTGCTGTGTACCCTCCCTTGAGCAGGAGAGATCCCTGAACCATTGAGGAGCTGACACACCCAGGCTGGTAGAGTGGCTATGTGTCTGTGCCCAAGGCCTGAGAAACAGTCCCATAGGCTGCTCCTGGCAGATACATCCCCAGGCTGATCTAGCAGCTGTGCATCCTTGTCTTAGGTCTGAGAAACAGCCCCATAGGCTGCCTCTACCAAATACTCTCCTAGGCTAGCCAGGAAGCTAAGCATTCATGTTCTGGGCCTGAGAAAACCCTGCAGACCACCTCTGGCAGAAATGCCCCCTAGGCCAGCTGAGCAGCTGTGTGCACCCATCCCAGGCATGAGAAATAGTTCTGTGGGCTACCTCCAGCAGACACATGCCCAGGCCCCCTGAAAAGCTGTGTGGCCATGTACTAGACCTTAGAAACAGCCCCCAGCAGGCACTCCCACAGGCTGGCCAGGCAGCTGTGCACCTGTGACTCTAGCCAGTATAACAGACTTCAAATCAGTCCCTAAGTTGACCAACCTACCATGTTCATGCATGTACCCCTGACCTGAGAAACAGCCCAGCAAGCCCACCCTTAGCAAAGTTACACCATTGCTGCCACAAACTCTCTTAGCCTTGGCCACTGAGACATTCACAAATGTCATTATTGTGAATTACAACTGAAGAAACTGCATAGAGAAATAGTACTGCATCCAACTAGAAACAATCCCAGTGCATCCCCACTGAACTGACACCCCAGGGCCATCTATATGAATAAGTCTTTTCTTATGGACCCTACTCCATAAAATTAGAAGAGGTGACTGTTCTATCAGATGCATAGAAATCAACATAGGGACACATCAAACACGAAAAAGCAGAGAAACACGACACCTTTAAAGGAATGTGATAATACTCTAGTAATAGATTTTAATCATAAGAAAATACATAAAATTTCAGAAGTGGAATTCAAAATAATAATCTTAAGGAAAGTCAGTGAGATACAGGAGAATATATATAGAAAATTCAACAAAATCAGGAAAGTAATTCATTATATGAATGAAGAATTCAACAAAGAGATAGATATAACCAAGAACCAATCAGAAATATTAGAGCTGAAGAATTTAATGAATGAAGTGAAAAATACTATCAAGAGCTCCAACAACAGATTTAAACCAAGCAGAAGAAAGAATTCTGCAACTTGAAGACAAGTCTTTTGAAATCACAGACAAAAATAAATAATAATAATAAAAAAGAATGAAGAAAACCTACAGGATTAATGGGGCAACATTAAGTGAACAAACATATGTGGAAGTTCCAGAAGAAAAGAGAAGGGAAAAGTTGTAGAAAACTTATTTATTGAAATAATAGCTGAAAACTTCATAATCTTGAAAGACAGATGAACATACACATCCAGGAAGCCTAAAGAACCTGAAGTAGATTTAACCCAAAAAGGTCCTCTTCAAGGAACATTATAGCCAAATTGTCAAAAGTAAAAGTCAGAGGATTCTAAAAACAGCAAGAGAATAGTGTAAAGTCACATATAAGGGAATTGCCAGTGGACTAATTGTGAGTTTTTCAGCAGAAACCTTACAGGCTAGGAGAGAATGGAATTATATGTTGAAAGTACTGAAAGAAAAAAAAAAAACACCTGTCAGCCAGGAATATTAGAATATTATACCCAGCAAAGCTGTCCTTTCCAGACAAGCAAGAACCAAGAGAATTCATCATCACTGGACTGGCCTTACAACAAATGTTCAAGGTACTCTTACATCTGGAAGTGCAAAGATAGTAACCGCTATCATGAGAACATGTGAAACTGTAAAGCTTATTGCTAGAACTATTACACAAAGGAGAAAGAAAGAAATCTTATCACAACAGAAAGCCATTCAACAATAAGAATAAGCAATAAGGAAGTAAGGAACAAAGGACGTATGGAACAACCAGAAAGCAGTCAATAACATGACACGTATAAGTCTTCACCTATTAATAATAACTTTGAATTGAATATTTAAACTCATTACATTTCTCATTTAAAAGATACAGACCATTTAATGTATTACAACAAAAGAAGACCCAACTATATGCTGCCTACCAGAAACTCTTTACTTGTAAAAATACACATAGATTGAAAGTGAAAAGATAGAAAAAGATATTCCATGCAAACAGAAACCAAAAGCAAGCAGGAGTAAGCTATATATATATTAGACAAAACAGACTTCAAGTCCAAAGCTGTACAAAGAGACAAAGGAGGACGTTATATAATAAAGGGATCAATTCAGCAAGAGAATATAGCAATTATAAATATATACATACCTGATATTGGAAAACTCAAATATATAAAGCAAATATTATTAAATCAAAAGGTAGAGATAGACTTTAATACAATAATAGTTGTTTACTTCAGCACCCTACTCCTCAGCATTGGAGAGATTGCCTAAATAGAAAATCAGCAAAGAAACATTGTATTTAAACTGCACGATAGACCAAACTGCACCTAACAGACATTTACAGAACATTTCACCTACCGAACAGCTACATAATATACCTTCTTTTCATCAGCACCTGGAACTTTCTCAAAGATTGACCCATATGCTAGGATACAAAAGAAGTGTCAAAAAAATGAAAAAAAATCGAAATTGTATCAAATCTCTTATCTAACTACAAGGAATAAAACTAGAAACCAATAGTAAGATGAACATTCAAAACTATACAACAAATGGGAATTGAATATTATTCCGAATGACCAATGGGTGAAGGAATAAATTAAAAAGGAAATCGAAAAAATTCTTCACAGAAATGAAAGTAGAAGCACAACATACAAAAAGTTATGGGACACAGTAAAAGCAACACTAAGAAGCAAGTGTATATCAATAAATACCTACATCAAAAGGCTGGAAGGATATTCAATAAACTGCAATGAATTCAAGGAACTAGAATGCAAAGACAAACCAAACCCAAAATTAGAAGGAAAGAAATTAAGATCAGAGCAGAATAATAAAGAGCAGGGCAGAAATAATAAAGATCAGAAATAAATGAAATTGATACAATGAAAAACAAAAGGTTCAACAAAACAAAAAGTTGTTTTTTAAAGATATAATCAACAAACCATTAGACTAAGAGAAAAGGGAAGACTCAAATAAATAAAATCACAAATGAAAAGGAGATGTCACAAGAGGTACCGTAGGAATATAAAGGACCATTAGAGATTACAGTGAACAACTACACCCAGTTTTGAGCTAAGTAAATAAATAAAGCAAGCAAGCAAGCAAGCTGAAGTTCTTACTGCTGGAGTTCAAAACATACTACAAAGCAGTATTAAGCAAAGCGGCACAGCACTGGCATAACAGCAGATACATAGACCAACGGAATGGAATAAAGAATAAATAAATTTGCATATTTACAGTGAATTGACTTAACAAACGTTCAAGAACACTCAGTGGAGAAAGGACACTCTTCAACAAATGGTGCTGGGAAAATTGGATATCCATATGCAAAATAAGACTAGACTTTCACCTCTCACCCTATACAAATATAATAAATATAAAATAAAATCAACTAAAAATGGATCAAAGACCTAACTGCAAGATGAAATGAAACTATAAAACTACTAGAGGAAAACATAGAGAAAACACTTTAAGACTTTTTTTTTTTTTTAAGACTTTAATACTTTTCTGGGAAAAGTATTTTATGAATAACACCTCACAAGCATAGGCCATGAAATAAAAATAAATGGGATTATATCAAATTTAAAAACTTCTGAATGACAAAGGAAACAACCAACAGAGCAAAAAACTAATCTACAGAATGGGAAAAAATATTTGTAAACAACTCACCCAACAGGGGATTAATAACCAAATTATACAGGGGACGCAAACATCTCAACAGCAAAGAAACAAAGACAAACCAAAACAAAAACACCCACCCCCAAAACCAATCCAATTTTAAAAATGGGCAAATGATCTGAACAGACATTTCTCCAAAGAAGACATACAAATGGTCAAGAAATAGATGAAAAAAATGTTTCGGCATCACTAATTATCAGGGAAATGCAAATCAAAATCACAATGAGGTATCATTTCACCCTGGATAGGATGGCTGTTATCAAAAACACAAAAAAATAACATGCTGATGTGAATGTGAAGGAAAAGAACTCTTATACACTGTTAGTGGGAATGTAAACAGTATGGATGTTCTTCAAAAAACCACAAATAGAACTATCATATGATCCAGCAATCCCACTGCTGATTATTTATCCAAAGTGAAGAAAATCAGTGTATTGAAGAGACATCTGCACATCCATTTTTATTGCAACACTATTAATAATAGCCAAGATATGAAATCAACCTAGTTTTCAACAACAGATGAATGGTTAAAGAAAATGTGGTATATTTGCATAGTGGAATACTATTCAACCATAAAAAAGAATATGGGTCCTGTCATTTGTGGCAACAGGAATGTAACTGGAGGACATTATAGTAAGTGAAATAAGCCAGGCACAGAATGTTAAATACCACATGTTCTCATTTACATATGGAAGCTAAAAATAGTTGATTTTATAGAAGTCACAAATAGATTATGCTAGAGTCTGGGAAGGGTAAATGAAAGTAAGGGTTAGGGAGAGATTTGTTAAAGGATACAAAATTGCAGCTAGATATGAGTAATAAGTTCTAGTGTTTTAGACCACTGTAGGAGGACTATACTTAACAATAATATATTGCATGATTTCAAGTAGTTAGGAAGAAGATAATGATTGTTTCTAACACAAATGATAAATATTTGCGATGATGGATATTCACATTACCCTGATCTGATCAATATACATTATATATTTAGATAAACATCACCATTAATATGTACAATTACTATACATCAATTTAAAAGGTTGGAAAAAATACAGTTCAAATGTTCATAGAAGGCTATGCTTTTATTTTAGTGAGTAAAAAATCTCTGGTAAGTAAATTTCAAAATGGGTAAGAGAGTTAGTCATTGATCTATTCTGTGCATATCACAGAAGTTTGGCTGAAATTTAACAATCTCTTCAACCCTGTGTGGCATGAGATGACTGAAAGGTCACAGATCCAGCTATGTAAAAACCTTAAAACAGTTATATTGCCATATTAGGCAACATCTGCAAGTCAGGGAGCCAAATCTACCAGGCTTAATACTGGGTTTCCTGGCTTTTGCAATCTTGCTCTTCCAGCATTGGGGTACTCTCACTTGATAAGAGCCTGCACTTCAGAGCCTAGAGATTTTTAAATTTATATCCACCTAAGGGCTTTTCATAGGTGAACCTGGCCATGGCCTAATTTACCACTATCACCTCTCATATAAACTACAATGGTAGCTTCCTAAGTGGTCTTCCTGCTCCTAGGTTTCCTTTCCTACAGTTCTGTTCCCAAATTGCAGATTATGTGACTTTTCTGCTTAAAACTCTTTGGGTGGTTTTTCATCATACATCAACTCCAAACTTCTTATCCAAATTTACCAACGTTAGGGGATTGAGCTCTTACCTACTACTCAGACTTCATCTTCTATATGCTTCTTTGCCCACTATAAGTGCAAGACATGTTTGTTTATTTTATTGTTTCTAAAACATTCCAAGTTCATTTGTATTATACTTAGAATTTCTCATGCTTGAAATGATTTTCCCTCTTGTCTTTGCTTTTGGCTAGCTCTATTTTGTCATTGAGGTCTCACCTTCAGCAATCATCTTTTTAAAGCTTTATTCTAAAGGAGCCACCCAGTCTTGCTTTTCGTCAGGTATTAAGCTTCAGTTATCTGCATATTCTTATTGTCATCTGATACTGTTTCTTGTCTGTATTTCCCTACTAAAATCTAAACTCTGAAAGCTAAGGACTTCATCACTTACAACAGTGCTTGAACTAATAGCGAATGAATGAATAAAAGCTTTTTCATGAAGACTGTTGGAATTATAAGTGTTTACAGCCCTGGATGTGTTATTCAGGGAAAGTAATTTTTTTTTTAATGAGGGAAAATACATATGTAGATGTAGGGAATCCATTAGATGACCTTCGGGGCCAAGTGGCCTATTGAATTCCACTCTGATGAATAATGTCAGAGGGAGTTTCTTGGGAAACACATCATAGTTTTATACTAGATTATGTTTGAAATAAAATTTCATAGATCTTACATTATAATTTTAGATTAAATCAATATAAAGGATTTAGGAAGTTTGCTTTTTTATCCTAACTTGTGACTTTTACATAATGTTAGAAATCTAAACTTTTGACTTTTTATTTACAATTTTTTTGTGTTTAATTAAAAAAATCATAGTCTGTACTGAATTACAATTTTGTTTCAGGCAAGGGTATAACTGAAATGAAATGAGAATTCAGGAATATTAATTTTTTTAAAAGATTAATTTTTAAAAAGATTAAATTTTTTACAATATTAATTTTAAGTTCAATCAGTGTTTTGTAACTGCATGGCATTTTAATTTGTCATTTTGTTGTTTTCTGTTTTTAATCTGTTATGCCTTTATATTATCTGATCCATCAGCTAGTTTCTCCTCTGACTGGTAAACATTCTTAGTTGGATAGATTATAAACAGAATTAACAGGGGTTGCATAGAAGCTGCCCTCCTCTTGATTTATAGCTTCTTAGTTAGTGGAAGGGTGGTGGTTATCGGTAACTTGTATTGGGGGTGGGAATTATCATGCTCCAGTATAGAGTGGATGGATGAATGATTTCTACTCTTAAAGATGTTAACCAGATCCTTTTGCAAATAAAGACTAATAACTCAGATTTTTAAACAATCTTCATGACAGATGAGGGCATAGAGAAGAGTGCATCAACACCAATTAAGAATGTTGAGTGTATATTCTTCTTAACAGTGATTGATAGCTCTTGGAGTACTATCTCTGCCCAAGAAGTGATGTTTTACGTTGGAAAGTTTAAAGGTTACATTTTAATGTACCCTATAAGTTGTGTTCCCTGAACTCAATGAAAATGTATTAGTAAATTAGGTAAACTTCAAGTTGAAAATTTTACTTATCGTCTCAACACCATTATCACCAGGCTTTTAAAAGAGATATTTTTTTCTCAGTAATAGGGGAGTAAAAGAAATGGCTCTGTGTCCAGTTTGAAAACCATTGGAATTTATATGAAATGACTTGCCTATTTTGTGACTCTTTTGAGTCTTTAATAAAAATTCTTTATCTGTATAACAGACATGTGCAACAATTAAATTGGTAATATTTATTTTGAAGGATTCATATTAACTTGTATAAAATTTATCACATACAATATTATACCAAAGTGAACAAGTCATTGTTACCAATTTGTTTAAGAGAGCTTATAATTTATGAAGCACAAACAGAAACTCTTTAGTGGATTTACTCACTCTCTTTATACATTTTAAACTAAAGCATTCTGCCCCTTTCACCATTTCTTTTACTACTTTGCTTCCTTTTTGTTTCAGATAATCCTAATCCCAAAGTATCAGACCCAGACCCAAGTGTCTTTTTCAGATGGAGCTAATATTTCTGTCTCTATTGCTGCTGGTACTGCTGCTGCTGCTTTTTTTTTTTTAACTTCATATATAAAGTAAAACTGTGATCATTTACTTACTGGAACGTACTGAGAACATTCTAGACATTGAGAGAGAAAGTATTTTATTACATATACTTAAATCTGTTCCCTCATATGATACTTCACACTCCTGTTGTATTTTAAGGACATGTTGATAGCATTTCGAGTTTAATTGGTTGAGTAGCATCTCCAAATCAAATGCATAAGCTTGCCTTCAGACTGTTGTTGTCACTGACAACTATGGGGAATAACATATCAAATAAGTGCTATTTCTTAATATCAATCAAAACTGTTTTTCATCTGACAGTTGTTGTAGTGATGTTATTTTGTTATTTCATAGTTACTTTTTTTGGATAGCCTACCCCAAACCATTTTGACAGTACTATAATTTACTTAGCCTAAGCAGTATTATGGTTTTTGTGGTTATGTTTTCTTTGGTTTTGGAGGAGTTGTATAAGCATTTTGATCATAATTTGTTTATATGATACCTCTCCACCTTCTTTTTGTCACAAAAGAGAATATTTTTTAAATGCTAAAGAAAGCATAATTCATCTTATTTGTTTTCTTTTAGGATAAATCTTTGATTTTAAATTTTAGAAGAAATTATTAAATATTAATATCAAAGAACACAAAGCTACAGAAACAGATTTCTTTGTGAAAAAAATTTGGAAAATTTTATTACATAATTTAAGCCCCTTTAATAATGTATTTTAGTCTGTATTTGCATTAGCTGTGGAACAAAGCCAAAATAATTTAAAGGAACACTAGACTGGGTATCAGAAAACTATGTATTTTTCTAGGTGCTAAAATTTTATCTAGTTACATGAGCTTAGACAATTCCCTTAACCACTTAGGGCCATTGTCTTGTATAAGATGAGGGGATACTACTAGGTAATACCTAAGCACCTTCAACTCCTAAAATTTGATAACCCAAACTATGTTTAGTTTTAAGGTTGTTTAATTGAACATGGCTATTTCCAGGCAGTTTTAAGAGAGTTTAACTTTAACTTCATTTGTAGCTTAAACCCTCTCTTCCTAGTTTTTGCAGAGATGACTTTTTGGCTGTATTTTATCATTCATTTGTTACATTATTAAGATCCTGTTTGCATATATGGTATATGATCGATAGGTACTTATACATCACCATAATAAATATAGCTATTAATTAATAATAAAAGTGAATTTATTGAATTCTTACTATTTGCCAGACAAATCCTGTACATATGCGCAACTTTAAGGTATCTTGGGGCTCTAAAAATTGCTCTAAAAATTTTTTTAAAAAATTGTTCTCAAAGTTAGAATTTAAGTATTTTCCACTTTATGTGACATTGTCTTCGAAAATTTCAAATGATTGTTTAATTTTGCTGTGTAAATAAAGCAATTCAACAGATATGGTCTTTTTCTCCTCTTCTTTTTTTTTAAATTTCAGAAATTTATTATCCCAAGGTTCAGAAGTACAAACCAAGTTCAGAAATGTGAAACTAAGGCACAGGCCTCTGCTTTCCCTGATGGCTCTAGGGAGAATCCCTCCTCACCCTATTTCCGATTATGGTGGCTACTGCTTTCCTTGTATTTTGACAACATAATTGCAATCTCTGCCTCCATTTTTATAATATGGCCTTCTTCCTGCATGTATCAAATTAAAGAAGATGATGTTTAAGATATAAAGAGGGAAGAATCTAGGAAAAGGACAGATCAAGAAAGATTTTGTGGGCCATTGTATGGGCTTTTGGCTTTTACTGTGAGTGAGATGGAAAGCCACCAAAGTTTTGAAAAGTGTGCAGTGATTTAACTTGTATTTAGAAAGGATCACTACAGCTCGTTTTTAGAGTATACCATAGTGGATAAGAGTGGAAGCAGACCAGATAGGAGGCTTTTATGTAATCCAGATGAGAAATAATGGTGGCATAGACCAGAGTGATAGCAGTGGAAGCAGTGAGAAGTGGTTGGCTTCTCGATAGATTTTAAAGGTAGGACTAATAGATTTTCTCACAGATTGGTTGTGGAGTAGAGGGGAGAAGAAGTAACATAATGCAAAGATTTGGGGCCTAAGCATCAAGGAGACCAAAGTTGTATTTACTGAGATGAGCAAAACTGCAGGAGGAATAGTTTTTGGGTAAGGATTGAGAGTTTGGTTTTGAACATATTAAATGTGAGGTGCTTATTAAGCATATATGTGGAGATGTGTAGTAGGCAGTGGATATATGTATCAGTAATTCCAGGGGTAAGGTGTGGTATAGAGGGGAGGGGCCGGGATGACGAAATGGAAACAGACTCCAATCTCCATCTCAAAAAAAAAAAAAAAAAAAGGAAGAAACAGGCTCCTGTCTGCAGCTCCTAGTGAGACCAACACAGATGGTGGGTGATTTCTGCATTTCCAACTGAGGTACCCAGTTCATCTCATTGGGACTAGCTAGTGGGCACAACCCACGGAGAGCGAGCAGAAGCAGGGTAGGACATCACTTCACGTGGGAAGTGCACAGAGCCAGGGAATCTCCTATCCCCAGACCAGTGAAGCAGTGAGGTCCTGTGCTACCTACCCCGGGTACTACGCTTTTCCCAAGGATTTTGCAATCGGTGTATCAGGAGATTACCTTGTGAGACTACACTACCAGGGCTTCAAGCACAAAACCGAGTGATTGTTTGGGCAGGCACTGAGCTGCAGGAGTTTTTTCATACTCCTGTGGCGCCTGTAACTCCAGTGAGACAGAACCGTCCACTGCCCTGGAAAGGGGGCTGACAGCAGGGAACCAAATGATCTTGCTCAGTGGGTCCCACTCCCACAGAGCCCGGCAAGCTGAGAAACCGCTGGCTTGAAATTCCCACTGCCAGCGCAGCAGTCTGGAGTCTGCCTGGGAGGACCAAGTTTGGTTGGGGGAGGGGCTGCCGCCATTACTGTGGGTTTAGCAATCAGTTTTACCGACAGTTCTAAGGAGCCTGGGAGGTTTGGACTGGGAAGAATTCACCACAGCCCCGCAAAGTGGCCGTGGCCAGACTGCTTCTCTGAATTCCTCCTCGCTGGGCAAGACATCTCTGCAGGAAATCTAGCAGCTTTATTCAGGGGCTTACAGATAGAACTTTCATCTCCCTGGGATAGAGCACCTTGGGGGAGTGGCGGCTGCGGACTCAGGTTCAGGGGACTTAATCTTTCCTTCCTGCTGGTTCTGAAGAGAGTGGCTGATCCTGACAAGAGGGATTCTCCTAGCACAGCGCATCAGCTCTGCTAAGGGACAGATTGTCCCTTCAAGCTGGTCCCTGACCTTGTGTCTCCTGAGTAGGAGAGACATCCCACAGGGGTTGACAGATATTTCATACAGGAGAGCTCTGACTGGCATCAGGTCAGTGGCCCTCTGGGACAAAGCTTTTGGAGGAAGGAACAGGCAGCAGTCTTTGCTGTTCTGCATCCTCCTCTGGTGACACCCAGGAGAACAGCGTCTGGAGTGGAGCCCCCGCAAACTGCAGCAGACATGCAGAAGAGGGGCCTGTTAGAAGAAAAACAAGCAAATAGAAAGCAATAATACCAACAACAAAAAGACCCCATAAAAACCTCATCCAAAGGTCAGCAGCCCCAAAGAGCAAAGGTGGATAAATCCACGAAGATGAGGAAAAAACAACACAGAAATGCTGAAAATTCCAAAAGCCAGAATGCCTCTTTTCCTCCAACTGATCGAAACACTTCTTCAGGGCACAGAATGGGGCTAAAGCTGAGATGGATGAACTGACAGAAGTAAGCTTCAGAAAATGGGTAATAATGAACTTTGTTGAGCTAAAGGAGCATGTTCTAACCCCAATGCAAAAAAGCTAAGAATCTTGATAAAAGGCTACAGGAGCTGCTAACTATAATAACCCGTTTAGAGAGGAACATAAATGACCTGATGGAGTTGAAAAACACAGCATAAGAACTTCATGAAGTATGCACAAGTATCAATAGCTGAATCGATCAAGCAGAAGAAAGGAAATCAGAGTTTGAAGACCGTCTTGTGGAAATAAGGCATGCAGACAAGATTAGAGAAAAAAGAATGAAAAGGAATATACAAAACCTCCAAGAAATATGGTACTATGTAAAAAGACTGAACCTACAATTGACGAGTACCTGAAAGAGATGGGGAGAACGGAACCAAGTTGGAAAACACCCTTCAGGATGTTATCCAGGAGAACTTCCCCAACCTAGCAATACAGGCGGACATTCAAATTCAGGAAATACAGAGAACACCACTAAGATACTCAACTAGAAGATCAACCCCAAGACACATAAGATGTGGTCTAGAGATAAAAGTTGGGGAATCAACAGCATGTTAATGATATTTACAGCCAGTGGGACTGGATGAACTTTAAAGGAGTGAGTTTAAAAAGAGACGAGGTTTAAAGATTAAGCTTTGGGTTACACCCATGTCTCATTAAAACCACAATTAAATATCACCGTGCACTTCTTAGATGGCTATTTTCAAAAAGACAAAAGGTAAGTATTGGCAAGAATCTGAAGAAAAAGGAACCCTAGTATCCTGTTGGAAGTGCAAATTAGTACAGGCATTATGGAAAACAGTGTGGAGTTTCCTCAAAAAATATCCAGCAATTCTACTTCTGGTTATATATTTAAAGGAAATAAAATCAGTATGTTGGAGAGAATCTTTCCTCCCAAGTTCATTGCAGCATTATTCACTATAGCCAAGATATGGAGTCTGCCTAAGTGGTATCAGTGGATAAATAAAGAAAATGTGGCACACACACACACACACACATACACACAAATGCTATTCAGCCTTAAAAAAGAAGGAAATCCTGTCATTTGTGACAACATGAATGAACTTGGAGAACACTATGCTAAGTAAAATAAGCCAGGCACAGAAAGACAAACACTGCATGATGTGACTTTTATGTGGAATCTAATTAAGTTGAACTCTTAAAAGCAAAGAACAGAATAGTGGTTGCCAGGGGCTGGGCCAGCAGGAAACAGTGAGTAGATGTTGGTCAAAGGATACAAACTATCGCTTAGGATGAATTAGTTCTGGGGATCTATTGTACAGCATGGTAACCATAGTTAATAATAATATAGACATGAAAATTGCAAAGACAGTAGTTCTTTGTAGATCTTAAAATGTTCTCACCACAAAAAATGGTATGATAAGTAAGGTTATCGGTGTGTTAATTAGCTTGATTTGATTATTTACAAGCATACATATGCCAAACATCACGTTTTCCAAGGTAAATATATACCATTTTTATATCAATTGTACCTTAATAAAGCTGAGGAAAAAATATGCACCTCTCTTAGTGTGTTTGATTTAGTAGCACACAAGATTATATAAAAAGCATGTTATATTACACATATTTTGTTTTAAAATTTTTACTTTTTTTCTTTTTTCTCTTTCATAGCCCTATCTTGAAGCTCAACACGTTGTTTTGATAATTAAATTCTTAGCTCTAGCTAATTTTAATTTTCATTAAAAATCTCAAGCCTAAAAGATGAGAAATTGTAATTTCCCATAAGGGTATTTATTTTATACTATGTTCAGCCACTTTAATATCTCTAATAGAGGCAGACAGAGTGGATAGTGGTTAAGGACACAGACTTTTAATCAAGACCACATAAATTCTGTTACGGGTTCACTTAACTGTGTGGTTATGGTAAGGTCCCTACCCTTTTTATACCTTGGTTTTCTCATCTGTAAAGTGGGATTAATAACAGCACCTACCTCAAAAGGAAGTTATTGTGAGAATTAAAACTATAGAAAGCTTCTGGAACCATGTCTGTTATATAATAGTGCTATATGTGTTAGTTGTTACTGTCTTTCCCATTCTTGCTTCATCCTGTCTTCTACTTATGGGTAACTGGAGATCCTGCTAAATATATGTATTTTTCTAATATAAGGATTTAAAAATCAAAAACTTTACAAATATTGTGAAATATCTGTGAAATACATAAATAATGCTTAAAATTTTGGTTATAATTAATATTTAGAAGCCAAACCTTCATTTAAATTATAGTTTGGAAGTATATATATTTTTGGAAATTTGCGTACATTCTGTTGATGGAGGTGATATAATTTAATATCTAATCTGAATGGTGAAAGCTCTTGTGCTGTTGCCATGAATTTTTATCTCAAGTTTATTTTGCTATGTAGACATGTGTCTAATAAAAAAAAGATGCTGCATAAACCATCATTTGAGTTTGAATGTGCTTCTGTTTTTGGTTGAGGTATAAATGTTATTTCTGGCTGTGTCCTTCATACTTAGCTCTTCTTACAACAAATGGAAAATCCTTAATTGTACCTGAGGGAATAGTTAATCCACAGTGGACATATGGTGGACAAAAGCTGAGTCTACTAAATGAAATAAAATTGTAAATGGTAAACATGAATGCCTTCAAAGTCTGGCAGCCACGTAGGATTCACTATTTGAGATTAGCCAGTTTTATGTATAACATAGTTCTTTTTTGGTGAGTTTGAGTGGTATATGTATTATAAATTTGATTTTAAAATTGGTTTAAAGTTATATATAAAACATATTTATCTTTTTCACTGTTCATTGAGTTCATGATGTGACTTTGATGTCAACAATAGAGGCTGATGAGCTCACATTTTTGGAACGTTACTGCTCTTTTGATTGGGGGCAGTTAATTAGCATTAACCCAGAACAGCTCTTGGGCTTTATGGATTTGAGTGTTATATGTGGTTGCACTGCTCCAGCTAAAGGTTAAGTATTAATGGAAAATGGTCACAGCCCTTTTACTTAAAGAAAACATGTTACTTGTAGGTTTTCTTTTGATTTTACTTTTACAGTTACATTGAATGTCTTCATTCATTTAGCCATCCATAAAGCAAATATTGTTGCACATGCATTGGATAATAAGTCTTTTTAGGATTACTTGTGTGGTATGTCACAGATCATTAACTGCAAGTAACCACCTGACTTGAGGGAAGCCTGGAAGCATCATTATAGTGAAATAAGCTTTTATTTAGGTATCACTGTAGCACATTGATTTATAGAATTGTCACCAATGGCTACTTTGAAAATATATTCTCATTATCATTTAAGGAATGATAGAGATTAATTGATGTAGACTGTAACAAAGATATGTTGATTACAGTGGAAAATATAAGAATAAATATTATGGTCCATATTTTATCTAATTACATTTAAAGGATTTTTAGGTAATTGGGCTAAATGAAGTGATTTTTTAGGATGTTTGCAACTTTGTGTATGATTGAATATATATACATATATATATACACACACATATACATATATGTAAAGGCATGTTTTGAGTTTTCCCTACTTTGACTGCCTTTAAATTAAGCAGTATAGCAAGATAGTAGCAAACTTTATGTAACTATTTAATGCAGTTAATGCATACTGATTTCCTTTGTGAGTACATGGCTGCTGCTTTTTTTCTTTCCTATGTTTCTCTTGTTTTTATTTTTATTTTTAATATATATTTTATTGCACTTTAGGTTCTGGGGTACATGTGCAGAACATGTAGGATTGTTGCATAGGTACATACATGGCAATATGGTTTGCTGCCTCCATCCCCCTGTGACCTACATCTAGCATTTCTCCCTATGTTATCCCTCCCCAATCTCCCTACCCCTCACTGTCCCTCCCCAGTTCCCCACCAACAGACCCCAGTGTGTGATGCTCCCCTCCCTGTGTCCAGGCGTTCTCATTGTTCAACACCCACCTATGAGTGAGAACATGCAGTGTTTGATTTTCTGTTCTCGTGTCAGTTTGCTGAGAATGATGGTTTCCAGATTGATCCATGTCCCTAGAAAGGACACGAACTCATCGCTTTTTATGGCTGCATAGTATTTCATGGTGCATATGTGCCATGTCTTCCTTGTCCAGTCTATCATTGATGGGCATTTGGGTTGGTCCCAGGACTTTACTATTGTAAACAGTGCTGCATTGAACATATGTGTGCTTATGTCTTTATAATAGAGTGATTTGTAATCCTTTGGATATATACCCAGTAATGGGATTGCTGGGTCAAATGGAATTTCTATTTCTAGGTCCTTGAGGAATCACCACACCATCTTCCACAATGGTTGAACTAATTTACACTCCCACCAACAGTGCAAAAGTGTTCCAATTTCTCCACATCCTCTCCAGCATCTGTTGTCTCCAGATTTTTAAATGATCGCCATTCTAACTGGCGTGAGATGGTAACTCAATGTGGTTTTGATTTGCATTTCTCTAATGACCAGTGATGATGAGGATTTTTTCATGTTTGTTGGCCTCATATATGTCTTCTTTTGAAAAGTGTCTGTTCATGTTCTTTGCCCACTTTTGAATGGCTTTGTTTATTTTTTTTCTTGTAAATCTGTTTTAGTTCTTTGTAGATTCTGGATATCAGCCCTTTGCCAGGTGGGTAGATTGCAAAATTCTTTTTCCATTCTGTTGGTTGCCAATTCACTCTAGTTACTGTTTCTTTTGCTGTGCAGAAGCTGTGGAGTTTGATTAGGTCCCATTTGTCTATTTTGGCTTTTGTTGCCAATGCTTTTGGTGTTTTAGTCATGAAGTCCTTGCCTATGCCTATTTCTTGAATGGTTTTGCCTAGGTTTCCTTCTGGGGTTTTTATGGTGTTAGGTATTGTGTTTAGATCTTTAATCCATCTGTAGTTAATTTTAGTGGAAAGTGTCAGGAAGGGGTCCGTTTCTGTTTTCTGCACATGGCTGGCCAGTTTTCCCAAAACCATTTATTAAACAGGGAATCCTTTCCCCATTGCTTGTTATTGTCAGGTTTGTCAAAGATCAGATGGTTGTAGATTTGTGGCTTTGCCTTAGAGGCCTCTGTTTTGTTCCATTGGTCTATAACTGTTTTGGTACCAGTACCATGCTGTTTTGATTACTGTAGACTTATAGTATAGTTTGAAGTCAGGTAGCATGATCCCTCCAGCTTTCCTCTTTTTGCTTAGAATTGTCTTGGCTACGTGGGCTCTCTCTTTGTTCCATATGAAGTTCAAGGTGGTTTATCCCATTTCTGTGAAGAGGGTCATAGGTAGCTTGATGGGGATAGTGTTGAATCTATAAATTACTTTCGGCAGTGTGGCCATTTTCATGATATTGATTCTTCCTAACCATGAATATGGAATATTTCTTCATTTGTTTGTGTCCTCTCTTATTTCCTTGAGCAGTGGTTTGTAGTTCTCCTTGAAGAGATCCTTTATATCCTTTGTTAGTTGTATTCCTAGGTATTTTATTCTCTTTGTAGCAATTGTGAATGGCAGTTCGTTCTTGATTTGGCTCTCTTTAAGTCTGTTATTGGTTTATAGGAATGCTTGTGATTTCTGCACATTGATTTTATATCCTGAGACTTTGCTGAAGTTGCTTATGAGTTTCAGGAGATTTTGGGCTGAGACAATGGGGTCCTTTAAATATACAATCATGTCCTGCAAATAGAGACATTTTGACTTCCTCCTTTTCTCTTTGAATACCCTTTATTTCTTTTTCTTGCCTGATTGTTCTGGCTAGAACTTCTAATACTATATTGAATAGGAGTGGTGAGAGAGGGCATCCTTGTCTATTGCCAGATTTCAAAGGGAATGCTTCCAGTTTTTGCCCATTCACTATGGTACTGGCTGTTGGTTCGTCATAAATAGCTTTTATTATTTTGAGATATGTTCCATTGATACCTAGTTTATTGAGAGTTTTCAGCATAAAGCAGTGTTGAGTTTTGTCAAAGGCTTTCTCTGCATCAATTGACATAATCATGTGGTTTTTGTCTTTGTTTCTGTTTATGTGGTGGATTACATTTAAAGACTTGTGAATGTTGAACCAACCTTGCTTCCCTGGGTTGAAGCCTACTTGATTGTGATGGATAAGCTTTTTAATGTGCTGTTGCAGTCAGTTTGCCAGTATTTTATTGAAGATTTTTTGCATCAATGTTCATCATGGATATTGGCCTGAAGTTTTCTTTTCTTGTTGAGTCTCTGCCGCATTTTGGAATCAGGATGATGTTGGTCTCATAAAAATGATTTGGGAAGAATTCCCTCTTTTTGTATTGTTTGGAATAGTTTCAGAAGGAATGGTACCAGCTCCTCTTTGTGTGTCTGGTAGAATTTGGCTGTGAACCCTTCTGGACCTGGGGCTTTTTTGGGTGGTAAGCTCTTAATTACTGCCTCAACTTCAGACCTTGTTATGGGTCTGTTCATGGTTTCGGCTTCTTCCTGGTTTAGGCTTTTGAGGATGCAAGTGTCCAGGAATTTATCCATTTCTTCCAGGTTTACTAGTTTATGTGCATAGAGTTGTTTGTAATAATATCTGATGATGGTTTGAATTTCTGTTGAATCTGTGGTGATATCCCCTTTATCATTTTTTATTGCATCTATTTGGTTATTCTCTCTTTTCTTTTTATTAATCTGGCTAGTGGTCTGTCTATTTTGTTGATCTTTTCAAAAAACCATCTCCTGGATTTATTGATTTTTCAAAGGGTTTTTTTTTTGTCTCTATCTCCTTCAGTTCTGCTCTGATCTTAGCTATTTCTTGTCTTCTGCTAGACTTTGGGTTTTTCTGATCTTGCTCCTCTAGCTCTTTTAGTTTTGATGATAGAGTGTCAATTTTTTATCTCTCCTGCTTCTCATGTGGGCACTTATTGCTATATATTTTCCTCTAGAGACTGCTTTAAATGTGTCCCAGAGATTCTGGTATGTTGTGTCTTCATTCTCGTTAGTTTCGAAGAATATCTTTATTTCTGTCTTCATTTCATTGTTTATCCAGTCAACATTCAAGAGCAGGGTGTTCAGTTTCCATGAAACTGTGCGGTTCTGGGTTAGTTTTTGAATTCTGAGTTCTAACTTGATTGCACTGTGGTCTGAGAGACTGTTTGTTACGATTTCCGTTCTTTTGCATTTGCTGAGGAGTGATTTACTCCCAATTATGTGGTCAGTTTTAGAGTAGGTGTGATGTGGTGCTGAGAAGAATGTATATTCTGTCGATTTGTGGTGGAGAGTTCTGTAAATGTCTATTAGGTTTTCTTGGTCCGGGTCTGAGTTCAAGTCCTGGATATCCTTGTTAATTTTCTGTCTGGTTGATCTGTCTAATATTGACAATGGGGTGTTAAAGTCTCCCACTATAATTGTGTGGGAGTCTAAGTCTCTTTGTAAGTCATTAAGAGCTTGCCTTATGTATGTGGGTGCTCCTGTATTGGGTGCATATATATTCAGGATCATTAGCTCTTCTTGTTGCATTGATCCTTTTACCATTATGTAATGTCCTTCTTTGTTTCTTTTGAGCTTTGTTGGTTTAAAGTCTATTTTATCTGAGATGAGAATTGCAACTCCTGCTCTTTTTAGCTCTCCATTTGCTTGGTAAATCTTCCTCCATCCCTTTATTTTTAGCCTTTGTGTATCCTTGCATGTGAGATGGGTTTCCTGGATACAGCAGACCGATGGGTTTTGGCTTTTTATCCAACTTGCCAGTCTGTGTCTTTTGATTGGGGCATTTAGTCCATTTACATTTAGGGTTAATGTTGTTATGTGTGAATTTGATACTGCCATTTTGGTGCTAGCTGGCTGTTTTGCCCATTAGTTGATGCAGATTCTTCATTGTGTTGATTCTCTTTACTCTACGGCATGTTTTTGGAGTGGCTGGTACTGGTTGTTCCTTTATATGTTTAGAGCCTCTTTCAGGAGCTCTTGTAAAGCTTTCCTGGTGGTGACAAAATCTCTGAATAGTTGCTTGTTCACAAAGGATTTTATTTTTCCTTAGCTTATGAATCTTAGTTTGACTGGATAGGAGATTCTGGGTTGAAAGTTCTTTTCTTTAAGGATGTTGAATATTGGCCCCCACTCTCTTCTGGCTTGTAGGGTTTCTGCTGAGAGATCTGCTGTGAGTCTGATGGGCTTCCCTTTGTGGGTAACCCGACCTTTCTCTCTGGCTGCCCTTAGTATTTTCTCCTTCATTTCGACCCTGGTGAATCTGATGATTATGTGCCTTGGGGTTGCTCTTCTTGACGAATATCTTTGTGGTGTTCTCTGTATTTCCTGGACTTGAATATTTGCCTGCCTTGCTAGGTTGGGGAAGTTTTCCTGGATAATATCCTGAAGAGTATTTTCCAGCTTGGATTCATTCTCTTCATCGCATTCAGGTACGCCTATGAAACGTAGATTAGGTCTTTTCACATAGTCCCACATTTCTTGGAGACTTTGTTCATTCCTTTTTACCCTTTTTTTTTCCATTCTTGCCTTCCTGTTTTATTTCATTGAGTTGATCTTCGACCTCTGATATCCTTTCTTCTGCTTGATCAATTCGGCTATTGATATTTTTGCATGCTTTGTGAAGTTCTCATGTTGTGTTTTTCATCTCCATCAATTCACTTATATTCCTTTCTGTTTTGTCCATTCTCGTTAGCATTTCGTGAAATCTTTTTTCAAGGTTCTTAGTTTGTTTGCATTGGGTTAGAACATGTTCTTTTAGTTCACGGAAGTTTCTTATTACCCACCTTCTGAAGTCTGATTCTGTCATTTCATCACTCTCGTTCTCCATCCAACCTTGTTCCCTTGCTGGTGAGGAGTTGTGATCCCTTTTAGGAGGAGAGGTGTTCTGGTTTCGGGTGTTTTCGTCCTTTTTGCGCTGGTTTCTTCCCATCTTTATGGATTTATCCACCTGTCGTCTTTGTAGTTGCTGGCTTTCTGATTGGGTCTCTGAGTGGACGTTCTGTTTGTTGATGATAAGGTTATTTCTGTTTCTTCGTTTTCCTTCTGACAGTTTGGTCCCTCTGCTGTAGGTCTGCTGAGGTCCACTCTAGGCCCTGCTTGCCTGGGGATCACCTGCAGCAGCTGCTGAACAGTAAGGTTTGTTACCAGTTTTCTTTTTCTGCTATCTTTGTCCCAGAAGGATACCCGCTACGTGTCAATCTGATCTCTCCTTTATGAGGTGGCTCTTTGGATATACAGGGGTCAGGGAGCTGCTTGAGGAGACGGTCTCTTCTTTATAGGAGCTCAAATGCTGAGCTGTGAGCTCCGTTGTTCATTCAGAGCTGCTGGGCAGGTACGTTTAGGTCTGCTGCAGCAGAACTCATAAACCGCTTTTTGTTCCCAGGTGCTCTGTCCCAGGGATTTAGGGCTTTATGAGTTTCCGTTATGCTGCTGCCTTCTTTTTTTTTTTTTTCCTTCAGAGCTGCCCTGCTCTGCAAGGAGGCAGCCTAGTCACTGTCTGCCTGTAGAGGCTTTGCTGAGCTGCTGTGGGCTGTGCCCCGCTGCCGAGTGAACTTCCCTGTAGTCCTGTTTATATGGGTGTGGTTAGAACTGCCTCGCAATAGTGGCCCACCTCTATTAAGGCAGAGTCTCTCTGCAGTGGCGGGTTGCCTTGGCAACGGCGGGCTGCCTCAGCAATGGTGGGCTGCCTCAGCAATGGTGGGTTGCCTTGGCAACGGCGGGCTGCCTCAGCATTGGCTGACTACCTCCGTAGTGGCCGGCTGCCTCGGTAATGGCGGACGCCCCTCCCCCACAGAGCTGGACCGTCCCTGGTTCAGCTGTGCTTGCTGTGAAACTCTCCGTCCAGAGAGTTTCTGCTTGCTGTTCTTTTGTGGGGGTGGGACCAGCTGAGCCTGATCACCTGGCTCCCTGCCTCAGAGCCTTTTTTTTTTTTGAGTTGGTGTTCCAGTTGCCTGTTAAAGAGGCGCTGGGGGGTCTTTGTGTTTTCCCCTGCTGCAAGTCACTGCGCTGGCTTAAACGGCAACACTGAGATTCATGGCGTTTTTTTTTGCCCTGGAATCTACTGTCCTGGTTCCCTGCTCAGTCCCCTTTTTAAACAGATGAATGGGTGACTTCCCGTGGCTCCAGTCGCCAGCCAAAAGGGCATCTGGACCGGTGTATTTTGTACGGAGAACCGCTGCTCTGGGGCGATGACAAAGCAGCCGCGCGGGGCAAAGCAGTGGCGCGGGCCGACACAGTCGCACTGGCTGAAACAGCCACGCTGGCGACCCATGGAGCTCCTCCGCCTGGGAATTTCCTAGTCTGTGGGCAATAAAAATGCAGCATCCACTCACCCTCTGCGCTTTCACTGGGAGCTGCAATCCTGAGCTGTTCCTAAACGGCCATCTTTGCTTTGCTTTTTTTGCTTTATAAAAATGTTACATTTTAAAATAAGGTCCAATTAGAACTAGACAGAAATCTTGAATTATTCTTAAGTATTTGATCCATCAAATATAATTCCTACCGGATATTTACTGCCTTTTAGTAGCTTCAACGTAAGCTACTTTATTAATTTTCGTTTTATTTAAAAATTGGATAATACTACTTGGGTACATCAGTGCAATTTTAAAAAATTTTATTTATTTACTTATGTGGTAGCATTTGGGTAGATAGCTTGCTGTTACTTGTGGGTCAATGATGAGATGTTTACATATGATGATAAAATGATCTCTTTTGTAAAGCATCTGTTTTATGTGCTAGACATCATGCTAAGTGTTTTCTCTTCATAAGACCCAGGAAACTGCATATTAGAGAGTAACTTGACCACATGTTGACCCTCGTTACATAGCTAGTAAGAGATGGAGTTAAAATTTGAACCTAGCTCTGTTTTCTTCCAAAGCATATCCATCCACTGTTTTACATCTTGTTACAGGTAAGTCTTTAGCCAATTCAATGATGATCTCTTTATTTGGGATTTCATGTTTGCTGTTTTGCAATTAAAACTGACAGACATTTGTATACACATACCATGACATAAAAAGCTAGTAGAAGCTAAGTTTTGCTTTAGGAATTTGGAATTTACTATTCCTGAAGTCTCACTGCACCCAAAATAATTCAGTCTATTGGAAAGGAGATTCAGAGCCACATTTATATCTCCAAATAACTCATTTTAGAATTTCTGGAAATAAGAGGTCTACTTCTGTGTTTTCGTGTTTGTTTCCATACTACTAACAGGTTAGAGAGCCTAAATAACAAAAATATGAGAGCCTGTATTATTTTGCTAGGGCTACCATAGCAAAGTTACTTAGACTGTGTAGATTAAATAACAAATTTATTTCTTCATAGCTCTGGAACCAAGAACTTCAAGATCAAGGCATCAGCAGGGTTGATTTCATTCTAAGGCCTTTCTCAGTGGCATGTTTGTGGCTGTCTTCTCCTTTTGTCTTCTCATGGTGTTTTTTTCTATGCAGGTTCTGTGTTATCTCTTCTTAAAAGAAGACTAGTCATAATGAATTAGGGTCCATGCATATAACCTCATTTTACCTTAATTACTTCTTTAAACGTCCTCTCTCCAAATGGATTCACATTCTGAGGTACTAAGTATTAGGGTGTCAACATTTTATTGTAGGGTGATAAAATTCAGCCCACAACAGAGCCATTGTGATCTGATGTTAGAAGTAAATTTCACATAATCATAGAATGTTGAAGCTAGAAACATGTAGAAAGCTAATAATTTCTAATCTTGTAATTTTAGTTTATTTACTAATGTGGAAACCAAAAATAGAGCCCTTTTGACAACATTACAAAAATGGGAATTAAATTTTTAGACAATTTGTACATATTAAAAATATTGATTATTGTTTGTGATTAATTAGATTACTTAAATTATTTAAATAACTTCTTTGGTAACAGTAGAATCAAATATGCATGCTATGCAAATTAAAGAAGAAAATGTAAATGTAAAAGTAAATGGTGCCTCCCCACTTTTTTTTTCTGTCCTGGTACTTCTCATGGATGCCAAATGAAGAATGAAAGTGAATTGATTTCAAAAGCTTGGCTATTTCTCTTCTTTTAGAACTATTGCTTTTCTAATGGCTTCTTAGCCCAATAAATATGAAGCATATGGAATATCATCTTTAAGTTATTTTTGGTAGATGATGAGGCATAAATTAAGAATCTGTTGGACACAATAAATTCATATTGTTACAGTCTTTCGATTTTGATGTAGATAGCTTTTTTCCCAAGTGAATTGTCCTGGAGAAAATTTTTAGGTGCAGCAAGACAGTCATGACACATTTGTTGATTATGATTAGTTGTGTTCTGTATTATGGATAGTTTACCAGTAATAAGGTAGATGGAAATACATAAATAATGTTACCTTGTATTCTGATAAACTTTCTAAAGAGAGAAATGGATGGAGATAACAGCTAATACGTTGGGAATTTACATATATAATTATGTTTGAGGGCATTATGGTACTAGGTTCACTGTTTGGATGATGGATTCAATAGAAGCCCAAACCCAGCATTATGCAATATGCTCCTGTAACAAACTTGCATATGTAGTCTCTGAATCTAAAATAATAAAGAAGATAACAACAACAACAAAAATGGATCAAAGGCTTAAACTTAAGAGCTAACACCATAAAAGTCTTAGAAGAAAACATAGGTATAAGTCAACATGACCTTGGGCCAAGTGCTCATGCCTATAATCTCAGCACTTTGGGAGACCGAGGCAGGTGGATCACTGCCTAGTGGTGATGGTTGCACAACTTAATGAATATATTAAAAACTACACACTTTAAGTTGTTCAATTTTATGATGTTGAATTATGTCTCAATTTTGAAAGATTCTGTACCTATAACCTTAAACGATTTTAAATATAATATGGTTTATAGTCTTATAGGGTGATATAAAGTGTTATGATTCATATTTTACCAATCTGGATTAACACATGGACAGTAAAACTTTGGATCATGCAAACAAAACTCCAAGATTCTCTCTTAATCTTCAGAGTTTTCTCCAATACATTTTACTCAGGGTAATGGCCTCCAGGTGCATCAGTGTTGCTGCAAAGGACATGACTTTATTATTATTTTTTTGGCTGTATAATATTCTGTGGTGTATATTTGTCACATTTTCTTTATCCATTTTACTTTTGATGGGCACCTAGGTTGATTCCATGACTTCACTATTGTGAATAGTATTGTGATGGATGTAAGAATGCAGTTATCTTTTATGGATGAATTATTTTCCTTTGGGAAGATAGTCAGTAGTGGGATTGCTAGGTTGAATGGTAGTTCTATTCCTAGTTCTTTGAGAAATTTCTGTACCGTTTCTGTAGAGGTTGAACTGATTTCCATTCCCACAACAGTGTATAAGTATTTCCTTTTTTCTGTAGCCTCTCCAGTGTCCATTATTTTTTTACTTTAAAGTAGCCATTCTGATTGGTGTAAGATGATATCTCATTGTGGTTTTAATTTGTATTTCTCTGAAGATTAGTGATGTTGATCATTTTTTTCACGTTTGTTGGTGGCTTGTATGTCCTCTTGAGAAGTAAGTGTATGTGTCATTAGTCCACTTTTTGGTGGGGTTATTTTTTTTGCTTGATTTAAATTCCTTACAGATTCTGGATATTAGTCCTTTTGCAATGCATAGTTTGCAGATATTTTCTCTCATTCTGTAGGTTGCCTGGTTACTCTGTTATAGTTTATTTACGCTCTTTTGTTTAAGTCCCATTTGTCAGTTTTTGTGCATTTGCTTTTGAGGCCTTAGTTATAAATTTTTTGCCTATGCCAGTGGTCAGAAGGGTTTTACCTACAGTTTCTTCTTGGGTTTTTATAGTTTGAGGTCTTACATTTAAGTCTAATCCAATCTTGATTTAAGTCTTTAATCATCCATGGTGAGAGGTAAGGAAGGGTTCAGTTTCATTCTTCTGTATATGGCTAGCCAGTTTTCTCAGCACCGTTTACTGAGTAGGATATCCTTTCCCCATTGTTTATTTTTGTCAGCTTTGTTGAAGATTAGTTGGTTGTGGGTATGTGGCTTTATTTCCGTGTTCTCTATTCTGTTCCACTAGTCTATGTTTCTATTTGTATACCAGTACCATGCTGTTTTGGTTAGCATAGCCTTGTACTATAGTTTAAGGCTGGGTAATATGATGCTTTTGGTGTTCTTTTTGCTTATGATTACTTTGGCTATCCAGACTGTTTTTTTGTTTGCATATGAATTTTAGAATTATTTTTCTAATTCTATGAAAAATGACATTGGTAATTTGATAGGACTTGCTTTAAAGTGGTAGATTGCTTTGGGCAGTGTGGTCATTTTAACAATATTGACTCTTCCAGTCTTTGAGCATAGAATGTTTTTCCATTTGTTTCTGTTGCCTGTGATTTATTTTAGCAGTGTTTTGTAGTTCTCCTCATAGAGATCTTTCACTTACTTTGTCAGAGGTATTCCTGGGTATTTTATTTTATTTTTTGTCGTTATGGCAAATCTTATCTTGTTCTTGATTTGATTCTAAGCTTGAACATTACTGGTGTATAGAAATGCTACTGATTTGTTTACGTTGATTTTGTATGCTAAAACTTTACTGAAGTCACTTATTGGGTCGAGGAGTTTTTTGGAGGCATCTTTAGGGTTTTCTAGATAAAGGATTATATTGTTGGTGAAAAGTGAGACTTTGACTTCTTTACTGATTTGGATGTCCTTTATTTTTTTCTCTTGTGTGATTGCTCTGGCTAGGACTTCCAGTATGATGTTGAATAGGAGTAATGAGAGTGAACATCCTTGTCTTGTTCTGTTTCTTATGGGGAGTGCTTCCAGTTTTGCCTATTCAGTATGATGTTGCCTGTGGGTTTGTCATAGATGGTTCTATTATTTTGAGGCATGTTTCCTTGTTGTCTAGTTTGTTGAGGCTTTTTATCATTAAGGATGTTGCATTTTATTGAGTGCTTTTTCTGCATCTATTGAGATGATCATGTGGTTCTTGTTTTTAATTCTGTTTATGTGGTAAATCACATTTATTGATTTGTATATGCTGAGCCATCTTTAAATCCAGGAATAAAGCCCCATGTATTGTAGTGAATTATCTTTTCGATGTGATACTGGATTTGATTTGCTACTGTTTTGTAGAGGATATTTGCCTCTATGTTCATATTGGCCTGTAATTTTCTTTTTCTGTTGTTATTCTTGCTACATTTTGTTATCAAGATGATAATGGTTTCATAGAATGAGTTAGGGAGGTATCCTTCCTTGACTTTTTGGAATAGTTTCAGTAAGATTGGTACCAGCTCTTCTTTGTATGTCTAGTAGATTTTGGCTGTGAATCCATCTGGTCCACTGCTAGATTTGTTTGGTATATTGTTTATTTCTGGTTCAATTTTGGAACTCATTTTTGTCTGTTCAGGATTTTAATTTATTTCTGGTTTAATATTGAAGGTTGTGTGTCTCCAGGAATGTATCCAGTTCCTTTAGGTTTTCTAGTTTGTGCACATGAGGTGTTCATAGTAGTCTTTGAGGATATTTTGTATTTCTGTGCTGTCAGTTGTAATGTTACCTTTGGCATTTCTGATTGTGCTTATTTGGATCTTTTCTCCCTTTTTTTGGGTTAATTTAGCTGGCAGTCTGTCAATCTTGTTTAGTTTTTCAAAGAATCAACCTTCGGTTTCATTTATCCTTTATATATTTTTTTCTTGGTCTCAAGTCCATTTAGCTCTGCTCTGATCTTAGTTATTTCTTTTTTTCTGCTACCTTTGTGTTTAGTTTGTTCTTGTTTCTCTAGTTCCTTTAGGTGTGACATTAGTTGGTTAATTTGAGAGAGATCTATCTTCTTGATGTAGGCATTTAGAACCATAAGATTTACTCTGCACTAGTTTTGGCGTATTCCAGAGGTTTGTGTATGTTGTCTTTCTATTTTTATTTATTTTGGATAATTTTTGGATTTGTCTTAATTTTGTTTTTTTACCCAAAAGTCATTTAGAAACAAGTTGTTTTGTTTCCATGTATTTGTTTGGTTTTGCGAGTTCCTTCTTTCTTTTCCTTTCTTCCTTTTTTTTTTTTTTTTTTTTTTTGAGGCAGTCTTGCTTTGCGCCAAGGCTGGAGTGCAGTGGCGTGATCTCAGTTCACTGCAACCTCCACTTCCCAGGTAGTTAACTGTGTGGTGCCTTTCTCAGATGCTGCTTGCCCTCAGATAGGGCAGATATACTATCTCCTGTAGGCCTGATGGTGTGGAAGTCTCTGAAATCTTATCTCATGTTAACACTAAGCTCTTCTAGTAGCAGGTTTTTAATTTCATGGTGTAGTTCTGGGTATAATCTAATAGATGGCTCTTAAGAAAATAAGAACCGGCAGGTAGGCTGGTGCCATGTGTATAAACCCACCCTGATGGGGTTGGTGAGGAGAAATCATGAAGGGGTGCACTAAGGTCTTGGGAGAAGGGGTAAGGGGTGCATAAACTAGACTACTGTAGTAAGTTTGAAATCAGGAAGTGTGGTTCTGCTTTTCTTTTTGAGATTATGGTTATATTTTTCTTTTTGAGATTGTTTTGACTATTTTATGTCCTTTACATTTTCATGTGAATTTTAGGATCAGCTTGTTATTTTCTGTGAATAAGTCAGAATTTGATTGGTACTGTGTTGAAACTGTAGATCAGTTGGGGAATATTGTCATCTTAACGGTATTTTCTTCCAATCCATGAACGTGGGAAGTCTTTCTATTCATTTAGTTTAAAAAAAATTTATTTCAATAATATTTTTTCATTTTTGAAGTAAAATATTTGCACTTGTTTTGTTAAATTTATTCCTGTGTAATTTATCATTTTTAATGCTCTTGTAAAGTTGTTAATGGAAATGCTTTCTAAATTTCATTTTTGGATTATTCATTGATAGTGTACAGAAACAAAATGTAAATTTGTATGTGGAGCTTGTATTCTACAACCTTGATAAACTAGTTTATTTGCTCTTAATTTTTTTGTGTGGATTCTTCAGGATTTTCAATATATAAGAACATGTCATCTGGAAATAGAGAAAATTTTACTTCTTCCTTTTCATTATGGGTGCCTTTTAATTCATTTCTTGTGTAATTGCCCCAGCTAGAACTTCACTGAATAAAGAGTGAAACTGGCTGGGCGTGGTGTCTCAGGCCTATAATCCTAGCACTTTGGGAGGCTGAGGCGGGTGTATCACTTGAGGTCAGGCATTTAAGACCAGTGTGGCCAACGTGGTGAAACTCCTGCCTTTCCTTAGCTGGACATTGTGGTGGGTGCTTGTAATCCCAGTTACATGGGAGGCGTAGGTGGGAGAATCGCTTGAGCTGGGAGGTGGAGGTTGCAGTGAGCTGAGATGATGCCACTGTACTCCAACCTGGGTGATAGAGTTGAGACTGTGTCTCAAAAAAAAAAAAAGTGAAATTAGAATATCGGAACTTTTGTCAAATGCTTCTTCGGCATCTATTTAGATGATCATTTACTTCTCCCCACCTCCTTATTTCAGTGTTAATATGATATGTATAGGTGTAAATCTCTTTGAGTTTATCCTACTTGGAATTTGCTGAATTTCCTGGATGTGTGGATTAATGTTTTTCATCAAATTTCGAAAGTTTTTGGCTGTTATTTCCCCAAATAGCCTTTCTGCTTTTTTCCCCCCTCTACTGGAGAGGAATACTTGGTGCTCTCCCACAGTGTTTTTGAGGCTTTGACAACTTTTGTTCACTTTTTTCCTATCTGTTCCTTAGACTATAATCTCAATTGATCTATCTCCAAATCCTCTGATTATTTCATCTGCATGCTAGAATTTGCTGTTGAGCCACTCTAAAACTTTCATTTAAAAAGTGCTTATTGATTACTTCAGTGATTGTATTTTCTGGATGTGTCTGACTGATTTTTATCCTGTTTATTGCTTGTATTTTATTGTTTCTTTATGTGTGTAATACCCTTTTATTGGATCTTAAACATTTTATACTCTTGAGGACTGAATTTTCTTCTTTTTTACTCTGGCAGACACTTAAGTTATTTGTGGCTTTATAGTTTAAGGCTTTAAGGCTTGTTTTTTTTTTTTTTTTTTTTTTTTTTTTTACGGGGGTTTTCTTTTTTTTTCCAGGCTGGGGGGGGATTGCGCCCTCTCGGCTCCATTCAAACTCCC
>NW_022436945.1:3066366-3080981 GCF_009761245.1 Sapajus apella | reverse complement strand
TGAGACGGAGTTTCGCTCTTGTTACCCAGGCTGGAGTGCAATGGCGCCATCTCGGCTCACTGCAACCTCCGCCTCCTGGGTTCAGGCAATTCTCCTGCCTCAGCCTCCTGAGTAGCTGGGATTACAGGCACGCGCCACCATGCCCAGCTAATTTTTTTTTGTAGTTTTAGTAGAGACGGGGTTTCGCCACGTTGACCAGGATGGTCTTGATCTCTTGACCTCATGATCCGCCCGCCTCGGCCTCCCAAAGTGCTGGGATTACAGGCTTGAGCCACCGTGCCCGGCCAAGGCTTGTTTTTATGCTTTGTTAGGGTGCTTACATTCTAGGCCTACTTTAGCCCCATTGCAATGATGTTACTCGTCTCTGTTCTCCACTGAATGCCCTGAGCATTCAATGGGTTTCTTCCTCTCTCCCAGGTCTGTTTGCATTCTCAGAATTTTTCTGATTGCAGCTTCCTGGTTCTTACTTGCTCAGTCTCATGGAGTTCTGCCATATTCACATGCAGCTTAAGAGTCAAAAACATACTGAAGGAAACCTTTAAAGATTTCAGCACCTTTTATCTCTATAGATCTGTCATTTTTGATAATTTGCTCTGCACAATCTCTTGTGTTTCTGCTGATTTTTAATTGTTGTCTTGGCTTCCTCTCTTCGCAAGTTCACACCTTCCTTGTTTTCTCCTCTTTAGTATGGTCTAGAAAGTACCTCTAGGTAGAAGAAGTAACTATAGAGCTATAAAGTTTTACTATAAAACAAGTAACTACCTTGTTTCTTTCGTCTTTCAGGGGCCACATGCTTGTCTTGTCTGATGTTCATTGTGTGAAATCAATTGGATTATATATTTTGTCCAATTTTCCATTTATTTATAGCAGGAGGAAAATCTTGTCCTAGTTATTGTATCAAAGTTGGAAGCAGCAGTATTTAAGAAGACCCTTAAGTCTTCAAATATTTTCTATC
This sequence comes from Sapajus apella, assembly GCF_009761245.1. NCBI lineage: Eukaryota > Metazoa > Chordata > Mammalia > Primates > Cebidae > Sapajus > Sapajus apella. The sequence continues at coordinate 3,080,026 of NW_022436945.1, read as the reverse complement.
TTCAGAATGTTCAAATCAAATACAATATAGATTTCAACTACCCACCTTTTGGGGTAGCTGTTTTAATTATGAGAATTTCAAAAATTAGAAACAAGGAGATAAACCTCAGTTTAAGTTCATTTTAACATATCAGGTCTAGGGCCGGGTGTGTTAGCTCATGCCTGTAGTCCCAGCACTTTGAGAGGCTGAGGTGGGCGGATCACAAGGTCAGGAGTTAGAGACCATCCTGGCTAACATGATGAAACCCTGTCTCTACTAAAAATACACAAAATTAGCCAGTGTGGTGGCGTGTGCCTGTAGTCCCAGCTACTCAGGAGGCTGAGGCAGGAGAATCACTTGAACCGTGGAGGTGGACGTTGCAGTGAGCCAAGATTGTGCCACTGTACTCCAGCCTGGGTGACAGAGCAAGACTCCATCTCAAAAATAATAGAAAATATAGTAAAAATAAAATATCAGGTCTATGGGGAATTCTGATCATTTGGATCTTGAAACTGAGCCATTTTCTTATAAAGCAGGAAAGGCTGCAAGAAACAAACTCCGGAACACCGCGGCCAGGAAGGGGTATTTATTTGGCCAGGAGCAAGGTGGCTAACAGCCAAGTTGCCTAACAGCCACGCTCAGCTCACAAAGAAAGTCCTTGCCCTTTTAAAGGCTTACAACTCTAGAAATTGCATGTGAAAGGATCTTGGGCTTACAGCTGTAGAATTTACATGTGAAAGGGTCTTGGGCCATGGAGTAGGGTGGGGTACAGTGACTTAGGTGGGGGTTTGATCCTGTTTAAGTAAAAACAGTGCCTTCTGGAAAGATTCCTCCATACCATGCCTGCTGTCTGTAGGAGCGTGATTAAAGGTGGCTGCCTGGTCTGCCAGCCTTTACTTCTCCTATTGAAATGCAGTGTGGAAGTCAAGGGGGAGGTGGTCTTAGATGCTTAAGGGTGATTAAGGGCCTCCTTCCTCGCTTAAACTATACACACCCTGATTTCAGACAAAATAAAGAGGTCAAGGAGGATGTTAATGATGATTAAAAACCCACACAAACCAAATTTTTATTAGGCAGTGGCCTTGAAAACTCAGACCTCTAAAATACATGTTATACCCTCTGAATCAAGTTAAACTAGTTGTAGGGGTTGAAAATATTCTCATTAGTCATAATCTTGAGAGTAAAGGTTACCAACACTAAAACTAATAGTAAAATATTTTGAAAGTCAACCAAATGTTTTTATTAACCCTATTGAATAACATGAGTATAACCTCATTAACATAAGATAATATATTTATTTAACAAATACCTGTTGAGGGCCTGTTATGTCTAGGATTCATGCTAAATACTAGAAATTAAAAATGAATAAGGCATGGTTTCTATTTTTAAGGACCTGATAGTTTTTAGGGTATAACCATAAAAGTATGAGGAAGGTTGGATTTATAGTATTAAAAATGGACAGTTGCCAGTTTATGGACATATAAGGGAAGGTGGGATATTAAATGGGAATCAGGGTAAAGGATTAGTACCATGTAAATATTTTGGAGCCATAGACATGGATATAGCATGCTTTGAGCTCTTTTGAAAGCATCTATTTTGTTTACTCATAATTCTCATTGTGTCAAGTTTTCCCTTCATGGTCCCCTCCTCAGAGATTCTTTTCTGATGTTGTATCAGTAGTATGTGAATCCTATAAAATTGGATGAGACTAGTTGGTAACCTGAGACTCAGAAGAGGATGAATTCCTTTCTGCCCTGGCTTCCTCAGTAAGGCTTTTGCATTGACTTATCTCGAGTTTAAATCTCCAGAGATAAATTTGATGGGAATATAGTCATAAAACTTAAAGTTATCAATGTGACATTTAAAACCTCATTTTGCTTTTAACCTAACCTTTAATTTCTTTTTTTTTTTCCTATATTTCACTGCTATGAAACATGCAGGTGTTAAGCAGGAATGGTTGTAGGAAGTAGTACCTCAAAGTGCTAATCCTATGAGGGCAATCGTTTGTATATTGTTTAGAATTGATTCACTTCCCAACTGTGATTGCTGTATTGTCATATTTCTGTTGGTACAGAACTTTGTATACATGTGTTACAACCAAATCAAAACAAACAAACAATATAACAAAAGCAACTATAAGCAACTAAGGCAGCAATACATCTAAAGCAAAACAACAAGACTGCCAGGGCCTAGAAAAGCCAAGAACTTTGTCAGAGGTTAAATTAATCCCCCTATAATGACAGTATCTTCAAGATCTTGAAGAAATGCATATGGACCAAATTTGCCATTTTCTACGAAGTTCTCCTTCTCAGTTGCATATGTACATATGTATGTGCATGCATGCACACACCCACAGCTTTAAGGTGGGACTTGGGTCCTTTTCATGACGCTAGAGATAGAATATGCTAATGTTGGGTTTTCTAAAGCAGAAATATGTTAAATTATTGTGAAGGACTTCTAGGAAATAGTGTTTGTTTAAATAGTTTTATATGGAATTCAGTCCTTAATTTTAGTATTAGTTTAAGGGAACTTCTTTGATTCTAGAATCAGTTGCCTGCTTGCTGATCTTCTTGATAAAATTCATATTGTAACATCAAAGAATTTCTTAAAAGTACTATATTTTGATGCAATTCTAAACCATCAGAAAATGCTTCTTGTCTAGTTTTGATACCAGGAGTGTTGGTGTCAAAAACTTTGATAATAAAAGTGTACCCTAGAATCCAGATGAAGAAAATGTTCCAAGGAGGAAGGAAGCAATATGTCAGATGCTGCTGATAGGTAAATAAAAGAAGATCAATAATTTACTATTGGATTTAGCAACAACTCATTTCTTATTATATAAGAGCAATTTTGGTAAAGTGGTGAGAATAAAATCCAGATGAGAAGCAGTAAGTATAGATGATTCTTCTGAGGAGTTTGGTTTAAAGAAGTCAAATAAATTGAAGTGGGGACGATGGTGATCAAGAGTGTTTAAATTGTTTTGCTTTCAGTTTTAAGATAGGAGAAATATGTTTGCATTCTGATAGAAATGAAATAGTAGAGAGAGAAATCGATGATGTAGGAGAGAACAGGTTAGCATTGTTGGAGTGATATCATTAAGTAATGGAGAAGAGGGTGGGATCTAGTATAAAAAAGAGTGTTTAACTTTAGGAACATGGATCACTTATTGGTTCATAACAGAAGTATAGGCAGTTGCCTGTGTACTATGTTTGGTGTGCAGATCTGGTGATATTTGGAAAGTCTCTTGACTCCAGTTTCTCAGTGAAATAGGAAGCCTAGGCTGTGCATGGTGGCTCACGACTGTAATCCCAGCACTTTGGGAGGCCAAGGCAGGTGGATCACGAGGTCAGGAGAGCAAGCGTATCCTGGCTAACACAGTAAAACCCCTTCTCTACTAAGAATACACAAATAGGCTGGTGTGGTGGCATGCGCCTGTAGTCCCAGGTACTCGAGATGCTGAGGCAGGAGAATCTCTTGAACCTGGGAGGCGGAGATTGCAGTGAGCCTAGATCTCATCACTGAACTCCAGCCTGGGTGACAAAGTGAGACTCTTGTCTTAAGAGAGAGAGAGAGAAAAAAGAAGCCTAGTATTTTTTGTGGGTTGAATTGTCTCCTTCCAAAAGAGATGCTGAAGTCCTAGCCACCAGTAACTGCAGGTGTGATCTTATTAGGAATTAGGATCTTTGCTGTTGTCATCAAGTTAAGATGAGATAATATTTGATTAGAGTAGACCATAAACCCAATGACTTATGAGAAGAGAGAAATTTTGGCTGAGACCCAGACACACAGGAAGAAAGTTGTGTGAGGAGGTAGTGATTGGAGTGATGCAGCTACAAGCCAAGGAATGCCAAAGTTTGTGGGTAACCGCAAATAGCTAGGAAGAGTCAACGAAAAATTCTTCTTTAGAGGTTTCAGAGGGCGCTTGGCCCTGTCAGCATCTTGATTTGAGGTATGAAAAAATAAATTTCTGTTGTTTTAAGCTACCCAGTTTGTAGTACTTTCATATGGCAGCTTTAGGAAATACAGTCAGTCGTCAACTGAAAATGAGGAAAGGATTAATATTTGATATCTCATGGATACTTAAAAATACTTTTTTTTCCATCTGACACTTTACATAATAGTAAGCTTTCTTGACATTTTTATTGGCTGATTGAGAGAATGTTTTTAGCCTATTTTTAATGGATGGAGCATTTCTTTTACCTTCCTAGCTTTTTATTAGTCTTGGTGTAGTTTTTTTTTCCCTTTTGTACCTCCAAGCTTATGATTTTGTTCAGGTAGGTTTTCAAAAAGCTAGTTGCAGCACTTAGAACTGATAGAACTCCCCTTCCCTCCCCAGTGTTCCACTGTAGAATCAGCTTATAATTATTGCTTTGATTTTTGTTCAACATCCTATTAAAAAAATATCAAACACACAGAAATGTTGAAAGAATATTTCAGTGAACACTTACTTGTATTCTCACTATCTAGAGCAAGGGTTTGCAAGGTTTTTCTGAAAAGGGCCAGATAATAGATATTTTAGGCTTCAAGGGCCCTACAGTGTCTGTGGCAACTAATCGGCTGTCCCATTGTAGTGCAGAAGCAGCTTTGAACAATACCTAAATGAATGAATATGGCTATGTTCCAATAAAACTTTATTTATAGACACTGAAATTTGAATTTTGTATTTCATATCATGAATTACTATTTTGATTTATTCTCACCTTTTTTAAAGGTAAAAACTGTTCTTAGCTCGTGGGCCGTAATAAACAGTGACAGGCTGATTTGGCTCGCAGACTACAGTTTGCTGCTCCTGGTGTAGAGTCCACAATTAAAAGGCTGCTGTGTTGGCTTTATCCTATGTATCCATCTAAACATCCTTCTATCAGTCTAGTAGTTCACCCTCTCTTTGATGCATTTCAAAATAAGTTGCAGACACTATACTTTAAATACTTAATCTTATGTATCATTATTTAGTTTAATGTTTTATGAGGTAAAATTTACATACACAAATGAAAAAATTTTGTGTATATTTGATGAGTTTTGACAAATCATGTGCTTACATAACCTAAGTCCTTATCAAAATATAGAATATTACCATTACTTCAGAAAGTTTGCATTCAATCTTCATCTGCACCCCCATTCTTAATTATTTACTTCATAGATTGGTTTTGCCTGTTGTAGAATTTCATATAAATAGAATCATACATTATATTGCTCTGGCTTTAATTTTTCTCTGTATTTCTATTCTCTTAGAATTTACCTTTTAAACTTGGCTTTGTTGTTAAACATACTACTTACGTATCTTTCAGCATTTATATGTGATTGTGAATTGAGTCAGCATATTTTAAAAAGCCAGTCTCTGATAGTTCCATTGATTATATGATTATATCTGCAATTAATGATGATTCTTCTTCCTTACCTATAGCTTACCTCTTATTTTTCTTATCTTACTGAATTGTCAAAAATTCTTGAACAGTTTTGAATAACTACTGTGCTACCAAGAGGCCTTAATACTGACTTTATTAGAATTGCCTTTAGTTAGTATTTTATCATTAAGTAGGAATTTTGTTTTTGGCTTCTAATTGATATTCTTGATCAAATTAAGGAAGTTGGTTTTCATTCTGGCCTATTCACCTTCATATCAAGAATGTGAGTTGAATTTTATTTAATCAATTCATATATGATGTTTTCTTCATTTTGCTTATTCATAATGGATTATATATAAAAAGATCTAATTTTAAACCAGCATTGTAATTCCTAAATTAAAATTTTTTTTGTTACAGCATATTCTCTTTTTATATACTGCTAGATTCCATTTAGTGTTTTATTTACAATTTTTGCTTTTAAATGAGATTGGCCTGAAGTTTGTACCAGCTTATCTGGTTTTAGTACCAAGATTATATCAGCTTCATAAATGAATTGGGAAATACCCCATATGTCTCTGTGTACTGCGGTTGGTTGAAATGACAGAAGAACTATATTTTTGGAAGGTATGGTATAGCTTAATTATTCCCAGTCAATTTTGGTTATTTATATTTTCATGGATGATTTGATCTAGATTTTTGAATTGTGGATGAATGGCCTAACAACTTTCCCTAACTGCTTAAGTATCTGATGTTCAGTTAAACAATATAGCTCTGTTCCCTTGATAACTTGATAAGGTGTAGTATGTGTCAATAACATTACTGCAAAAATTTTTATGAAAAATAATGAAACCTGATTAGCAAGTAACAGCTGGACTGGGAGGGACCAGAGATGAACTATAAATTCTGATAGAAACCATAGCTTTTGGGCTTTTCTGAAGTGTGGAGACTCAGGTATGTGGCTTGTCGTTTGGAAGGACTCTGGAAGCTTTGCATATGGAATGTTACAAGAGATATTGGCTCTTGTGGGATAGGGGGCTTCTGAGCTAGCCCTTTACTTGTGTATCAGTCTCATATGCTCGTGTTTCTACTGTCACTTGAAGAGAAAATAGCTCCTAGACTGCTGCATAATCTGTAGTTTCCTTCTGAGAAATGCTGGATGCTGCCCAGCTGGCAAGCTATAGTTCTTGTCTTCTATCTTTTGGAATAGACTTAAGCCAAATGTGGCCTGTGGTCATTTTTATGGGTCTGAACGTTTTTGCACAAATTTATTGGAATAAAGTTATACTTGGCATTCTCTCTCTTTAAAAATCCCTTCCACGTCTGGGATTATAGCCCCCCTTTTCCATTCCTAATTTATAAAAAAACTCTCTCTTGTTTTTGTATTTATTACTATCTTTTGTTTTTATTCATCATGCATAATTTTTAAAACAGTGATTGTAGTAAATAAGAATAAATAAAAGGTTCCTCCCGTTTCCAACGTTGATTTTCTCTCTTAAAACTTCTGCTTTTTTCTCTACTGGTTCATTAATTTTGGGGACTATTGAAGTATGACAGGAGTACAGTAAAGAGTAGTCTTCTTTTTTACAAAGAAGGGCTGCTAGGATCTTTATTCTTGAGTTATTGCATGTACAGAAATATTCTTGGTTTTAAGTTTAAATGACATACTGGCTGGACAGCACACTTTATTTCCTTGCGAAGTCTGTATCACCACGCCATCTTTCAGTACTAAATGTTAAAAAGTCTAAGGAAAGTTTTGATTTTTTAATATTATGATTAATGACTTAAACTTTTTGTCAGGATGCCCCAAAGAGTCTTTCTTAGATTTCAAGACAAGGTAAATTAATATGCATTGATTATTCTGCATCTGCTTTTTGGGGTGGAGAGATTGATGGATAAAATATACCTTTCAAACAGGTAGATTTAAATCCTTCCATTTTTTGTGTGAAATTATTTTTTTCTGTTCCATTATTTTTTCTGGGATGCTAATTATGTGCATATTAGATTTCTGCTTGTCTTCCATATCATTTTTCTCTCCATTCTTTTCACACTCGATAAATTTTTATTTCCCTGTAGTTGCATTTCTCAATCTTGTCTTTCATGTCTGTTATGTTTTCAGTAGTGTCTTTTTTTTTTTTTTTTTTGCTTCTTCTAATTTAGCTTTGATTTCATCAGTGTCTTTTTAAGCTATTTGCTCAGGTTTTATCACTTCCTATTATCTTACCATAACTTCCCTGACTTCTTATATAGAAGTAGTTGTGTAATTAAGTTTTAAAAATATATGGAAGTGTTTGGCCACAACTTTCATTTGTTCCATAGCTACTTATTTTCTTTAAGTCTCTTTATTTGTCTTTAGTTTTTTTCTTATTCTTTTTGTTTTCTTCTTTTGCCTTTGTATAAAATCTGTGCTGATTCTTTTATTATTATTATTCACTTTTTAGTGAGGTAAATGTTTCCTGTAGTAACTCACCCTCCACCTCCTCCCACAAATCTCCCTTACATCTCTTTTTTTTGCCAGTCTTTTTTAGGAGGCTCTTAGAATAGAGAGGTGAAGTCCATGTTCTTGGCTAAGAATAATTTTTCTTATGATACAGGGTTGTTTGTGTGAGAATATATATTTTAATTGTTTTTTCCCTCAGGCACAGATTGACATTAGATAGTTGTTTGCAGTGTATAGATCCCCACTTCTACTTTCACCCCCAGCTCTCTTGAATATATGAACAGATTGCTTACTAGCAGTCTGAGCATTCTGATGCTTTGGTCTGTTATGATCTAGGGAAACTCTTCCTGCCACCTGGATCTTAGAAGTTCTAGATGTTCTAAAGGAGAGTCTTGTGGGTTTTGCAGTTTGGATCGCTTTCCTTTGTTAGCTTTTGAGCTCTTAACCATAGGCATCCTTTCTTGATTTTATAGGTGTAAACCCTTTTTGTTTACCTCGACTGAATTTGCTCCCTTCTCCAACAAATTGTGGTGTAGGGGCTGTAGATGTTTCTTAGGTTCAGCAAAGGAGGAACTTCCATTTATCTTTTCCTTTTTTGACTTTTAAATGGAAAGCTAAACTATCTGACCCTGACACGGTAAAACCCTTAAAACAATTTAGTATCATTTGTCTCTCATAATTTATATAAATAATAGCCTTGTCTTTTGTCTTTGCCTATTAAATGGGCTATTTAATTCATTTCATTAATTAGATCGTAGTATATTTGATCTTATTTTTCAGGTGTTATTTGTTTAATATATTTTCCTTTTTCTCCTCTCTTGTTTTTGTAGATCAATTAACATTTTAAAAACTGTTTTTCCCCCAGAGATTTGGAAATTATTCTTTTAAATTATATTCTTTATTTTCCAATTATAATCAATCTGATTTTATTTTTAAAATGTTTTAACAGTAATTACTCTTAGTTAAATAACATTTAATATTTGTGTTAAATTATTACATTTAATATGTAGTTTGGAATTTCCCTAGCAACATAAACAATCAGTGTCTATAGCCTTTAGCCAAAATAGCACAAGTATCCTTGTACTTTTGCTTTTTACCTTCTACTTTATATTCAGGTTTTTGTTAATCTTAATTTTTCTTGTCAGATTATTATTAAATTTACATTAGTTTTACAGTGTGCTTCATATCATATCACATATCCCTGGGTTTCCTTGGTTCCCTTTTTCATCAGCTTTGCTTGCACTCAATGAACTCTTTAATGGACCAACTTTTTGTTTTGCCTGAGTACATCAGTTATTAATTCACAAAACTTGTATTAATTGATGTTTCTTGCATCTTTGTTTTCTGAAAATTTATTATTTTGCCAACATTTGAGCAATAGTTTGGCCTGATTTTTTGTTCAAAACTTAAAATAATGGTGGAAGGCAAAGGGGAAGCACGCATGTCTTCACATGGCAGTGAGGGTGGGGGAAGGTGCTACACACTTTTAAAACAAGCAGATCTCATAAGAATTCCATCATGAGATAGCACTAGGGGGATGGTGCTAAGCCATTAGAAACCACCCCCATGATCCAGTCACCTCCTACCAGGCCCCACCTCCAACACTCAGGATCACAGTTCAACATGAGATTTGGGTAGAGATAGGAAGCCAAATTACAGCACGCAGGGACCTGTTTCTTTCTGTAGTGGCATTGTATTTGGTTAACTTGGCTAAAGTGGAAATATGTTTCCAAGTTTTCTTCATCTGTATTGTTCTGGTTAGCATTGGCTACAAGAGACATTTTGCATGATTTATAAGGAGGAAGTGAAGTGTTAGGCATACTTTTTGAACCTTTGAGGTTCAGTGCTAAGTAACAGGTGTGGTAGGAGCTCTCACTCCTTGTAACTGATTTGCTAGCTGACGTTGTAGGTGTGAGAAATCATGTGGACCAGCAGTTCTTCCACTTCCTCCAGCTCCTGCCACATCTCTCCCATTAGCTTCTCTGAATACTTTCCCTGCTTGTGCAGCTCTCTAGTGATTGGTGCAAGCTTCTCCCATAGGTCACTCTTGGCATCAGGTTTGGAGTTGGTGAGAGCCAGATGTGAGTTCGGATTTGTCATTGCTAGTTCTTAACAACTAAAATTGACACATATTTTTACATTATGCTACAGACATATAATGTAATCTGATGTAATTGATTATAACGTAATGACTAAGACTTATTTTTTGGGCAACTGTAAAGTTTGAGCACCTGTTTCAGTGACACATGGTTCTTCCTTGGAATTGATTTCAGAGTCTTTTTTTTTTTTTTCATGATTGTTTACTGTCAGAGGTAATGTAATGTATTTTGCTTTTTGGGGGTGACTTGTATTTGTTGGAAGTAGGCAGAATTGTTTGTAGACATACTGGTTAATTAGTGTCACTTTTGACCCCATACGAGATTTTATTATAATGCATTATTTTCTTATGAGACGCTTATGTCTAAAAGACATTATAATAAAGAATTGCTGAAAGCAAATGGGGAGGTCTGAAAATACTAAATTTTAATTAGAATTACTATTAAATATTTGTAGAATAACTTTATAACTTCTTAGCATGCAAGATTATTATTGATAAGCTTTTAAATAAACTTATAAACATATATTTATATCATTAAAATGTTAGCATGGCAAATAATTTAAAATATGTTATTTGTATAATGCATTCTAAAATATTGATACAGTGGGAATTATTATTTAGTTATTTCGTAATACCTTTTACGAAAGGTATTACCTTATCCTACCTATGATTTTAAAGTAGAGAATGATCAGTATATAGTCAATTTATAAATTTGGAAGATGCAGAAACCTGTGAAGAAAAAAAATCAGCCATACTTGTATCTAACCAAGCCAATCACTTGTTAATACTTGTATTTTTTTCCAGTCTTTTTGTACGTGTAATTTTGTTTTGTTATACGGAGTTTTAAAAAGCTCTGTTTTGCTATTCTAAACAATAGAAAAAGAGGGACTCCTCGCTAACTCATTTTATGAGGCCAGCATCATCCTTATACCAAAATCTGTCAGAGAAACAACAAAAAAAGAAAATTTTAGACCAGTATCCTTGATGATCATCAGTGCGAAAATCCTCGATAAATACTGGCAAACTGAATCCAGCAGCACATCAAAAGCTTATCCACCATGATCAAGTCGGCTTCATCCCTGTAATGCAGCACTGGTTCAACATGTGCAAATCAGTAAACATAATCCATCACATAAACAGAACCAATGACAAAAACCACATGATTATCTCAATAAATGCAGAAAAAGCCTTTGATAGAATTCAACAGCTCTTCATGCCAAAAACTCTCAATAAACTAGATATTGATAGAACATATCTCAAAATAATAAGAGCTATTTTTGACAGACCTACAGCCAATATCATACTGAATGGGCAAAAGCTGCAAGCATTCCCTTTTAAAACTGGCTAGGCGAGGTGGCTCATGCCTATAATCCCAGCATTTTGGGAGGCCTAGGCGGGCGGATCAAGGAGTCAGTTCAAGATGGCCAACATGGTGAAACCCCGTCTCCGTCTCTACTAAAAATACAAAAAAAAAAAAAAAAAAAGAAAAGAAAAAGAAGAAAAAATTGGCACAAGACAAGGATGCCCTCTCTCGCCACTCCTATTCAACATAGTATTGGAAGTTCTGGCCAGGGCAATCAGGCAAGAGAAAGAAGCAAATGGCATTCAAATAGGAAGACAGGAAATCAAATTGTCTCTGTTTGTAGATGACATGATTGTATATTTAGAAAACCCCATCATCTCAGCCCAAAATCTCCTTAAGTTGATAAGCAGCTTCAGAAAAGTCTCAGGATACAAAGTCAGTGTGCGAAAATCAGAAGCATTTCTATACACCAATAATAGACAGACAACCAAATCATGAGTGAACTCCATTCACAATTGTTACAAAGAAAATAAAATACCTAGGAATACAGCTTACAAGGGATCTGAATGACCTCTTCAAGGACAGCTACAAACCACTGCTCCAAGAAATAAGAGAGGACACAAACAGATGGAAAAACATTCTGTCCTCATGGTTAGGAAGAATCAATATTGTGAAAATGGCTATAGTGCCCAAAGTAATTTATAGATTCAGTGCTATCCCCATCAAGCTAACATTGACATTCTTCACAGAATTAGAAAAAATGACTTTCAATTTCATATGGAAGCAAAAAGCCCATATAGCCAAGACAATCCTAAGCAAAAAGAACAAATCTGGAGGCATCATACTACCTGACTTCAAACTATACTACAAGGCTACAGTAACCAAAACAACATGGTACTGGTGCCGAAACAGGTGTATAGACCAATGGACCAGAAGAGAGGCCTCGGAAATAATGCCACATATCTACAACCATCTGTTCTTTGACAAACCTGACAAAAACAAGCAATGGGGAAAGGATTCCCTATTTAATATATGATGTTGGGAAAACTGGCTAGTCATATGCAGAAAACTGAAGCTGGACCTCTTCCTTACACCTTATGCAAAAATTAACTCAAGATGTATTAAAGACTTAAACGTAAGACCTAAAACCGTAAACCCCCTGGAAGAATACCTAGGCAGTACCATTCAGGACATAGGCATGGGCAAAGACTTTATGACTAAAGCACCAAAAGCAATGTCAACAAAAGCCAAAATTGACAAATGGGATCTAATAAAACTAAAGAACTTCTGCACAGCAAAATAAACTATCATCAGAGTGAATAGGCAGCCTACAGAATGGGAGAAAAATTTTGCAATCTATTCATCTGATAAAGGGCTAATATTCATAATCTACAAGGAACTTAAATAAATTTATAAGAAAAAAACCATCAAAAAGCGGGCAAAGGATGTAAACAGACACTTCTCAAAATAAGACATTTATGTGGCCAACAAACATGAAAAAAAGCTCATCATCACTGGTTATTAGAGAAATGCAAATCAAAACCACACTGAGATACCATCTCATGCCTGTTAGGATGGTGATCCTTAAAAAATCAGGAGACAGCAGATGCTGGAGAGGATATGGAGAAATAGGAACGCTTTTACACTTTTGGTGGGTGTGTAATTAGTTTCAACCATTGTGGAAGACAGTGTGATGATTCAAGGATCTAGAACTAGAAATACCATTTGACCCAGCAATTCCATTAGTGGGTATATACCCAAAGGATTATAAATCATTTTGTTATAAAGACACATGCACACGTATATTTATTGTGGCACTTTTCATAATCACAAAGACTTGGAACCAACCCAAATGTCCATCAGTGATAGACTGGATAAAGAAAATGTGGCACATATATACCATGGAATACCATGCAGCCATAAAAAAATGATGAGTTCATGTCTTTACAGGGACATGGATGAAACTGGAAGCTATCACTCTTAGCAAACTGACACAAGAACAGAGAATCAGACACTGCATGTTCTTGCTCATAAGTGGGAATTGAACAATGGGAACACATGGACACAGGGAGGGGAACATCATACACCAAGGCCTGTCGGAGGGTCGGGGACTAGGGGAGGGGTAGCATTAGGAGAAATACCTAATGTAGATGATGGGTTGATGGCTGCAGCAAACCACCATGGCACATGTATGCCTGTATAACAAACCTACAGATTCTGCACATGTATCTCAAAACTTAAAGTATAATAATAATAATAATAATAATAATAATAAAAGGCTCTGTTTTGTAGGGCTATGTAGAAATTCCATTGATTGGGTTTCCCATAGTTTTCTCATTTTTCTATTTGTAATTATTATTATTATTTTTTTTTCCCATTTATTTATTTTATTGCATTTTACATTTTGGGGTACATGTGAAGAACATGCAAAATTGTTGCATAGGAACACACGTGGCAGTGTGATTTGCTGCCTTCCTCCCCATCACCTACATCTGGCA
>NW_022436945.1:2773282-3066266 GCF_009761245.1 Sapajus apella | reverse complement strand
CAGTGTGTAGTGCTCCCCTCCCTGTGTCCATGTGTTCTCATTGTTCAACACCCGCCTATGAGTGAGAACATGCGGTGTTTGATCTTCTGCTCTTCTGTCAGTTTGCTGAGAATGATGGTTTCCAGGTTCATCCATGTCCCTACAAAGGACCCAAACTCATCGTTTCTGATGGCTGCATAATATTCCATGGTGTGTATGTGCCACATTTTCCCTATCCAGTCTATCGTCGATGGGCATTTGGGTTGGTTCCAGGTCTTTGCTATTGTAAACAGTGCTGCAATGAACATTCGTGTACACGTGTCCTTATAGTAGAACGATTTGTAATCCTTTGGATATATACCCAGTAATGGGATTGCTGGGTCAAATGGAATTTCTATTTCTAGGTCCTTGAGGAATCGCCACACTGTCTTCCACAATGGTTGCACTAATTTACACTCCCACCAACAGTGCAAAAGTGTTCCTATTTCTCCACATCCTCTCCAGCATCTGTTGTCTCCAGATTTTTTAATGATCGCCATTCTAACCGGCGTGAGATGGTATCTCAGTGTAGTTTTGATTTGCATTTCTCTGATGACCAGTGATGATGAGCATTTTTTCATATGTTTGTTGGCCTCACGTATGTCTTCTTTTGAGAAGTGTCTGTTCATATCCTTTGCCCACTTTTGAATGGGCTTGTTAGTTTTTTTCTTGTAAATCTGCTTTAGTTCTTTGTAAATTACGGATATCAGCCCTTTGTCAGATGGGTAAACTGCAAAAATTTTTTCCCAATCTGTTGGTTGCCGATTCACTCTAATGATTGTTTCTTTTGCTGTGCAGAAGCTGTGGAGTTTGATTAGGTCCCATTTGTCTATTTTGGCTTTTGTTGTCAATGCGTTTGGCGTTTTGGTCATGAAGTCCTTGCCTACACCTACGTCCTGAATGGTTTTGCCTAGATTTTCTTCTAGGGTTTTTATGGTGTTAGGTCTTATGTTTAAGTCTTTAATCCATCTGGAGTTAATTTTAGTGTAAGGTGTCAGGAAGGGGTCCAGTTTCTGCTTTCTGCACATGGCTAGCCAGCTTTCCCAACACCATTTATTGAACAGGTAATCCTTTCCCCATTGCTTGTTTTTGACTGGTTTGTCAAAGATCAGATGGTTGCAGATATGTTGTGTTGCTTCCGAGACCTCTGTTCTGTTCCATTGGTCTATATCTCTTTTTTGGTACCAGTACCATGCTGTTTTGATTACTGTAGCCTTGTAGTATAGTTTGAAGTCTGGTAGTGTGATGCCCCCCGCTTTGCTCTTTTTGCTTAGAATTGACTTGGCTATGCGGGCTCTCTTTTGGTTCCATATGAAGTTTAAGGTGGTTTTTTCCAGTTCTGTGAAGAAGGTCATTGGTAGCTTGATGGGGATAGCATTGAATCTGTAAATTACTTTGGGCAGTATGGCCATTTTCACGATATTGATTCTTCCTAACCATGAACATGGAATGTTTCTCCGTCTGTTTGTGTCCTCTCTTATTTCGTTGAGCAGTGGCTTGTAGTTCTCCTTGAAGAGGTCCTTTACGTTCCTTGTTAGTTGTATTCCTAGGTATTTTATTCTCTTTGTGGCAATTGTGAATGGAAGTTTGTTCTTGATTTGGCTCTCTTCAAGTCTGTTACTGGTGTATAGGAATGCATGTGATTTTTGCACATTGATTTTGTATCCTGAGACTTTGCTGAACTTGCTTATCAGTTTCAGGAGGTTTGGGGCTGAGATGATGGGGTCTTCTAGATATACAATCATGTCGTCTGCAAATAGAGACAATTGGACTTCCTCCTTTCCTATTTGAATGCCCTTTATTTCTTTTTCTTGCCTGATTGCTCTGGCTAGAACTTCTAATACTATATTGAATAGCAGTGGTGAGAGCGGGCATCCTTGTCTGGTGCCACATTTCAAGGGGAATGCTTCCAGTTTTTGCCCATTCAGTATGATATTGGCTGTTGGTTTGTCATAAATAGCTTTTATTATTTTGAGATACGTTCCATTGATACCTAGCTTACTGAGTGTTTTTAGCATAAAGGGCTGTTGAATTTTGTCAAAGGCCTTCTCTGCATCAATTGAGATAATCATGTGGTTTTTGTCTTTGGTTCTGTTTAGGTGGTGAATTACGTTTATAGACTTGCGTATGTTGAACCAGGCTTGCATGCCCGGGATGAAGCCTACTTGATCATGGTGGATAAGCTTTTTGATGTGCTGTTGCAATCGGCTTGTCAGTATTTTATTGAAGATTTTTGCATCTATGTTCATCATAGATATTGGCCTGAAGTTTTCTTTTCTTGTTGAGTCTCTGCCGGGTTTTGGAATCAGGATGATGTTGGTCTCATAAAATGATTTGGGAAGAATTCCCTCTTTTTGTATTGTTTGGAATAGTTTCAGAAGAAATGGTACCAGCTCCTCTTTGCATGTCTGGTAGAATTCAGCTGTGAACCCATCTGGACCTGGGCTTTTTTTGGGTGGTAAGCTCTTAATTGCTGCCTCAACTTCAGACCTTGTTATGGGTCTGTTCAGGGTTTCGGCTTCTTCCTGGTTTAGGCTTGGCAGGAGGCAAGTGTCCAGGAATTTATCCATTTCTTCCAGGTTTATTAGTTTGTGTGCATAGAGTCGTTTGTAATAATCTCTGATGATGGTTTGAATTTCTGTGGAATCTGTGGTGATATCCCCTTTATCGTTTTTTATTGCATCAATTTGGTTATTCTCTCTTTTCTTTTTTATTAATCTGGCTAGTGGTCTGTCTATTTTGTTGATCTTTTCAAAAAACCAGCTCCTGGATTTATTGATTTTTTGAAGGGTTTTTTGTGTCTCTATCTCCTTCAGTTCTGCTCTGATCTTAGCTATTTCTTGTCTTCTGCTAGACTTTGAGTTTTTTTGATCTTGCTCCTCTAGCTCTTTCAGTTTTGACGATAGGGTGTCAATTTTTGATCTCTCCTTGCTTCTCATGTGGGCACTTATTGCTATATATTTTCCTCTAGATACTGCTTTAAATGTGTCCCAGAGATTTTGGTATGTTGTGTCTTCATTCTCGTTGGTTTCGAAGAACATCTTTATTTCTGCCTTCATTTCATTGTTTATCCAGTCAACATTCAAGAGCAAGTTGTTCAGTTTCCATGAAGCTGTGCAGTTCTGAGTTAGTTTTTGAATTCTGAGTTCTAACTTGATTGCACTGTGGTCTGAGAGACTGTTTGTTACGATTTCCGTTCTTTTGCATTTGCTGAGGAGTGATTTACTCCCAATTATGTGGTCAATTTTAGAGTAGGTGTGATGTGGTGCTGAGAAGAATGTATATTCTGTGGATTTTGGGTGGAGAGTTCTGTAAATGTCTATTAGGTTTGCTTGGTCCAGGTCTGAGTTCAAGTCCTGGATATCCTTGTTAATTTTCTGTCTGGTTGATCTGTCTAATGTTGACAATGGGGTGTTAAAGTCTCCCACTATTATTGTGTGGGAGTCTAAGTCCCTTTTTAAGTCATTAAGAACTTGCCTTATGTATCTGGGTGCTCCTGTATTGGGTGCGTATATATTTAGGATCGTTAGCTCTTCTTGTTGCATTGATCCTTTTACCATTATGTAATGTCCCTCTTTGTCTCTTATGATCTTTGTTGCTTTAAAGTCTAATTTATCAGAGTTGAGAATTGCAACTCCTGCTTTTTTTTGCCCTCCATTTGTTTGGTAAATCTTCCTCCATCCCTTTATTTTGAGCCTTTGTGTATCCTTGCATGTGAGATGGGTTTCCTGGATACAGCACACCGATGGGTTTTGTCTTTTTATCCAATTTGTCAGTCTGTGTCTTTTGATTGGGGCATTTAGTCCATTTACATTTAGGGTTAATATTGTTATGTGTGAATTTGATACTGCCATTTTGGTGCTAGCTGGCTGTTTTGCCCTTTAGTTGAGCTGGTACTTGTTGTTCCTTTATATGTGTAGAGCCTCTTTCAGGAGCTCTTGTAGAGCTGGCCTGGTGGTGACAAAATCTCTGAGTACTTGCATGTTCCCAAAGGATTTTATTTTTCCTTCACTTATGAAGCTTAGTTTGGCTGGATAGGAGATTCTGGGTTGAAAGTTCTTTTCTTTAAGGATGTTGAATATTGGCCCCCATTCTCTTCTGGCTTGTAGGGTTTCTGCTGAGAGATCTGCTGTGAGTCTGATGGGCTTCCCTTTGTGGGTAACCCGACCTTTCTCTCTGGCTGCCCTTAGTATTTTCTCCTTCATTTCGACCCTGGTGAATCTGATGATTATGTGCCTTGGGGTTGCTCTTCTTGACGAATATCTTTGTGGTGTTCTCTGTATTTCCTGGACTTGAATGTTTGCCTGCCTTGCTAGGTTGGGGAAGTTTTCCTGGATAATACCCTGAAGAGTATTTTCCAGCTTGGATTCATTCTCTTCGTCGCATTCGGGTACGCCTATGAAACGTAGATTAGGTCTTTTCACATAGTCCCACATTTCTTGGAGACTTTGTTCATTCCTTTTTACCCTTTTTTCTCCAGTCTTGCCTTCCCGTTTTATTTCATTGAGTTGATCTTCGACCTCTGATATCCTTTCTTCTGCTTGGTCAATTCGGCTGTTGATACTTGTGCATGCTTCACGAAGTTCTCGTGTTGCAGTTTTCAGCTCCATCAATTCACTTATATTCCTTTCTATTTTGTCCATTCTTGTTAGCATTTCGTCAAATCTTTTTTCAAGGTTCTTAGTTTCTTTGCATTTGGTTAGAACATGTTCTTTAAGTTCACAGAAGTTTCTTACTACCCACCTTCTGAATTCTGATTCTGTCATTTCATCACACTCATTCTCCATCCAACCTTGTTCCCTTGCTGGCGAGGAGTTGTGATCCCTTTTAGGAGGAGAGGTGTTCTGGTTTCGGGTGTTTTCATACTTTTTGCGCCGGTTTCTTCCCATCCTTAAGGATTTATCCACCTGTTGACTTTGTAGTTGCTGGCTTTCAGATTGGGTCTCAAATCTTTCAGATTGACGTTCTGTTTGTTGATGATGAGGTTATTTCTGTTTCTTGGTTTTCCTTCTGACAGTCTGGCCCCTCTGCTGTAGGTCTGCTGAGGTTCACTCCAGGCCCTGCTTGCCTGGGGTTCACCTCCAGCAGCTGTTGAACAGCAAGGGTTGTTACCAGTTTTCTTCTTCTTCTATCTTTGTCCCAGAAGGATACCCGCCTAGTGTCAATCTGATCTCTCCTCTATGAGGTGTCTTTTTGGATATATAGGGGTCAGGGAGCTGCTTGAGGAGACGGTCTTTTCTTTATAGGAGCTCATATGGTGAGCTGTGAGCTCTGTTGTTGTTCATTCAGAGCTGCTGGGCAGGTACTTTTAGGTCTGCTGCAGCAGAACTCATAAACTGCTTTTTGTTCCCAGGTGCTCTGTCCCAGGGATATAGGGCTTTATTTATGAGTTTCCGTTATGCTGCTGCCTTCTTTTTTTTTTTTTTTTTTTCTTTTTTTCCTTCAGACCTGCCCAGCCCAGCAAGGAGGCAGCCTAGTCACTGTCGGCCTATAGCAGCTTTGCTGAGCTGCTGTGGGCTGCGCCCCGCTGCCGAGTGAACTTCCCTGCAGTCCTGTTTATATGGGTGTAGTTAGAACTGCTTTGGCGATGGTGGCCCGCCTCTGTTGGGGCGGAGTCTCTGCTGTGGCGTGTTGCCTTGGCAACGGCGGGCTGCCTCAGCAATGGCGGGTTGCCTTGGCAACGGCGGGCTGCCTCGGTAATGGCGGACGCCCCTCCCCCACAGAGCTGGACTGTCCCGGGTTCAGCTGCGCTCGCTGTGAAATTCTCAGTCCAGAGTTTCTGGTTGCTGTTCTTTTATGGGGGTGGGGCCAGCCGAGCCTGATCCCCTGGCTCCCTGCCTCAGAGCCTTTTTTAAGTTGGTGTTCCAGTCGCCTGTTGAAGAGGCGCCGGGGTCTCTTTGTTTTCCCCTGCGGCCACTCACTGCGCTGGGTTAAACAGCGGCACTGAGGTTTGTGGCGCTTTTTTTTCTTTTTTTTTTTTTGCCCTGGAATCTACTGTCCTGGTTCTCTGCTCAGTCCCCTTTTTGAACCAGCATAGGGGCGACTTCCCGTTGCTCCAATCGCCAGCCAAAAGGGCACCCGGACCGGTGTATTTTGTACGGAGAACCGCGGCTCCGGGGCGCTGACAAAGCAGCCGCGCGGGGCAGAGCAGCGGCGCTGGCCGGCGCTGGCCGGCACAGCCGCGCTGGCCGCAACAGCCGCGCTGGCGAGCGTGGAGCACCTCTGCCCGGGAATTTCCTAGTCTGTGGACAATAAAAACGCGGCGTCCACTCACCCTCTGCGCTTTCACTGGGAGCTGCAATCCTGAGCTGTTCCTAAACGGCCATCTTGGATCTCCTCCTTCACTAGACCTTTCTCTGTAATTATTTTTGAATTCAAACTCTATTTATAATTATTTTTGAAAAAAACAAATTTGCAATATATTATAAAGGTGAAAATGAATCAGAAGGCACACTTAAGTGAATAATAGCTCTCAGTAAACTGAGAAAGTGAAATAACTGGCTTTTGAGGAATAGAAAATTCTTGTTAGTGCTCTCACCTGAAAACCTATAATGTTTATTTGTTCTAAATTTTCACAGTTAATCTTCCTCTGTTCTTCAAATAGTGACTATTCTGAAAAATGAAATGAGAGTTCAGTAGTTCCTCTTTTATTGGTCTCCCATGATTATAATATTTATTAAGAAATTTATGAATTTTATTCATAAATGTTGATTATATTTCTGACAAATATTGGCAAGGAAGCTTGTCCACTTTTCTGATTTAAAGTTTTTATCTTGTAGTCAGTGAAAGGAGTCTATATTATGATCTTCAGTTAGGATTAGATGATTCATTAACATAAGAACAGTTACCTACCCAAAGAACTGTAGTTTTCAATTGTATGTCTATAGTTTCTTTAATTTACTGTATATTTCTTATATGCTGACAGCTTTCTTTTACTCCTTTTCGATGTAAATTCATGTGTTTATTGTTTCAGCTTCATGGAACATACTGCACCCATGAGATTTATTTTCTGGGGTTTAATTTTAAATAAGAAGCACAATGTGCTATATGTGTGTTTCAAAGTTAAAGTGTATCATTTAGTAATATACCCCAGCAAAAGAAAAACTGCTAGTTTTAAATCAGATATTCTTAGAGAGGAAGTTTGGCTATGTTTGTTTTCTCCCAATTGAGAAAATTTGCAGTTGATCTTCTAGCACAAGCCATTTATTTCTCAAGTATGCGTTTAAATTCTCATTAGGAGACAAAGATAGTGTATACAAAAATATAGGATCTTTTAAAAATAAATACCTGAATGTGAAGTTTAAAAATCTTTGAGAGTGATTGTTAAATTTTGTTTTAGAATTTTCTGTAATTTGGGAATAACCTAAATAAATAAATAAATAAATACGTACAAAGTGACCAGTTTATTCTTTACTAAAACAAAACGAAATGGTGGGTATCTGAAAACCAACAAAAAAACTGGTTAGTATTGTTAAAATGTATTAACTGAATTTGTCCATTTTAGTTTCTGTAAGAAAAGTATTCTTTGGTTTAAAAATGGACATCAAAGTTGATTGGTATAATTTTGTTTTCTTCTTATTCCAAATTCCTCCCTACCACTGCCATTTATATATCCATAAGTTATAATTTGATATGCTAATATATTGAGAAAATGAACTGAATTCTTTGCAATGGAGATGTTTCAAGCCTAGAGTATTTCTAGGTTTGAAATTAAGCTCCTTCTTCAAGATTTTTTCCTTTTTATGCACTGTAGTTTACTGATCACTTTTCTATATTTTGAAAAGAATTTGTGAAAATTTATTAAATGTTGTATTTAATCTTAGATTGAGGAATGAATTATTCCTCTTTCAAAAGTGGTTTTCTGTTAGGAATATCTTTACTTGTAACTTTTCCTTATGTAGATCATTTTTTGTTTTTTTGAGATGGAGTTCACTCTTTTCGCCCAGGCTGGAGTGCAATGGTGCAATCTCGGCTCACCGCAACCTCTGCCTCCCAGGTTCAAGCGATTCTCCTTCCTCAGCCTCCCGAGTAGCTGGGATTATAGGCATGCACCACCATGCTTAGCTAATTTTGTATTTTTAGTAGAGACAGGGTTGCTCTATGTTGGTCAGGCTGGTCTCGAACTCCCAACCTTGGACAATCTGCCTGACGCGGCCCCCCAGAGTGCTGGGATTACAGGCGTGAGCCACTGTGCTCAGCCAACTTGATCCATTATTTTTTAGAGGAAGCATTTTCTTACACAGTTGTCTTATTATTTATTTCTTGGTTTATTGTCATATTGAACTAGCACCATTTGAGAGTTTGTTACATTACAGTTTAATATTAAAATCTAAGGAATATTTTATAATTGAGATAATAGTTTCATTTTTATGGGAGTTTAAAAACTTCAAAAAATTAATTTGGCTAAATGCATTTTGATGATTATACATGCATAACTATATGTTGGAATTTTATTTTGTTCTTATGTATTATAAACATTTGCACATCTAATTTTTCTAGGATTTTAAAGTATTCATTCATTTATTTACTCATTCTTGATGGCCTTTTATATACCAAGCACAATAGTAGGAGAGAGAGTATGATAGCTTTAACTTAAAGTGATGTACTTGGTACATAGGGTACTTTACAGGAAGAAGTGGGTAGGAAAGATTTTACAGCATAGATAATACTTAAACAGAATCTTAAGCAATATGCAGAAATATGCCAGAAAGAGAAGGGTGAGAAAGGACAGTCTAAGAAGTAAAAGAATGAATAAAACTGCGGAAGTTAGCACATAGTCTGGAAAATAAGGGGACTTCACAGCATTTTGTGACAGCTGGAACAGAGTGCAAAGCAGGAAGTGTTCAGAAATAGACAAAATAGTTTAAGGAGTTTGAATTTTCTCACAAGATCTGTAGAAAGCCACTAAAGGTTTTTGAGCCAGAGGTATATACAAGTCAGCAAACTATGGCTCACAACCTGTTTTTGTATGACCCACTATATAAGGATGGTTTTTACATTTTTTAATTGTTGGAAAAATGTTAAGTATGATAATTTATGACACCTGAAAATTATATGAAAATCAAAATTAAATGTCCATAAATAGTTTTATAGGAATAGAGCCACACTTATCTGTTTCTATCTTTCCTAGGACTGCTTTTTCACTGCAAAAGCAGAATTCAGCAGTTGCTTCAAAGACTGTATGAGCCAGGGGCTGGGCGTAGTGGCTCATGCCTGTAATCCCAGCACTTTGGCAGGCTGAGGGGGTTGGATCACCAGAGCTCAGGAGTTCGAGACCAGCCGGGCCACATGGCAAAACTCCTTTTCTAAAAAAAAATACAAAAATTAGCCTGATACAGTGGCATGCACCTGTGTTCCCATCTACTTGAGAGGCTGAGGCAAGAGGATTGCTTGGGACTGGGAGGCAAAGGCTGCAGTGAGCAGTGATCATGCCATTGCACTTCTGCCTGCGAGACAGCATGAGACCCTGCTTCAAAAATAATAATAATATAAGACCCAGAAAGTCTAAAATATTTACTGTCTGGCCCCTTACAGAAAATGTTTGCTGATATCTGGTCTAAATATGTCAATTAAAATATATGAATAATGTCATTGGATAGAAAAGCAAGACCCGACCACTATATACTGTCTATAAAAATCCACTTTAAATACAAAGATATAGATAGCTTAGAAGTAGAAGGATGGGAAAAGGTATAATTTGCAAAGATTAATAAAAAAAAAGTTGAAGTAACTATATTAACATGAGAAATAAGAAATTTAGTAGAGATAAGGGAGGACATTACATGATGATCAAAGGGTCAATTCACAAAAAGGTATAACAATTCTAAACCCAGCAGAACTTGCACAAAGCACAAACTATTAGAAGAGAAACGTTAAATAGACACATCTATCATTGAAGCTGAGATTTCAACAATCCTCTTATCATTGTCTACATGTTTTATCAGTAACTAGTGGAACAAGTAGAGAATCAGTAGGAATATAGAAGGCATGAACAACGTCAATCAGCTAGACCTAATAGGTATAGAATGTTCCATCTGACAACAGAATACATGCTTTCATGTGTAAATGAAGTATTTATCATGATAGACCATATTTTTGCCTATAAAATGAACATTAACAAATTTAAAAAAATTTAATGTTCATTGACAATAATGGAATTAAACTATAAATCAGTAACAGAAAAATGTTTGTCATATTTTCAAATATTAAGAATTTGAACAACTCCTAAATAGCCTGTGGGTCAAAGAGGAAATACATTGAATTGAACAAAAACAAAAATACTACATTAAAAAATTGATGGCATGCTGCTAATGCAGTATTTAGAGTAATATGTTTAGCATTCATTATTAAATGCTTATATTGGAAAAAAAAATTTCAAAATCAGTGACCTAAGTTTTCATCTTAAGAACCTAGAAGGTGAAAGGAAAATTAAGCCCAAAATGAGCAGAAAAAAAAAAAAAGTAAAGGTAAGAGTAGAAATTTAAAAAGTATAGAAATTAGTAAAATCAAAAGCTGATTCTTTGAAAAGATCAATCAAGCTGATAAACCTCTAGTCAAAATGATAGTAAAAAAGAGCTATGATACCAATTACACCGTCAGGAATGAAAGAGAAGAAATCACTACAAATTCTTAGGCATTAAAGGGAGTGTAAGTGAATATTATGAAAATATTTACTTCCATTGCTTGACAATTTAGATTAAATGAACAAATTCCTTTAAAGACAGAAACTAAGTTAACTCTAGAAGTAGATAATCTGAATGCTTCTGCATTTATGAAAAAAAATTGAATTCATAATTTGAAATGTTTCTGCAAAGAATTCTACAAAGAATACTATGAATCCAGATGATTTTACTTGTGAATTCTACCAAACGTGTGGAATAAATTATACTTCTGAAGGTGCTGGACTACCTCCAGGACTAACTTATTTATGACACCAATATAATAATCTATTAAAATCAGATAAAGACACTGTAAGAAAACTACAGACCAGTATTGCTCATGAACATAGATATGAAAAATTCCTTTACAAAATATTAACAAATTGAATCAAGTAGTAAATATATACAAAGGATACTATATTATGACCAAGTGGAGTTTATCCTGTAAATGCAGTGCTGGTCTAATATCTGAAATTATTTAATGTAACTTACCATATCAGTAAGTTAAATAAGCCATATGGTGATCTCAATAGAAACATAAAGAACATTTGATAAAATTCAGCATCCATTTGTAATTAATAAAAGTCTCAGGAAACTAGGAATGAGAAAATGACAAGGAACTTCTTCAACTTCATAAATGGCATCTGTGAAAACCCTACACTCAATGATGAAATAGTGAATTTGCTTTCCACCTAAGATTAGGTACAAGGTAAAGAAATCCATTTCCACTACTGTTCAACACTATTAAGGTCCTAGCTGTTATAAAACTGCAAGAAAAAGGTATATAAAACATACAAATTGAAAAGGAAGAAATAAAACTACAAAATTATCAAATGATAAAATACAAAGACTTGGTATTATAAAGATGTCAGTTCTCTTCAGATTGATATATCCATTCAGCATAATTTCAATCAAAACTCTAAATGGTATTTGTTTTGTATGTAAGCAGACTGCATCTAAAATGTATAGAGAAGATTAAAAATCCAAGAATAAGAATATGCTTCTGAGAAGCATTTACCATGCCAATTATCAAGATTTGCTAGCTACAGCTCTTATAAAGACAATAGGGAATTCATCCAAGTAAACAGGACTGAGACACTGGAAACAAATCTTCATGTCAGTGGAACTTGGATATTGTAGTGGAGGTGGTATAGAAGATCTTTGAAAAAAAAAAAAAAAAAAAAAAAAGAGAGAGAGAATGGTTAATAAGTAGTCCTAGGATTGATGTTTATTTTTATAGAGTAAAAGAAAATGGCTGTTACTCTGCACAAAAATCAGTTCCAAATAGATTAAGGGGTACAGTGTTAATGGTACAACTTTACAGAATAAAACAAAAAAGAATGTCTTTCCTATTTTAGAGTGTGGAAGGGTTTCTTAAACAAGACATAATTGCTAAATTTAAATATTGGATATATTAACTACAGAAGATAAACATTTGTTTGTATGAAATGATGCAGTAAAGAATTAAAGACAAGCCGTAAACTGGGAGAGGGTATGCGTAACACAACTGAAAAAGACTGGTCTACCTTTTAAAATCTACAAGAAAAAGGCCATTTATTAAAAAAAGGAACATAAAACATAAATAGAAATTGCGTGGAAGAAGAAAGACATATAAAAATAAGTGCAGTCTCATCGCTAATCAAGGAATGCAAAATAAGAACATGAGATGCTTATGCTTTCTAGATTGGCACAAATTTAGAGGCCTAAGAATAACAAGTTGTAGATAATGCCGATCTACAGGAACTCATATTCACTACTAGATGGATTATAAATTGTACAGCTACTTTGAAAACAATTTGACATTCTATAAATTTGAACATGCATAGATTTTGATTTAGCAGTTCTACTCTGCTATGTATCTTAGACAGCTAGGCATATTATCAGCAGGCATGTACTAAGTAAGAATATTCATGGCTTTGTTATTAGTATCTAACAGTTGGGAACAACTTGTGTTCATCAATCGGAGGAAATATTTGTAGATTGCGGTAGATTTACACAAAAGTGTGTTATATGGCAGTAAAAATGAATGAACTATATATACTTAATTGAGATGATGTGGATGAAACAATATACATGAAAAATGCTGGAGGTAGATGACTACACATATGAAGAGAAAGCAGTGTGGTAGCTCATAATACAGACTCTGGAGCTAGACTGCCTTGCAGGTAAGTTGTGGCTCCACCACTTACTAGATGTGTGCCTGCATGGAAAGTATTTTATCCGTTTCTCTGCACCTCACTTTTCTCATCTGTTAGATTGTGTTTGTAGTGAGGATTAAGTGATTTAATACGTGTTAAGTGCCTGTAGAACAGTGTGATGGTGTACAATTGCAATTATTACTCTGAATTCTGTTGTGATTGGGCAGTTTTCTGTTTACTCTTTACTTTGTTGTTACTTCAATTAATGTTCTATCATTCCCCATCTCCCAATAGGGCTAATTATAATATATGGTCATTGTTGGTAATGGAAAATCTAAAGAAGAATTTAATAACTATAAATGTAACTGCCTAATTGAGGCAGTCTTACTGTGGCTTGTGTACTTCGTGAGATGCCAGGGTATACTAGTGTCTAGGAAAGACAAATACACTTTTTTTTTAAAAATGCAATTGTATGTATTAATGGTGTAATTGAATTTGGGCCTTATTGTATCTACCTAGTATGTAGAAGTTTGCAGATGAACCTCTATAGCACTGTGCCAGTCTGAAATTGTCTTATAGGAGTTCCTGTTGTAAATGCCCAAAACATGAATAAAATTAAAAAGGCAGTTTATTAATTTTCCAGTTCCTTTAGGCTTTTGATATGTTGGCAAATGCCGATCTTCATGATTGAAATATGCACAGATGTTATACAAGCAACAAAAGTTGTAGAAAGCCGCAAATATAGAAAGATTTACTTACCAAATAGTGCTTTTAGAGCTATTATTTCCTCTAACTTGAGGCAAGAGGTGAAATAGTTATGCATTATCTATTACTAGAAAGGATTTAGGTAACCTAAGTGTTGCAATGGAGGAAATATGTGAATTCTTTCTTACTCCTTCCTCTGTCTTCTTGATACTGGCTGCTATTGGTGTTGTTTTGGTGACTCCTTGGTGTTACAAAGATTATTATGCCCTTAGAATCCTTATAGGTTGGTTTGTGGATATGTATGTGATTGTGCACTATAAACACGATGCAGTTTGAGTAGGAAAATCTTGCAGCTGAAATATGTAAAATCTATGGAAGTGCTGGAAAATTGCTAGAAACAAAGAAATTAACAAATGAATATCTGGCAGAGTCAGGTGAGAATAATTAAAGAGAAAATCCACAAGTTTCATGACATGTTTAGATAGGTCACAAGAGAATGATTTGATGATTTAAAGGATTAATAGCAGTAATTGGAAGAAATAATAAAACCATGAATAAATATTGCAACAGTGACCTTTCTTTATGATCATATAAGAAATTAGATTTGAAGAGAAGAATGTCATATTGTTATTATAATTTTAGTAGGACTTTTATTATAATTAGGAATATATGTTAGTAGATTTAAATTTAAATTTTAATACAAACTTTTATACAATACATATATAGTATGTATATAGTTTAAAGCATAGCTATTCCCAGGTCACAATAGAGCACTGCTAGCACCCCAGAGCCAAGCAGGTGCCTTTATCCATCTCCTTCTACCCTCAGAAGTAACTTATCCATAGTCTTGATCTTTTTCTTGGTTTTCTTTTTATTTTCATAGTATGTGTAGACGTCATCAAATAATGTTGTCTTGCCATTTAAAGTTTTTACATATATGCAATTATATATGTGTAGTCCTTTGCATGTTGCCTTCACCAGGCTTTGTGAGATTCATTCGTATTTTGGTGTGGAAATCTAGTTGATTAATTTTCAGTCCTGTGTAGTATTCCTGTAAAATGTAGGGATACATATTATTTTAGACACAGTTGATCATTTGTATTTATTTCAAGAGCCTAAAAATATTTCACTTCACATAACAAATACTTTGTGAGTGGTTGTTTTATTATGCGCTTTTTTGGTTGTTAATTTGTTCATTTTTATTTTTAGCTACATGTAACAAAAGAACCAAATAAGCATAGGCTAACAGTAGCAAGCTTATTATCTCAGAATATTTGATTTCATAAAGTCTTAATTTCTGTATCTCAAAACCCTCATGAAATGTTTAAAAGGAGAATCCTAACCTAAGGCAAATGTTTGGAATGAATATGGCAGATGTCCTTAATATACAAAGTGCTTATACAAATTGATAAACACAGTTTACAAAGTCGGAAAGAAGAGACATCTTATAAAGAAATATAGAAGCTAGTATACGGGAAAATTGTTAAACTGCATTGAGGTCTTTACATTTATACTAGAAACAAAAGTAGTTCCTTTGATGACATTTTTTTTCTTCATCTGTTTGTGGAACACATGGATTTTCCAGGCAGTAATATTTGTAAGAAGGTTGGTTTAAGAATCTACACAGTCAAAGTCAAGTTCTAGTAATTTCTTATTTTCTTGCATTAGCAGTTCTTTTAATACGGCATGATTTACTGTGTCATCATGGAAAGACAGCATTAGAGAGTGTACATGGCAGGGTAAAATTAAACACATGCTCACAATCAAATTAATGTATTTCATCTGTCTTCAACTAATAACAATCTGTCATGTTATCTATCTGAGTAGGGGCATAAACAGTTTATTTTGTGTTTGGAGTAACTTCCTGGAGATAGTTAATGTGACAAGCAGTTTGTTTGAATTGAGTATAACCAGATCAACACTCAAGATGTTTCCTTGATAACCTAAAAATTACTGTGAAAATCTGTGCAAGTGCTATATTTATATTTTGCTTTTACTTCTTTTAAGTTAGTGACATTTTTTGCAATCATTTCACTGAGAATACTCTGTTCTTACCATTATGTATGGACTGAGGGGCAAAAATAGTTTATATTTTTAATTTTTTCCCCATTGACAGCAAGTAGACAATAATAATATAATTAATTGGCATATAATATATTCCCTTTTAAAAATACATGGAGTAACATTCTGGTTTCAGTGAAAAGATCCTGTTCATTATAGAATATGTTCTTACAGCATGTTGAAAAATAAATACTTGGGAAACTAGGAACATTGTAAAGCCTCAGGCCAGTATAATATAGATACTCTTTATAAAAGTGCTTCATCATTTTAAAATTGTACTTAAAACTTTACAACATTTACTCTGATCAGTAGCTCTGATCTGTGAAATCTGCAGAGCTCATACAAATGTATCAGTAGCTCCGCTACATTTGATATGTCTAGTTTAAAAAAATATTTATATCATCGCTTCTCGGCCTTTTGGCTAAGATCAAGTGTAAAAAAATATTTATTGGCCAGGCACGGTGGCTCACGCCTATAATCCCAGCCCTTTGGGAGGCCAAGGTGGGTGGATCATGAGGTCAAGAGATCTAGACCATCCTGGTCAACATGGTGAAACCCCGTCTCTACTAAAAATACAAAAATTAGCTGGGCATGGTGGTGACTGAGGCAGGAGAATTGCTTGAACCCAGGAGGCGGAGGTTGCAGTGAGCGGAGATTGCGCCATTGCACTCCAGCCTGGGTAACAACAGCGAAACTCTGTCTCCAAAAAAAAAAAAAATTACATTTAATACTGTATCTTTGAAGACTTTTCTCTCGCTTGTTATCAGTAATCATATAGGTGGATACAGAGGAGATCCGGGGTAAGGAATCTTGAATGCCAGTAAACAAATAGTACTTAAAAAGAAAAGTAATTTTATACTTGGCTATCTGCATTCGTGTGTGTGTGTGTGTGTGTGTTGTGTGTGTGTGTATGTTTTAGAAGTCAAAGTGTATACATAATTTTAAGCACATGTGAATCAAATTTAATAAATTATTAAGGGAAATTTGCTTGTTACGTTTGGGCTAATTATGGATCATTTTAAAACTGTAATTTCACAACTTGTATATACGACTGCAAGTTCTTTCTAAATAACTTTGTAATCAAGTGATAAGGCAAAGCATATCTTCTGTTCTATAATGCTTAAGGGATGGTTTTTATGATTTATTGTTACTAATTCTTTTAATGTATTAATGTATATGGAATCAGCTATATAATAGTGCACATTTTTAAAGTAATTGTTATTTAAAATTTGTCTTTATCGTTTTAATAAAGAATCTAAATAAAATTTAGACTGTTAAGTGACTGTTAATTCAATCCCTAAAGTTGATGTTCTTTCTTCTTTGAGAGCCTCCAGCTGGATTTGAATCAGATAGCATAGTTCTAATTCTGGTGCTACTGATGACTAGATTTGAGACTTTGGCTAAGTCAGTCTAAACCTCAGTTATTTTGTGTGTGTGTGAAATTAGAATAATGCTAACCCATTTGACAAGATTGTTATGAGGCTCCAGAGGGTTTTTGTAAATTTTGAAACAGAGTTATGTTGGTTCAGAAGTCTCTTAAAGTGGTTTCTCTGCTTCTGTTTTTTGTCCTCACACATCCTTTCTCCTCGTGGC
Organism: Sapajus apella; assembly: GCF_009761245.1. Lineage (NCBI taxonomy): Eukaryota > Metazoa > Chordata > Mammalia > Primates > Cebidae > Sapajus > Sapajus apella. The sequence goes on along the minus strand of NW_022436945.1, from coordinate 3,049,093 downwards.
AGCTAGAGTCATTTTTTCAAAATGCAAAGTCATATTGTGCTGTTGGTTATAGCCTTACAATGGTTTCCCATTGCCGTATTTGAGTAATATCTTTATTATGCTATAACTACTATTCTTGCTTATTATGCTTCTTTGTTTTCCCCAATTGTACTTAATCGTTTTCCTCTTCCAGGTTTCGTCCCTGTCCCGATGGCTAAAACAGCTTTTTCCTCCAACTACCTCCTAACTTGGTTTGTTTTATTCTTACCCTTTAGATTAGGGGTTCCCAGCCACTTGGGCCATGGACTGGTATTGTTCCATAGCCTGTTAGGAACCCAGCCACACAGCAGGAGGTGAGCAGTGGACAGTGAGCATTACTGCCTGAGCTCTGCCTCCTGTCAGATCAGCGGCAGCATTAGATTCTTACAGGAGCACGAACCCTATTATGAAGAGCACATGCAAGAGATCTAGGTTGTGTTTTCCTTACGAGAATCTAATGCCTGATGATCTGAAGTGAAACAGTTTTATCCCAGAATTATGCCCCACCCCCACTACCTCCATCTGTGGAAAAATTGTCTTCCATGAAACTAGTCCCTTGTCCCTAAAAGGTGGGGTCTGCTGTGTTAGATCTCAGATCAAAGAGGTCTGTCCACTTTAACATTGTCATTGCTATCCTGATTTCCTGTTCCGCTCTTTCACTCTGTTACTCTCTTATCTGGTCACCTCTTCCACTTTCAGCTTATGTTAATTATAGTAATTGACTCATTTATTTACATGTTTACTCACTTATTCTTTCTGCCTCACTAATGTGAGGATAAAGATAATGCCTATATTGCTCCCTCAGTTATCCCTGGTGCTTATTAGCATAGTACTTGACATATAATAGGTGGTCAAATTTATTGAATAAATTTGAAGTATTGTTTTGCCTCTTTTAAAGAAGTGCATGGACTATTTTTTTGTAGCCTGTGATTTTATAGCTCTACAGTTAATCTGAATAAATTTTTGATTACTGTGCAGAACTGTAGTGACTTTCAGGAGGAAAAATAATCAGCTGCGTGTATATAATATGTATAAAACTTACCATCTTCGATTTTTAAAGTTATGATTTAGTTAATTATTCATGTATACAGAATGGCTAAACAGAAGAAAATGTCATAATCAGAAACTCTATAGGAGGCTAACATTTTTTATCATTTTAAATTTTCTTTTGAATAGATTCTAAATTTAGAACAAAGAGTTTTCAGTCTGTGTAGTCAGTGAAAGTACTTTAAATCCAACAAGGGAAAATTTAAGGTTTGCTAATATATGTCACTTGCAAGAATTTTCTTTTTGTGCATTTATTTTTTCCCCTTGGGTAGGCCTGATTATGTGAGATAAGATAACTGAAAAGTCTTATCTGTGTAGATGACCACCTTTCTACACAGAACTTCTTAACACATGCACAATCCTTAGACCTAAGCCCTGCCGACCTCACTAGCTTTTGGAAGCCAGGTTCTTTCAGATGCTTTTGCACATATTTCTTTTGAAAGGAATGTACATCCTCTCTATCCTTAAGGCTATCTGACTAATTTTTTCTCCTCCTTCAGTATGTAACTGAGGGAGCAATCAGTTTCTCCGTGGTATGGTACCTATCATCCCTAAGCAGTTGTAGAATTTTTCTTTCTCTGTACTCCTGTTGTAGATTGTCTTATGTAGATCTTTGTTACTCTCATGATTTCAGAATTTCATTTTATAGCATCTTTTTATTTGTGTCCCTCTTCGCCTTCCCAGCTTTTAGCACTACATGAATAGTTGGTGAGTAAATGAATGCATGGACATACCACAGTGACACTAGCTAATACTTACTGAGTATATGCCAGTCACATACAGTATGTCTTGCTATGTGTTATTGCTTTTTGTGTATGTATTCATCATATCCATTATAGCAACCTTATGAGATAGGTACTATTATTGTTCTCATTTTATAGATGAGAAAACTGAGCAAAAGAGATTAAGTGACTTGTCCTAGGTCCTGTGGAGATTAACAGAACAGGAAATCAAATTCAGGCAATTTGGCTTCTAGAGTATATTCTTTTTCTTTCCTTCTTTTTTTTTTGTCTTTAATTATTTGGACAAAAATTGCATATATCTATTGTGTACAGCATTATGTTTTGAAATATGTCTACATTGTGTAATGGCTTAAGCTAATTAACATATGTATTATATACTTACCATTTTTTTTGTGGTGAGAGCATTTAAAATCTATTCTCTTAACAACTTTCTTTCTTTTTTTTTTTTTTTTTTGAGACAGAGTTTCGCTCTTGTTACCCAGGCTGGAGTGCAATGGCGTGATCCCGGCTCACCGCACCCTCCGCCTCCTGGGTTCAGGCAATTATCCTGCCTCAGCCTCCTGAGTCGCTGGGATTACAGGCATGCACCACCATGCCCAGCTATTTTTTGTATTTTTAGTAGAGACGAGGTTTCACCATGTTGACCAGGATGGTCTCGATCTCTTGACCTCGTGATCCACCCGCCTCGGCCTCCCACAGTGCTGGGATTACAGGCTTGAGCCACCGCGCCCGGCCAACTTTCAAGAATATAATAATTATTTTTTTTGTGGTGAGAACACTTAAAATCTATTCTCTTAGCAACTATCAAGAATACAGTACCTTATTATTAACAAGAGATTACAAGTGCTGGCCAGGATGTGGAGGAAAAATAACACTTGCACACTGTTGGAGAGTGTGTTCTTTATCACCATGCCATACTCTTTCCAGATGAATCTGTGAATAACTGAAGAACTATAACTATATTCAGCCCAAGTTTCTTCTATATTTACTTTAATGCAAAGTTGAGAAATTGTATGGGACAAGATCTTATTTATAATCTGTCATCTCTGGATCAGTAAAATAATAACAGAGGTCTTCTCTTGGGATATGAAAAAATTTTGCTGTTAGGACATTTTCTTTATAAAGATATTTGACATAATGTAATTTTAATCAGAATTGTTTACTATTTAATACCATAAATTTCCTGTTACTCATCAAAATCTGTCTCTATATCCTAGTATATAGGCCACTTGATCCTGGAAGTTATCCAAGTGAAAAAATTTTGAACCATTGCATAAATTTAGGGAGTTAGTGTTCTGCTACAATCAACAGGGCCAAATGAAAGCTAAAAGTGATTGCGTTAGATTCAGAATTTTAACTTGTTGCTTCTGAATCAAAGCTGTAAACCTCAATGAAATAAAAATAAACATGGTACTAAAATATCTATACATGAAGTGATGTATATGTTCAATTTGCTTTCAAATAATCTGAGACTGGTGGTATGGATGAAACAGGATTGGTCACGACTTGACAATTGTTGAGACTAAGTGATGGGTACTTCAAGAGTCATTTTACGATTTACTTTTGTATACATTTGAAATTTTCCATTAAAGTATTTCAGAGTGATGGATTATCAGAAACTGTAGCTTTGGAAAGCTATTTTTTTTTTAAATTGTGGTTAAAAAACAAGATTTACCATCTCAACATTTTAAGTGTACAGGTCAGTAGTGTTAATGTAGTCACATTGTTGTGTACAACCAATTTTCAGAACTTTATCATCTTGCAAATCTAAAACTCTGTAGCCATTAAACAACAACTTCCCTTTTTTCTCTCCCCACATCCCCTGGTAACCACCATTTTACTTTCTGTCTCTATGAATTTGACTACTTTAGTTACCTCATGACAGTGGAATCATGATATTTGCATTTGGTGACTTGCTTGTTTCACTTAACGTAATGCCTTCAAGGTTCATCCATGTTGTAGCATGTGACAAGATTTCCTTTCTTTTTAAGGCTAAATAATATTCCATTGTATATATATACAGCATTTCGTTTATCCAGTCATTCATAAATGAACATTTGTATTCCTTCCACCTCTTATGACTAGTGCTGCTGTAAACCTGGATGTACAAATATCTCTTCAATACTCTGCATTCATTTCTTTGGGATATATACCCAGATGTTGGACTGCTGGATCATACAATAGTTCTATTTTTAACTTTCTCAGAACCCCCCCCATACAGTTTTCTGTACCAGTAGCACCACTTTACAGTCCACCAACATACACTAATGTTCCAATTTCTCCACATCCTTGTCATCCTTGTTTTTTAAAATTAAGCCACCTCGATGGTACAGTGATATTTCTTTATGGTTTTGATTTGCATTTCTCTGATAATGTATTATCTCTGAAGAAATATCTATTCAAGTCTTTTGCTTTTTTTTTTTTTTTTTTTGTAAATTGTGTTTTTTTTGTTGTTGAATTTAGGAGTTATTTATATATTCTAGATACTAACCTTTTGTCACATATATGGTTTGCAAATGTCTTCTCCCATTTTGTAGGTTGTCTCTTCACTCTGTTGATTATGCGCTTTGATGCACAAAAGTTTTTAAGTTTGATGTGGCCCTATTAGTCTGTTTTTTCTTTTGTTTCTCTGCTTTGGTGTCATGTCCAAGAAATCACCACCAAGTCCAATGACTTGAAGCTTTTTTCCTGTGTTTTATTCCAGGAGTTTTACAGTTTTTGGTCATATGTTAAGGCCTTTAATTCACTTTGAGTTAATTTTTGTGTGTGGTGTAAGATAAGGATCCAATTTCATTCTTTTACATGTGGAAATCCAGTTTTCCCAACATAATTTGTTGAAGAGATTGTCCTTTTCCCCATTGATTTGTCTTGGCCTCCTTATAGAAGATCATTTGGTTATATATATGAGGTTTATTTCTGGGTTTTCTATTCTATTTGGAAGACTACATTTTTAACCAATAAAATGTTGCTCTTAATTAGCATTTCTTTTATGGTGTATCCAGCTCTCCAAGTAAATCTTTCTGTCTGAAAGCAGATATGTTAGAATAATTCCACATTTGTTAAAAGATCTTAGAAAATACTGAAGGATAGTGATGGATGAAAATTGAAACTGGGAGTTCTTGGGTTATCAAGTTTATAATTTGACATGGGGAAGATGAGGGAGGAAAAATGACCAGATCTCTTAACAATTTTTGTACTAAGTGGACAGTGTCTTTAGAAGCACATATACTTTCTGGCATTCAGAATTGGTGGTGCTAGGTCAAGGCGGGCAGATCATGAGGTCAGAAGATCGAGACCATCCTGGCCAACATGGTGAAACTCTGCCTCTGCTAAAAAATACAAAAAAATTAGCTGGGTGTGGTGGTGTGCACCTGTATTCCCAGCTACTTGGGAGGCTGAGGCAGGAGAATCACTTGAACCCAGGAGGCAGAAATTGCAGTGAGCCGAGATTATACCATTGCACTCCACCCTGGTGACAGAGTGAGTCTCTGTCTAAAAAAAAAGAAAAAAGTGGTGGTGCTATCTTTTCAGAATTGTATTTTCATTCCAGTCAAAGTATTCACACCATACAAATAAATTTTTTTTAATTGAGGAATGAATCATATTGAAAATGTGTATTTTTTTCTTTAATTCTTCACAGACCGCTTGCTTTCTTTCTCTGTCTCTTTTTTTTTTTTTTTTTTTTTTTTTATACTTTACGTTGTGGGGTCCATGTGCAGAATGTGCACATTTGTTACTTAGGTATACACATGCCATGGTGGTTTGCTACATCCATCATCCTGCGATCTACATTAGGTATTTCTCCTAATGCTATCCTTCCCCTAACCCTCCACCCCCCGACAGGCCCCATTGTGTGATGTACCCCTCTCTGCGTCCCTGTTGTTCAACTCCTACTTGTGAATGGGAACTCGCGGTGTTTGGTTTTCTGTTCTTGTGTTAGTTTGCTGAGAATGATGGCTTCCAGCTTCATCCATGTCCCTGCAAAGGACATTAACTCATCCTTTTTTATGGCTGCATAGTATTCTATGGTGTGTATGTACCACATTTTCTTTATCCAGTCTATCATTGATGGGCATTTGGATTGGTTCCAAGTCTTTCTAATTGTGAAAAGTGCTGCAGTAAACATACATGTGCATGTGTCTTCATAGTAGAATTATTTATAATCCTTTGGGCATATACCCAGTAATGGGATTGCTGGATCAAGTGGTATTTCTAGTTCTAGATCCTTGAGGAATTGCCACACTGTTTTCCACAATGGTTGAACTAATTTACACTCCCATCAACAGTGTAAAACCATTCCTATTTCTCCACATCCTCCCCAGCTTCTGTTGTTTCCTGACTTTTTAATGATTACCATTCTAACTGGCATGAGATGATATCTCAGTGTGGTTTTGATTTGCATTTCTCTAATGACCAGTGATGATGGGCTTTTTTTCATATGTTTTTTGGCTGCATAAATGTCTTTTGAGAAGCGCAGACAGCTATTTTCTTCAGAGTTCATTGTTGAAGGAGAATCTACCAAATGCCAAAAGATGATGTGTTCAAACCATCTGTACTTTATCTAAATGTGTAGCAAACCTCCATACTGTGTAATTACTTCTCATACTTAAAGATTGCTTTCCTTGTATCTTCAAACAAAATGTACTGACAATGAGGAATGCATTTTTGTTTTTGTACTATTTTCCATATATCCCTTGAGCCATTAAATTGGCAACAGTAATAACATTTCTCCAATGGTACAAGGTTTGTTAATATTTTTCTCTAGTAAGTAAAAATGTAAAATAGGCTTCACAATTTATAATTAAATTTAATGTAATTTTATGATTGATTACATATGACATGACCAAAATAACAGAGACAATTATAATGCTTAGATTTTCATTGTTTTGCTAATCATAACTTCATACTATATTTTCTTTAAACTTTTAAGTTCAGGGGTACATATGCATGTTTGTTACATAGTTTACACTTGTGACATGAGAGTTTGTTGTACAGATTTTTTCATCACTGAGGTATTACACCTAGGACCTAATAGTTATTTTTCCTGATCCTCTTCTGCCTCCCACCCTCCATCCTCTTGTAGGCCACAGTGTCTGTTATTCTCCCCTATGTGTCCATATGTTCACATCATTTTTCTCCCACTTATAAGTGAGAACATGTAGCATTTGGTTTTCTGTTCTTGCTTTAGTTTGCTATGGGTAATGGTCTCCAGCTCCATCCATGTTCCCAGAAAAGACATACTCTCCTTCTTTTTCATGGCTATATAGTATTCTGTGATGTATATGTACCATATTTTCTTTTTCCAATCTATCAATGACAGGCATTTAGGTTGACTCCATGTCCTTGCTATAGTGATAGTGCTTCAAGGAACATATACTTGCAAATATCTTTAAGATAGAATGATTTATATTCCTTTGTGTATATACCCAGTAATGAGATTGCTGTTGAATGGTAGTTCTTTTTTAGATATTTGAGAAATCACCACACTGTTTTCAACAATGGTTGAATTAATTTTCACTCCCGCTGACAGTATGTAAGCATTCCTTTTTCTCTGCAATCTTGCCAGCACCTGTTACTTTTTGTGTTTTTAGCAGCCATTCTTACTAGTGTGTGATGTTATCTCATTGTGGTTTTGATTTGCATTTCCCTAATAATCAGTGATGTTGAGCTTTTTTTTCATATGTTAGTTGGTTCCATGTACAACTTTTTTGAGAAGTGTCTCTTCATGTCCTTTCCCCACTTTTTAACTGAGTTGGTTTTTTTCTTGTAAATTTGTTTAAATCCGTGTAGATGTTTGGTATTAGATCTTTGTCAGATGCACAGTTTGCAGACTTTTCTCCCATTCTGTAGGTTGTCTGTTTACGCTGTCGATAGTTTCTTTTGCTGTCCAGAAGCTCTTTAACTAGATCCCATTTGTAAATTTTTGCTTTCGGCGTCTTCATCCTGAAATATTTGTCTCTTTCTGTGTCCAGATTGGTTTTGCCTAGGTTGTCTTGCAGGGTTTTTTGAGTTCCTTGTGTATTCTTGATATTAATATTTTGTCATAGTTTGTAAATATTTTCTCCTATTCAGGTTATCTCTTCACTCTGTTGTTTCTTTTGCTGTGTAGAAGGTTTTTGTTTGATGTAATTCCATTTGTCTATTTTTTGCTTTTGCTGCCTGCTTTTGAGGTCTCATCCATAAAAATCTTTGCCCAGACCAATGTCTTGAAGCATTTCTCCTGTTTTCTTCTAGCAGTTTCACAGTTTCAGGTGTTAAATTTAAGTCTTTAATTCATTTTGAGTTGATTTTTGCCTATGGGGAAAGATAAGAGCCTATTTTTATCCTTTTGCATGTGGATGTCATCATCATGTTAGCAAACTATTGTGCAGACTTTTTTTTGTGTGGTTGCTTTATAGTATCACTGGTCTGTGTATTTATATATGTTTTTGTAGTGGTCTTTGCATATTTTCTGCTTCCTTCAGGAGCTCTTGTAAACCAGGTCTGCTAAGAATTCCCTGCGCATTTGCTTGTCTGAAAAGGATATTACTTATTTATTTAGTTAGTTAGTTAATTTGGTCAGATACGAAATTCTGGGTTGGAATTTTTCTTTCTTTTTTTTAAGAACATTGACTATTAACCCCCAATCTCTTCTGGCTTGTGGGGTTTCTGGTAAGTGGTCTGCTGTTAGTCTTACGGGCTTCCCTTTGTATATGACCTGATCTTTCTCTGCAGCTGCCTTTAACATTTTTTCTTTCTTTTCAACCTTGGAGAATCTGATGATTATGTGTCTTGGGGGTGATCTTCTTGTGAAATACCTTACTGGGGTTCTTTGCATTTTCTGAATTTGAATGTTGGCCTCTCTAGCTAGGTTGGACAGGTTCTCATGGATGATATCTTGAAATACGTGTTCCAAGTTGCTTCCAGTCTCCTCATCTGTTTCAGGGACACCGGTGAGGTATGGATTTGGTTTCTTTACATAACCTCATATTTCTCAGAGATTTTGTTTTTTCCTTTTCATTCTTTTTTTCTCTATTCTTGTCTGACCGTCTTAGGAAGCCAGTCTTTAAGCTCTGCTCTGCGATTCTTTCCTCAGTGTGATCTATTCTGCTGTTAATAGTTGCAATTCTATTATGAAATTCTTGTAGTGAGTTTTTCAGCTTTATCAGGTCGATTACATTCGTTTCTATGCTGGCTATTTTGTCTGTCAGCTCCCATATCATTTTATTGTGGTTCTTATCTTCCTTAGATTGGGTTTTAACATATTCCTGCATTTCAGTGACCTTCATTCCTGTTCATATTCTGAATTCTATTTCTGTCATTTCAGCCATCTCACAGTTCAGCACCCTTGTGGGAGAGGTAGTGCTGTCATTTAGAGGAAAGAAGGTACTCTGGCTTTTTGAGTTGTCAGAGTTCTTGTGCTGATTCTTTCCCATCTTTACGGGCTTATGTTCCTTCAATCTTTGATGTTGCTGACCTATGTTTTTTTTTTTTTTTTCTTTCTTTTATCCCATTTGATGACCTTGAGGGTTTGATTGTGGTATAAGGTGGGCTCTGTCAACTGGCTTAATTTCTGGAATATTTTAGGGGGCCAAGCCTCAGCTCCCAACTCCTGGACTGCATGCTCTAAATCTGGGGGACTTGTATCCAGCCTCAACTTTGTTCTCTGACTCCTCAAGGTTAGGAACCCATGGCTTTGGTGGGACCAAGGTATTCCTGGACCACTGGTCACTATACTTCAATGGGTGGTACTAGCCAAAGTGTTTCTTATGGCAGCAGCAGTGGGATTTGTCCTCATTTGCATGTGCTAGCAGCAGCAACAGCAGCATGGTGGAGTGCACACTCATTAACTGCAGCAGGGTACCAGCAGATGCCTGCCTCCCTGCAGGTATTTACAGCAGCAGCAGAGGCAGTATGGCTTTTGAGGAACACAGGGCCCCTGCTGGTGACTGTGCCCACGATGGTGCTGGTGGTGGTTTTAGCATGGGGTGGGGTGCTGCCAGGTACAGGTCTGTGTGTACTCTCTGTGCATGATCACTCAGGCTGGGATGGCTGCTTAGGTTGGGGATGTCCATTGTTCTCCCTGCCTAGTTTCACTCTTGTGGCAATGTTGGTGCAGGAGTGGGGCCCTGGAGGTTGTGGGGCTGTCAGGCTGCAGTGGAGTGAGGGAGCAGGCAGGCTGGTGCATGGCTGTGAGCACTACTCTCCACCAGTCAGGTACAGTCCCCCAATGTAGGAGTATAATGTGGGGCCCCAGCGCATCCAACACTGTACTGCAAGTAAGTGTGGCCAGGCTGGGGCTCCAGGAGAGGCCAGCAGACCAAGGGGTGCTCAGGTTTGGACTAGCCCTGTGTGATAGGCAAGACTGCCCTGCAGCTTTCAGTTCTGACAGTTCCCTTAGGGCTAAAATCTATGGAAGCACAGGTACATCTTACATTGGCAGCAGGCAAGAGGGCATGTGCAGGCGACTGCCCTTTATAAAACTGTTAGATTTCATGAAAACTAATTTACTATCATGAGAACAGCACAGGAAAACCTGTCCCCATGATTCAATTACCTCCCACCAGGTCCCTCCCATGACTCATGGGGATTATGGGAGCTACATTTCAAGATGAGATTTGAGTGGGGACACAGTCAAAGCATATCACTACCTACCACAATACCTGGCATGTAATAGATGCTCAATAAATGTTTGTAGAATAAATCTTTTTTTTTTTTTTAAATTGACCAGTGGTACTACTAGTTTTTTCATGGTTATATTTGTTAGGAAAAACTTTTGTTTGAGTAGTAAATGATAGATGGGGATTTGGAAGGAAGGAGAGAGAAAGAGAAAGAAAAAATAATAAACCATTAGAAAAAACAAGTGCGCACCCCGGCAACAGCCGCCCCCCTCTGGTCCCCCACTCCCCCTCTGTCTCCAAGAAAAATTTGGCCCCTGCTTGGCCACCGCCCAGGATCTGCAAGCTGTGAGCCCATGAGTTTCGGTGCCCATTTGGATTTTCACAATCAGAGATGGCAGCGATGCAGGCATCAACGTTGAAAGCTACCAGGCCTTGGTATTCTCATCCGGTATATGCAAGATACTGGCAACATTATCATCAAGCAATGGCTTGGATGCACAGCCACCAGAATGCCTACAGGAAGGCCGTGGAATCCTATTTCAGTGTTCCATGGTACTTCCCTCCTGTACTTCTTCCCCAAAGCTCTTACAGTATCCAAGCTGCATATCCTCAGTCTTTCTATGATGATCATATGGCCTGGCAGGACTCCCCCTGCAGTTCTTCACATTTCAGAGGGTTTGGGCAGAATCCACATGACAGCAGTAGGATCCAGGCATCCACAAGAGAAGACCAAGCTTTGTCCAAAGAGGAAGAGATGGAGACCGAGTCAGATGCAGAGATAGAATGTGACCTGAGCAATATGGTAATCACCGAAGAGCTCCGCCAGTACTTTGCAGAGACCGAGAGGCACAGAGAAGAACGACGGAGGCAGTAGCAGCTGGATGCGGAGCGCCTGGAGAGCTATGTGAACGCTGACCACGACCTGTACTGCAACATCCCACGGTCGGTAGAGGCCCCAACTGAGAGGCCAGGTGAGCGGCACCAGGCTGAGATGAAGCATTTGTATGGGGACAGCGCTGCCAAGATCCAGGCCATGGAGGCTGCAGTGCAGCTGAGCTTTGACAAGCACTGTGACCGAAAGCAGCCCAAGTACTGGCCGGTCATCCCCCTGAAGTTCCGAGCTCGGGACATAAGGTCCCCAGCCTCTCCCTCTTCCTTTTGGGCACACGCTCTTCATCTCTCCTTGTGTACATTTCTCAGGGAAAGGGGACTTTGTGCTGAGGTATAGGCATGTTCACTACATTCCCAGTGGGCCTGTCACGGGGTGGATAAACTATGCCGGCCATTTGGAGGTTGGCAGGATGTCTTCTGTTGCCAATATGATAAATCATGATAAATTTTCTCCTGAAAAAATAATTTTGTATATATTATACTGGTTTTTTATGTTGTCGGTAACAGGTCAATTTATTAAAGTTCTTGCCTGGAGAAAAAAAAAAAAGAAAAAACAAGTGCACACACACATTAAAGGACACAACTTTTATTTATTTATTTTTTAAATGGATTGTGATTTCAATGGGAATTTTTCCTGGTAAGATGATTCATTCTTAACTCTTGTTGAAATAGAAATGTATTTTAGCTTCAATATTATGATAAATGGGATATACAAGTGTCAGTGCTAATAGCTTAGTATTTTAGTCTTCCGCAACCTGATGCCTGTGGTATCTGAACATTTCATGGCCTGTTCTTGTAAATAAGGAGTCAGTGATATTTAAGGAACAGTAACTGTGGCCAGAAAAGGAAAAAAAAAAAAAAAAAAAAAAAAAAAGGCCAGTGCAGTGGCTGACCTGTAATCCCAGCACTTTGGGAGGCCGAGGTGAGCGGATCACGAGGTCAGGAATTTTAGACCAGCCGGGCCAACATAGTGAAACCCCGCCTCTACTAAAAATACAAAAAAAATTAGCGGAGCTTGGTGGCGGATGCCTGTAATCCCAGCTACTCAGGAGGCTGAGGCAGAATTGCTTGAACCTGGGAAGCAGAGGTTGCAGTGAGCTGATATCACACCATTGCATTCCAGCCTGGGCAACAGTATGAGACTCTGTCTCAAAAAAATAAAATAAATAAAAACTTCATATTTTCCAAGGTAAGCAATATAAATGGGGCTTAGGAATACCCCATTAGATAAAAAAAAAATCTCCTAGAGAGAGAACCCTTGAGCCTACAAACTAAACTTTCAATATAATTTTAAATAAAGGCTTTTATGTAGCATGAGTGCATTTTTTAGTTGATAATCAATTGGCACTATTATGTAGGCCTACTAGATTTGCAAATTTACAAGTTTTTACAAGTCAGTTGGGTCCTTCCTCAGGAAATCAGTTTAAGTTTTTTTTCCTATATTGACTCAAAGAGCCTAGTTGTCCTTAAATCCTGTGCATATATTTGCCTTATAATTTGATGGCATTGAATCAACACGCTTATAGGGTCTGTAGTGTTGTAAAAAGAGAAACTGTTAAATAAAAGATCACATTTGGAAAAATGGACTGTGCCAGATAAAACCAGTATGGGATATGAGTACTGTGCTTTGCTTTAAAGCACCTACTACTATTCAAGGAAATATATCCTTGCCCCTTACTCTCAAAATGGATACTCTAGATGAAAACCAACTGATCTATGTCTTTGTGAAATTAGACTATGGCTATAAATTAATGTAAACACACAATGTAATATTGATCTGTTAAGCAGAAAATTATATATTTGTGTTAACATTCAAGCCTATAGAGATTATAGAGCTAATTATTATTAAAGTAATTCAACTGTTTCAAACCAAATATGCTTGGGTAAGTACACCTTGCCTTCAATTAATCACTATGTTTAAATGTACTATATTAAGTAGATCTTTGTTAAGCATCATCAGTGTGCCTGAACTTATACAGAGAATGATGATAGCTCACAGTTTTTTGTAGCACTTATATGCTGATCATTGTGCATTATACATAGATTAATTATCAAATCACTCTGTACAAAATAAGCATATTTATTATTCCCAGTTTATAGATGTGGAAACTGAGGCATACAGAGGTTTAATAAATTGCCCAAGATTATACAGTTAGTGTCTAAGCTGGAATATAATACTGGAAAGCAAGTCAAATTTTAACATGTTAAAAATGTTTTTATTGACTCTAATATTGAATTCTTTTCTCTCTTTAACACCTTTCTAGTTGATTTGGAGCATATGCGAACAATAAAACCTGAAAAACACTTACGGTTTTGCCAGGAAAACGGTTTTAGTAGCCACTTTGTCTCAGCCAAGACAGGCGACTCTGTAAGTAAAATAATGAATACTGTATATTATAATTGATGGTTTTACTTTTATCTACTAACATTCCTAGGAAGTATATTTCTATTATTTAACCTTTGGAGCAAATTAATTCCTATAGAAGATATGAAATTCCTTAGATTAAGTATACCATGTTTATTCTGGTTATATTTTATAATTCATTTAACATAATTTTATGGTTATTTTAAAAAAGGGAATTAAAATGAATATAACCCCCCCATAATCTCAGTATCCAGAGATAGCCACCTATAACCTCATATGATTCTATCTAGTCTCTCTTCCTTATGCTCACAAGTGCTAGTGCTGCTGCTTGCAGCTAGGAGATGGTATTTATTAAGTGTTTACTTTGTTATAAACATTGTACTACTCTGATTATCTCTATTTTATAGATGAGTCTCAAAGAAATTATGTAATAGGGTCCAGATTACACAGTTAATAAGTGGAGAAGATAGGATTTGTGAAGGCAAATAGTGACACCCTAGGGCTCACAGTCTTAACCTCAACTCTATTTTTAAAATTAAGATTATAATTTGGAAATAATTTTATATTTTACTTTTTACTTAATATTTTTGTAATTCCCAAGTCATTTAATAATAATAGATTTAATAATTTATTTAATAAAGGTTCAAAAATGTATCCAATCATATTCCTATTGTGTAACATATAGGCCATTTCCAAGTTTTGAACATAATGTTCTAATGTAAAACTTTGTCCATAAGCTTTTGATGTTTTGATTATTTTCTTTAGATAGATTCATTGATAAGGGATTGAAACATTGCCAAATCACCACCAGAAAGACTAAATTCATACTATCACCAGCATTGTACGTTTGCCATAACTACATCCTTTTAACATTCAGTATTTATTTATGTATTTGTCAAATTAGTAGACCCCAAAAAAGAAAAAAGATACTTCACTATTTAAATCTGAGTTTCTTTGATTACAATTGGGGTTGAAGTTTTAAAAGTTTTATTAGTTATTCACTTTCTGCTTTTTACTTGTTATAATTTTCTATTGCATTTAGAAATTTTCTATGACCATTTTTATATTAGCGCTAATAGTCGTGTGTCATAATTTTTTCAAATGATCCTCACTGACCCCCATTTGAGTATTTTCCAGTTGACATTTTCAACTAAAAGAAGTTTGAAATGTTTCTGTCGCTTAATCTTTTTGATGTTTTCCTCTGTAATATCCTTTACAGTTTTACACCTAAAATAAATACTGAATAATATAATGGGGGTTTAATCTTTCTTTTGTTCAGACTCATTAAAAATTTTGGCCTCCTAGAACCCTTTCCCCCCAGACAATGTGAACATGGGCACATACTCACCCACCCATGCCTTTTAAAAAATATATAATATCAGTAATCCTAGATAAACTCATCCATGGATTAATTGAGCTTCTACCCTCACTTAATCTTCCTGGGGTCTTTTTTGCCATTTCAGAATTATTTTAACTTGTAGTATTTTAGCTTGTTTTCAACCACCTAGTATTTTTTGGCCACTTAGTGTTTTTTGTGTACTTCTGTTGAACCACTATTAAAAAGCCCCTTTGGGGCAGGAACCCGCATCCAGGAACAGAGCTCTTTGCTCCTCCCTCAGAATGAATGGAGACCAGAAATCAGATGTTTATGTCCAAGAAAAGCAGGATTTCGTTCATTCAGCACTTCTCCCAGATCGTTAGGGTGCTGAATATGAGATGGGGCACCCAGAGACAGGAGATGCTATTGCCCGGCTCAAGGAGTCCTGAAATACAACTCCATTGGAGGCAAGTATCACTGGGGTTTGACAGTGCTAGTAGCATTCCAGGAGCTGGTGGAGCCAAGGAAACAGGATGCTGCTAGTCTCCAGCGGGCCCTGACTGTGGGCTGGTGTGTGGAACTGCTACAAGCTTTCTTCCTGGTGGCAGATGACATCATGGATTCATCCCTCACCCGCTGGGGACATCTCTGCTGGTATCAGAAGCCAGGCGTGGGTTTGGATGCCATCAATGGTGCTATCCTTCTGGAAGCATGTATCTACTGCCTGCTGAAGCTCTACTGCCGGGAGCAGCCCTATTACCTGAACCTGATTGAGCTCTTCCTGCAGAGTTCCTATCAGACTGAGATTGGGCAGACCCTGGACCTCATCACAGCCCCCCAGGGCAATGTGGATCTTGGCAGATTCACTGAAAAGAGGTACACATCTATTGTCAAGTACAAGATGGCTTTCTACTCCTTCTACCTTCTTATAGCTGCAGCCATGTACACGGCAGGAGTTGATGGCGAGAAGGAGCATGCCAATGCCAAGAAGATCCTGTTGGAGATGGGAGAGTTCTTTCAGACTCAGGATGATTACCTTGACCTCTTTGGGGACCCCAGTGTGACTGGCAAAGTTGGCACTGACATCCAGGACAACAAATGCAGCTGGCTGGTGGTCTAGTGTCTGAAACAGCCCACTCCGGAACAGCACCAGATCCTGAAGGAAAATTACGGGCAGAAGTAGGCTGAGAAGGTGGCCTGAGTGAAGGCATTATATGAGGAGCTGGATCTGCTGGCCGTGTTCTCGCAGTATGAGGAAGACAGTTACAACCACATTATGGGTCTCATTGAACAGTACGCAGTGCCCCTGCCCCCAGCTGTATTTCTGGGGCTTGCGCGCAAAATCTACAAGCAGAAAAAGTGACCTAGAGACTGCAAGGGCAGGGAGAGGAGGGTCTCAATTAATAAATTATTGTGTAAAAAAAAAAAAAAAGCCCGTTTATTTAAAAGCCCGTTTATTTTTTTCAAGCAGTACTTTGAAATGGTTTGTATGACAATACTTTAAGACTTGTAATCATCTCCAGCTCCAGGTAACTTCCTCTCATTGCTTGAGGAGTTAGTTGAGCTCCTGCTTTACTACACTTTGTCTGATATTACCTCTGTCATAATTCTTAGTGATTTCAGTATCCTTGTTTCTCTCTGACTCCACCTTAGCCACTCTCGCGTACTACAGATCTTGTCATTACAAATTACTGTGGCTCTTCTATTATCTCAATATCAGGCATCCTAATCACCACCAACCATCTTCTGTTTCACACCCTTGACTGCCCAAGATAACCATTCTCAACCGTAGCAAGACCTACAGACATTGATCATAACACTTTTGCAAAATCTTAACCTCTTTTCATGTCTTCATTTTTCTCTCTTCTGAACTTAAATCTCATGGCCAGTCCAAATCATTGCTATGTGTATACTCTCAATTCCCTTTTCTCTCTTTCACTTTGTCAGATTCACTTGGCTAAATGTTAATTCTGGTTTAAACCAAGCCTCCACTTTTCATGGCTGTACCCATGAAGATGACCAGAAAAAAACACAGAGGGATGCTGGAGGTTTCACTTTAAGTTCACAATCACTAATCTCAAGTGGGCCCTTAATGCTGCTCAGTAATTAGGCCCTATATCCCTAATCTGTCACCTCTTCCCTCACCTAGATGACTATTTCATACCTTCTCTTCTTCAAATGTTCAAACCATCCTCCTCTCTTCTCTCAGCTGATAACCTTGTTTCCTATAAGAAATTTGAAAGAAACAGGAGACAACTTCTACATGCTGCTGCCACCAGGTCTAACCTCATCCTACTTACCCCATGTGTTCTCATACCGTCTGTCTTCTCTGTGGTTACTATGGGATTTATTCTCCCAGCTAGGGCCAGGAGAATAATTTGCTGAATCAAGAATATTACTTTATCACTTCTCTCTCTTTCATGTGTATTATTTTTCCCATCTACTGGATTATTCTTTCACCATACGAAATATTATGACTTCTTTTATCATAAAAACAAGAAAACTCTTGATCCCTCATTTTTTTTCTAGCTGTTGCCTTATTTCCTTCCTTTATTTTCCAGTGGGATGTTTTGAAAGAGTTGTCTCTAGTTCTTCTTTTCCAAATTTCTCTTTAACAGTTCCAGCAGACTTTTGCCTCAGTATTTTATTCAAACTACTATTATCCAGGTCATCAGTGGCCTCCTTTTTGCTGAATCCGATGGTCAGTCCTCAGCCCTCATCTATTTGATTAAGTAGCAACATATGTAATTGCTGCTCACTCTCTTCTCTTTGAAATACTCTCTGCATTTAGCTTCCAGGATACAACACCTCCTGTTTTTTTTCCTACTCGCTCACTACTCTATCAGTCTCCTTTGCTAATTTTCTCATCTCTCCACCCAGCTCAGGTTCAGTCCTTAGGTTTCTCTTTTTCTACACTTATTCACTTAGTGGCTCTATTTAGTCTTCTGGCTTTGCCCAGACTTTTCCCCCTGAACTCCAGACTCTTATATCTAACTGCCTGCTCAAGATCTCCACTTAGATGTCTAACAGGCTGCCCAATTTAACATGTTTAGAACTGAGCTTTGGATATTCTCTCCTCAAATCTCTCACAGTCTTCCTCACTGTTGTAAATAGCAGATATATCCTACCAGTTGCTCAGACCAAAAAGTTTTGAAGCCAATTTTGACTTCTCTGTTTCTCTCTCACCCCACATCTGTCAACAAGTCCCTTTGGCTGTACTTTGAAAATATACCCAGAACCTGCTGACTGTTTCTTACTGTGTCCACTTCTACCATTTTGGTTCAGCCTTCATAATCTTTTACATTAGTTTACTTGATTGATTTCTTTTTTTGTATAGTTAGTCTCCTATAGTGAATGCTCAATACAAACAACCAGACTAATGCTGTTAAAAGTCACATTAGGCCACCCTCCCATGCCTTCCATTTCATTTGGAATAAATGCCAAAGTCCTTCTAGTAGCCTACCAGGTTCTACATGCTTTGTACTGCCTTCATCTCTTTGTTTATCTTCTTTTATAACCACATTTTTTCTCCACTCCAACACAGTACCTTTCCTGTTGTTCCTTGAACATTGACCATCAGTGAACTAAAATATATTATGCTTCTTAGTGTACAGATGGCATAAAGCTATCAGGAATATTTTTCCCTTTTTTGTTAGAAATAAATATGAATAAAGTTTTGATAAATATTTTGTAAATAATGTCATGAGTAGGGATAAGAATATGGTAGGTCATTTATAAAGAAAATATAAGTTATACTACAGTGAATGTCAGGATTGGAACTCTAGTAATCATAGTAGACCTGGCGTAAGCTAACTATGTGTGGAAAGGCATATAGAAAAATATTTGTCAATTTTTGTTTAATCATAATGGAATATAATTTTTCTTTAAACTGACAAAATATAGTAAAGAGTACCAAGTTGCTTTACTCAAGATACATGGAGAATTTGTTGGAATGATATGAAAGGCCACAGAGATTGTTAGAGTGTTGGCAAGTAAGACCCTTTAAGATAGGCTAAAAGTGGCTAAAATGACCAACATAAAATCGGTGGTGAAAAACTAGGGAAGTAAAGTATAGATTGTTTTATTTTCTCCAGGAATTATGGAGTTTTTATACTAGTGAGTATGTTGTTTTGTAGTTTTTTAAAGTGGTAGCTGTAATCATCATACTAAATCTTTAATGTATGTGTTTAGAGAAAATGATCAATTCATTGAATTGCATGGAGTTCTAAATTATGGATTAATAATTTAAAAATTATTATATTTAAAATGATGCTACATTTGACAAAGCTATTTTTGGAATCACTTGCTACATCATATTTTTACAATTATTACTGTTTATCATTTTTAAGAAAATTCTGTTTATTTGAAGATAACTTAAGCATGCCTCTTTGACATCATTTAAACCTGTTTTTGTTATGTAGGTCTTCCTGTGCTTTCAGAAAGTTGCTGCTGAAATCCTTGGGATCAAATTAAACAAAGCAGAATTAGAACAGTCACAGGTGATTACCTTGAACTTTATATTTAAAAAATTAATGAATTTCTTACAAAGCATTAATTATGACCCATAAATTATTTCCCGTTTATGCCTTCTGTGTATGTATCTCTAAAAGCTTTGGACGTAGATTGTATGCATGAATCAGTGTTGATTGCAGAAGATGGAGAATGTTAACTTTTTGCCAAATTATGATACCCTTCAAACCTCGTTGTGCCTCTTTTGTTGGGAAAAAAGATACTTAGTATAATGAAAATTTTATTAGTGGTTAACTAATGAGTTAAGGTGCTGAAAATATTGTTTTGTACCTTTTTATTTAAATCCTTTTCAGAGCTTCTATTCATTTTTAAAACATCCTTGACTGTAATTAGTTTTTAATGTTATTTTGTTGTCAGTTTAATAACGTTATTAATTAGTAAGGATTTCTAAGTTTTCTCACTGTTCCTAGATAGTTCTCTTACAGTAAGAAAAAGACATGCAACCAGCAGCCAAGAACTTTAAAATACCACTATAATATCCCACTAATTTATATGTTTGATAGAATGAAAAATCAGAGCAAGAGTCTATAAAGTTACGCTTCAGAAGTGGTTTGGTTAGACAAAACAAACTAATTACAATTTTCCTGAATTTCTTCCACCCTATTCCCACCCGGTGCAACTAAAAAGTATAATTACCTTTTTCCATCCTTAAATTTTTCTTTAATTCTTTTAGAGTTAGTTTTGTATCTTATTCTCATGGTCCCTCCGTGTGTGTGTGTGTGTGTGTGTGTGTGTGTGTGTGTGTGTGTGTTTCCAAACAAAGCAAATATTGAAAATTGTTAGACTGATGTGGCTGTTTCTAGGACTTGATTAAAATATTTGAGGCTATACACATTTGCTACTTTTAATTCCCATCATTCAAAGACATTTGTTTTAGCACTTTCTGTGGCCAGATATGGTACTAAGATACTTTGTGCTGTTTAGCTCCCAGACACATGAAAAGTGGTTACTTGGTTTGGGTCTAGGAGAATATAAGAAAGAGAAGGCACCATGATTTGCTTGATCACACAGAACTTGGATTCCCAGAGGTCAAGTGATTCCTTTCCTTTTTAGTTTATCTGTCTGAATAATGTTTGTCTCTGCTTAATTAGAGAATCTGTGATTATCATAAGTGATTTATTGATCGTACCTTATATACTCAGTATAGTGGTGGGTCTAAAAAAGAATTAAAAGACTTTAAAATGTCCCTGTTTCAGTGAAGAAAATTAATATGTTATGTGCCAGGGGGACTGCGTTATCTCAGTTAATCCTCATAATAACTCTGGATCAGGTGAAATTTTATCATTTTATGATCAGGAAGCTGAGACTATGGAGAGATTAGGTAACTTGATCACTAAACCTTAGTTGGGCAATGGTGGAGCCAGGATTTACACCCAGGTCGCTCTGACACCAGTGCCCTTGGTGTTTTCACTCTACCATACTGGGGGAAGGTATACTGGGCAGTTTGGAGTGAATGGGAAAAAATGGCTGAAAGAGGAGCTGGTATGAACAATATACCTGGGTACAAAAGCTTAGGTTGTATTTTGCAAACAGAATCATTTGTTTAAAATAAATGACCTTTTGTATCAGACTATAAAGAGTTTGAGAACAGATTTTGGGGATTTATGAATGCCAAGTTGATTAATTTTATTTGACCCATAATCATTTTGAGGTAGGGCAATAAATGAAAGCAGTTTTTAGATAGAAGTAATCTAATGGGATATTTTTGTATGTCGTTGGATGGGAGGGAGATTGAGGTAAGGAGACTGAGTTACTGCTACCATGTGATAAGGACCAGAGTCAAGGTGGAAGGGAAGAGCTGGATGGATATAAGGGAGATTTTAAAGAAGAACCAATAGGGCTTGTGGAATGATGTGGTAAAAGGTAGTAGAAGTCCAAGATAACCCTGAGATTCCTTGCCTGGAGGAATGAAGAAAGGGGAAACCCAGTGATTGGTGGTCTTTCTGAGACGGGGAATGGTGGGCTGGTGCTTTACAGGTGAGAGGGCCGCACCGAAGAATTCCTTGTACTGCCTGAGCTGTGCAGTGGTGCTCAGATATAGGAGACCGCTGGAGAGATGAAACAACTGGATACTTTTGAAAGGCAAAATTTGGGGAAGCTTTATTAATATTAGCTCCTTCTTGTTGTAAGATCAACAGAGTTGCTATTTTGACTTTAGATATGGGCTTAACATTCTGGTATATTTTAAATAAAGAGATATTAGATGTGTTAACACTCTACCCTCCCTGCCCATCTACCTTGTTTATTATGCTTTGAGGTTTAATTCTATCTTTGATTTGTCAGTGACATTTACTCTTAATGCATTCATTTGAAGGTGAATTTAAGCTACCGCAGCCCTCTATATGTTTGTCAAAATTTTTTGTGTATAGCAAGAAGCCTCATTAGCATTTCTTGATCCTGATGAATTTGGTGTTTTTGCCAATTAAATTATTGATTTTACAATTGATATTTCTTAGTGGAAACATTTTTGAAAGTTCATCTAAAAGACAAGAAGTGCAGATAGCATGCACACGCGTGCACACACACACACACACACACACTCTGCATGTGGTTTTTGCAACATTTGAAAGATTACTGGAGGAATTCAAGGGAATGTTTGAAAACACTTTGTATTATTTTATAGAGAAGGAGTTAAATGGCAGACTCACCAGTCACATTGATATTGATGCTCTACTATAATAACTTAGTTTGTGACATAAATATTTTGAGATTTTAGTCCTAGTTCCATTCACTGATTATTTAAAGAGATTCTGGTAGTTTATTTCTAACCTAGATTGCTCCTATTTGGGAGTTATATATAAAATTAGATATCAACACATTTTGCAAGCTTTGCAAGGAAGAGGAAGAGAGAGAAAAGAAAGTGAATGTACAGTAAACATACTTTGAGGGACAACACTAGAATCTGGGGATACAGAGATGAATAAGAGAAGGTCCCTATCCTCAAGGAGCTCCCAGAATAAGTGGGGCAGCCAAACATTTAAACAATGAACACTATAGATCCACTTTCACAATTCCCAGCTTGGTTAATAGTTTCATTTGCATCATTTATGTAGTCTTCCCTTTTCTCCCCGACCAACCGTTGATCCTCTAAGATAGTGTAAGAATTGATACTATTGTTAACAAGTGTTTTAGTTTCCCAGGTTGTTCAGATTTTCTATTTGCAAAGTACTTAGAACTTTAGGAGAAAATATAAATTTACAACTACTATTGTTTAGGAAATCCAGCAATCAGCTGTTTAAGAGTGCATTAGATAATCGATAAAGAAAAAGCTTATTCCGTTGAGCTCTGTCTTGCGTCCTCCAGTTTGAATTGCAAGGAAGTTTTGCCATACGTACTTGGTGTTAAGAGCTTAATACATTTTTAAGCATCACCATTTTTACTTGTCAATTAATAAACTATGAATTTCAGCCTGGTTTGAACTAGATATATATTAGCTTTTAAAATAACAAAAATTTCTGTCAGAGATATTCATTAAACTTGCTAAAAATATATATTCCTTATTGTCACCTCAAATTATTTTCAGACTGTATATGAAGGTATCTCACGAAGGGCTTGGCATGTGATAGACATGCTCAAGATTTTGGCTGTCTTAACTGGCATATAATTGTACAGTGCAAGTACCCATTTAACCTTTGGTCTTAAGAGCCCTTTCTGCTTTTTAGCTTTACCTGAGTATTGATCTTCCTCAGATTTTTTTTTACCCAGATATTAATTTTTTACATTCATTTTCCCCAATATGTTTATTCAAACTGTACTGGGATTTCTTTCTTATCCTAAACACCACTTGTTTTCTTGAGGAGCATATTTTCTCATTTTGTACATACTACTCTATTCTCAGGTATTGAACATTGCTTAAGGGATTCTCATATCACATCCCATTTTTCTTTTTCCTATTCATCTTTTAATTTTTTATTATAAAATTTCAAAGCCAGATGGGACTTTAGAGATAATGTAGGTAAACCTTGTTTTTATAGATTAGAAAATTGTGAAGACAGAAGTAAATAACTTGCACAATGTTTTCTTACTGGCAGCATATAATGGCCCCTTCATTATATAGAAGAAGAGTAGCTTTTTTAAAACTCCTGTGTGGAAAGTACTATGCTTTTTAACATTATATCCTATAGCCATGCTTTAAATTGTATTCTATAATCTTGTTGTACTTTGAATGTACATCACTCAGAATATTCTGCAATAGTTTACACATCTATTTTCTATGCTAGACTCTTATGTATCTCAAAAAACAGAGATTATGCATTATTTACCTAAATGTTTGCAATACCTGGGGTAGTGATTGGCTTTGAATGAATGATAGTGACAGATGTTTTAGCCTTCAGGGTGTGTTTACTCCATATCCTCGGCATGACAAACTATGGCTTTTGAAGTGTTAAATATGTTACTATTATCTGGAGTAAGGTCTAGTTGCACAGTTGACCCAATTTATCTTTAGCATCTCTGCAAGAGCCCATCTATACACTTTACACCTTTTTGCCCCAAATCATAGGTTGGTTTTTTGCTTATGCCCTCCATAGCTACCACTTCCATTTCCAGTATCCATTTGGCAAATGCTCTTTGAAAATATCAGGCTTAAACTTGTGTTCACCCATATGATTCCTTTCCTCTTAGGGCCACTTTGTTATTTTCATTTCATCAACTAACAGCAGAGAATAATTGAGTTTACATTGTGGCTCTTAAAATAAAGGTTGGTGTTTTGCAGGTAACATTTCTCTAAAAACATCAATAAATGGCTTTTAAATAAGCTGACTACAGTGAAATCACCTACCATGAAGTTTATGACATGGAAATTATGTTTTTCTAATCATAGGAAGCGAAATTTGGAATCTGCAGAGCTTTGGTTACGGGTTACTTTTAGGAAACATTTTACAAAGCTTTATGTCAAATAGACAAAGCCCCTGAGAGAGATGCTGTCTTGTTAATTCTTCATTAATGTGATTAAAATTAATAATGAAATCCAAGTCATTTACGTTAGTCAGTACTTGGATCAAAATGTCTCGAGCACAGGAAAGTAATTTGGTTGTATTTATGGGGTAAGACTTAAACCAACATTTGGTTGGATTAATGAATTGCTTACTGATTCTGAAAACCCCATCTCTTCATTGTAACCCATAGTTTGGCATGAAACAATTAGGTTTGTTAGATAATGGTATACAATATTTCACTGACGTACCCCCCCAGCTCATACCTCATTTGTTAGTTGGTAATGCTTCTGTTGATAGCATCAGGCTGAGTGCCTAGTAAATCATGAGTCTTGTCCGAAAGTTAATGCTGCTTATTCCTAGAGAACTTAAACAGAAGCCACCCAAGGCTAATGTATGCTTCAGCATCCTATTCATTTACTCTCAGTTCTTTATAGAATCTTTATTTATAAATGTAATCACAGACAGCAGCTCATATTAAGATGCTTTTCGGTCTATCTTAATAAATTAATAGATGCTATTATGAAAGATGAGTGTCCTGAAATAAGATATTTGAAATCACATGGATAGTGAGGATAGTTTTAAATCTAAAATTTGGTTTTAAATCTAAAATATTTGGGTAAAATTTAGATTTTAAATCTAAAATCCTAAGGGTAATAGCAATTAAGAATATAACAATGTAATAACAAGTAATTTTGTATTTAGTAAAACTATTAGATATTTGAAAGCAACAGCTGTTGTACTTACATGTTGTACCTCATGTATTTTTTTTTTTACATGACCTACAACTGCATTTTGAACTTGTTTGTTTCTATATGGAATTTGGAAGTATGGGGGTTAAGATTGGGAGGAATGGGGGAGTGAGCATCACAAGGAAGTCTTGGACAAGTAATAAATACTATTCAACATAAACACTGTAAATGGCATATGACTTCCTCTGATGTCTTCATTCCTCTCCCCACCTTCAAAGATAATTAATTACTCCTTCCTCTGTGTTTCCATAGCATATTATAAGTCCACTAGTTAAGTGTTTAACTTGTATGGGAATTAGTTGTATATGTGTTTCTCTTTCCATTAGGTCCTCAGCAACTTGTGAATAGATTCTGTGTAAGTCGCCCGCACATTCACAGTATAGAGTGACTGGCACATAGATCTTGGGTAAAGCTTGTTAATGGAAATGGAATTAATCTTTTTATTGTACTTTAACATAGAAAAACCTCATAATTTTTCATAGTCCTCTGAAATACTGGGCATTATATATGTTAGATATAATTGTATTATCAAAAAATAGAACTCACAGTTTGGGAAGTTCAGTGGTCATATCTATTTCAGTAATTATAGAGTTATAAAGAATAGTGTTTCTTGGGTCTTTGTTCCTTTTCTTTCTTTTTGTATGTGTACATCCTGCTGTTTGTGTGTGTGTATGTGTCTGTGTGACATGTTTACATTTATATGTTAATTTGATTTTTCTACTTTGGTGTTTCCTTCTCTGTTCAGTCATTGAACATACTTTCCATTTTGTCTTTTTTTTTTTTAATTCTTTCTTCTTTGTCTCAATTATGTTGTATGGAATTGACAGCGTATTGTCAGGGCAGAAATTGTGAAGTACCCGGAAGAAGATAATCAACATACCAGCTCTGCTCAGAGTAGAATCTGTTCAGTACAGTAGTGCAGGTATTAAGGGATAAATTATTACAATTAAGGGAGGTGGGATGGGAGAACCAGTGAATGCTATCTTGTTCTTTATTCTTTATGAGTAGGGAAGTTCAGATGATTATTGTACATTATTGGAAATTAATATTGCATAAGTCTTGATTTAGAACTAAAAAATTGGTCCCCTGCCAAGAGACATGAATTAAGAAATTGGGAACAAATTAAAATAACATTTCAGTTACTTTTAAATATATTTGTCTTTATGGTTGTGTTTATTACATGTGCAGTGAAGTGGAGAATTGAGGCAGTTATTTCATTATTGATTCCTTACCATTTTTCCTGAAATAGCTTGGTAATTGAAAGAGTATTTTTAAAATTTGCCTTGAAATGCCCTTCTTTGTCTGCTTGTGTGTGCAGACTTCGTAAAAGAGTTGAAAACAGTAAAGGATTTGTTTTAAAGTATTACTGAGAGATGAATAGTAAGCATATTGCTAAATGTATCATTTTAGATATTCCTTGAAGTAGTAGAAGGAAGGAGGGAAGAAAGTATCTTTTGGTTTAAATTATTTTAAAAACATGAAGTAATTTTCTAAATTTTTCATTATACCGTATTTTGTTAAAGTTGTATTCATAACCGTTAGTGAGCCATTTGGAAATAAGTTAGGGATTTTGGAGGAAAGTTTTAGAAATTGGAAAAGATTTAAAAATGGGTTACTGAGAGCATTTCTGTTTTATATATGAATCCTCTTTAACATTTAAATGTTTTCTTACAAACTCACAAACTGCTGTAAACAAAGTTACGGCTAAATATAATGGCTTATGGAAATATTAATCAATAATGATATTTTTTACTTTGAAATGATGAGTTCTTTTCTATGATTTCAAATATGTGTGAATGATTCATTTAAATTCTTTTGCTTTAAATTATTATCAGGGTTTAATTTTTCATTATTGATTTGTGAAGTTTTCATCAGACTTGTGATAACCTCAAGTTAATGTCATAAAACCAGGGACAACTCAATAGCTGAGTTGCCATTCTCTCCTTGGAAAAAAAAAATCCACTCTTCATTTGTTTGTCTGGTTTATTTTATATCAACTCCTGCTTCATTTATGGTGTCCATCATCAGAAGTTCAGCAAAGTTCAGAAAATAAAAATATACTTTAAGGAGCTCTTTCTAAATGTCCTGATGTCCTGATAATAACTCTGTTTTCTTTTATGACAGAGAGTGGTGAAGGCAGATATTGTAAACTACAACCAGGAACCTATGTCAAGAACTGTTAACCCTCCTAGAAGCTCTATGTGTGCAGTTCAGTGAGCACATTTTTCTTTTCTGTTGATAGTTCTGGCTGCCCTTCACCTCTGGGTGGGCCGGAGGATTTCTAGGAACTTGTTTTATCAGTGACCATCTCTGTAGTTCAGTTAACACTTTCCTCCCAACTTGCTTCGTCATTGCTGTTGCCTCACAGTGGCAGGCAGCTCCTTGGATTTGAAAGAATTCAACTTTGGGACCACACACTTTGAATTCAAAATGGAAAACCCATTCCCTGGAATTAGACTGCTTCGTTGAGAAAGAATGATGTTGCTTCTTTATATGTCCTTGCTTCTTTTTTCAGTGATGTAAATTTTTTTAACTTAATAGGAAAACTACTCAAATCTTGATCATCAGCCAGGATTTTGCCACAGCACAGTTTCATTCTCTTGTCTGAACTCATATGTGTTAAAGTATACTTCAGAGTATAAACATTAAGCAAGTAATATATTTTACCTACAGATACTTATGAAAACATTCTTTTGCTATCTATTGTGAGTAAAAATATATAAAGCTGTATCTAACAGAAAATGCTTGAAATGAGGCTGTAATAGAAATATTTTTTCATTTTTTAAAAAGGAGCCTAAATTGTTTATATTGTAGTTTGTAACTCACAAAGTAGTATTTGATATTGTATTTTTATTACTGTATCCTTGTCATTATGTATTGTATAATACTCAGGTTTCATGGCTTTAAATGTCCCGCTTATCTTCCACATGGAATTTCTCTTCCAAACTGCATAAGAGTACTCCCAAGAATGAGTTATGACATTGTGGATCAGACTGTACCTGATGTTCAGAAGTTTCTCTTTCACAAATAAATTTATTTAAATTACTTCTTTTGGCACTTTTCTCTCAAACATCTTCCTTTTTGTTATAGAAAGGCAGTGTATAATTTGGATACAAAATAGGTGACTCTCTGTTTAACGTATAGTCAGTTACTTAGAGTTGTGAGGTTATTTTGTTGGAGCAATTAAAATGTAGACTCCATAGCTTGGCATTTCAGAGACTTCATCTCAGCTGCCTCTTACCTTTCTACCTTTTCTCATCCCACTCCACTGTACCATCACTACTTATCTGCAAACAGAGCTATGGACTCATTCCTATTTGCTTTGTGATGCTCTGCTTTCCTGTTTTTGCTCAATAGGTCCTCTGCTGGGAATTCCTCCCCCTTCTCCAGATGTCTACCTCCTGCCAGCCAACCTTTAGGTTCTGTGAGGGCAGGACTCTGTTTGTCTTGGCCATAGTTGTTTTTTTTTTTTTTTTTGTGCTAAGACACAGTGCCTGGCATGACAGGTGCTCCATATTTGCTACATTGAAGCGGGAACAAAAGTCACCGTCACCCCTCCAAAAGCCAGTCCTTGTCTCCCCAGCTTTCTGCCTTGAATCACTGCTATTTGTGCCCCTATTTTTATTGTTTAATAATCTATGAGTTCATTGAAGGGCAGCTCTGGTTTCTTCTCTCTCATGTCTCTTACAGTGCCTAGCAGTGTGTCTTTGTCTTAAATTTGGAACAGGTGTGTAGAAATTTGGACACCTAATTTTAGAGCTGTAAGGGGTTTTGGAAAACTTCTCACATCCTTATGTGGCTAAGGAAACTGAAATATAGAAAGAAAAAGTAACTTGACAGAGATCATGGAATCATAGAGCTAGACTTGTTAGATCTGTCTCTGGCCAATAAATTTTTAAAAATAATTAAAATATTTTGAAAATTGTGACTCTACTTGTTAGTGGGTCCAACCTCTTTCTACTTTGATTTTTATATTTTTCATTTTATAACAATTTAGCAGACTTGTCAGCCCTTCTGTTGATAAGCCCTTCAAGCGATTGCAGCTTATCTTCCTGATATGTGAAGGCCAGTTGACTAAGGATGTTAGTAGAATATAAAGTTAAATAAATGAGATCTCAACCCTTGAGGAGTTTACAGTCTAGTGGGAGAGATGTTTGTTGTTGTTGCTGCTGTTTTAAAAGCTGTGATTGAGTGAGGACTTCTACTAAACTAAACTTGTCCAAGGCTTTATATTTAGTTAAAGGTGAGGCCATGCTCCTTTTGGTCCTTTTGTGTTGATTTTACCTCCATCTATGTGAAAACTGAAGCGTTTTCAAAAAAATTTTTTCCTCCCAATACACTTACTACGGTACAATAAAGTATGACTTAACACATACATACGAATTTCACTTTGCAATTTCAGAGAGATTGCAAAAGGTCTATGAGACCAAACTTTTTTAGTGGTGTGTTTATAAACTTAGAGCACTGAATGGTACTGAGCAGGGGGTAGGGAAGAAAATGACGTTGGTAGGCATTTTTTGTCCTAGACATTTCTAGGCCTTTGTTACATGGACTGTTTTATTTTCACACCCATCTATGACAGGGGAATTGCCTCCTCTCATAGAGGAAAGTGAAGCTGAGACTAAGTGATTATACAAAAGGCCTTCCTTCAGTAAGGGGTAGAGCCAGGGCCTCCACAAAGTGTTTCTGTGACAGAATGGACTAGGCTGGTAGTTTTTAGTTCCCTTTCATTTGTGAAGATCACATAACTGATGCCCTTCCTGAGAGTTAAATAGATCTTAGTGTAAGCTGTTCTTTTGAGAAGGGGCAGTGGGCCTCTGTGGTCCATCTTCCCTTGCACAGTGACTACCTTGAGCAGTAGTATGTGTCCACAGGGGCTGGTAGTGGTAAGTTTGCCCTCGGATCCTTCGGATGAAACAGGGATTGCCCCTCTATTCCCTCCTGCCTGCCTTCAGTCTCTTTGGCTTTATGTCTCTCTCAGCTAAGCATGACTGGTCGTTGAGAGCCTTTTGACTCAAGGAAAGCAGATGCAGTACAGCATATGGCCAAAGCAGATTTCTGAATTCCATATTACAATTTTCCCCATACCTCGGGTTTTATTTTTGAAACAAAAATGTAGGATTCATGCTTATTTTACTTTGTTAACCTCTCCTGTGTACAGTTTTTAATTTAAAAAATTACAAGTCTTTCCATCTAGTTTTAGGCACTTTGTCTCCTGAAGACACATGCTATAAAGTTTCAAACACATTGTGGTCACTTCTGCAGCTTATCGAGCTTTTGAAAAACACAAAAGTCTTCAACCAGAACTGGTCATTGGATGCTGCCTTTCAAGTGCACCCTCTATTATGTGTGGCCAGCCACTCTGGAGTGGTTTTTGGAGTGGCCCAAAGAACTCCTGTGGACTGCTTTATTATTCCGGGAGGAGGGTCCTTTAATGTTGGTCACTGAAACAATGTGATGGAGCGTAACAGTTTGTGTGTCATTTAAAAATAGTAAAGTTTTCTGGCCATAACCTGTGCTAGTGGTTGCTGTAATCTTGGATATCCTGAACAACAGTTGCCAAGATTCAAAGGAAACTGAAATGCAGACCTGTTCAACACTACGGTAGACATCCATGGGTCGCTTCCCCAGCACACACGTCGCCTCTCACAACAGTTTCCTAATTTCCTGATAGAGCGCCCCTCTCCATTTTCAACTGCTTCTACCTCCTCATGAGTGGGTCCTCACTGGCTTAAACCCATTAGAATATTAAACCCCCTTGCCTCATAGGCGAAATGAACTGATAACGCCATCATAGCTAATGAAACTGGAAGGAACGTTTGCTAAGGTTTCTGAAAAAGGTAAGAAGAAATGTTTTACCCTAAAAGTTTTCAGAAGACTCTTTGCCAGCTGGACTGGAATGAGAAAGGATGTGGCTCTGAGTGACACTGGCAGCCATCTTGAGGCCACAGAAGGAGAGCTCTACCAACGATGGCGCTGATGCCAAGAAAGCAGAGGTGGAAAGTGGCAATGATCCAAGTCCCTGTCACCATCTTTGAGCCCTGGATCCAGCCATGCCTTGAACTGTTTAGCAGAGAGTTAATTTTTTCTTTTTATCATTTGGTGTTGTTTTTTGGTTACTTCTTATATTAGCACCTATTATGTACTAGGAAAACAGAGATGAATATGATCTGTCTTGCCCACAAATTCATAGTCTAAGCATGTGGGTAATTCATCAAAATGTAATCAGATTGTTACATGCTGCAATCAAACTAATATAAGAAGATGTAGCTTAGCAGTGAGTGTGGGGGATAAAAACAGGAATTTCAAATAACAGGAAACAGGGTTGACAGTGTAACACAATTGCTCTCACAAGCTAGCATAATCTTAGCCTACATTAATTAGGTGTATGCATATGAATCACTTGTGGATCTTGATTCAGTAGGTGTGGGGTGGGTCTGAGGTTATGCATTTATAATAGGCTCCCAAGTGATACAAATGCTACCGGCTTTTGCATTACACTTTGAATTGCAAAGGATTAGACCATGCCTGTATGGATGCCTCTCTTTAAAGAGGATAATAAGTCACATTCAGATGATAGTAAAGGGCTTCCATGTCATAGGAAATAGTTGAAGGAAGACAGTATGTTTAGTATGGAAAAGAGAAGGCCTCACACAGACTCTGCTGATAGACTTCAAATAAGTAAGAGAATGTGCTTTAGAAAAAGATTCTATTTGTACTATAGGACCTATAGTACCCCAGAAATAGGAGGGGTAGAGAGAGGCTATGGGAAGATTTTCATTCAGCCTAATAAAGAACCTTGAAAACATTTGCTTCCCAAAGATGGAAGGAATTGCTTTATGCGTTTCGTATCATGTTGCAGTGTTGCAAACTTACAAGCCTTCGGGGGCTAGGTGGTAAATAAATAAATGTAACAGAGGTTAAAAGTGTAAGATCATAGAGAGTGGTGGGGATTGACAAACTGGAGAGCATGTGCCCTGCCTAAAGCCACTTTAATTCAGTTTTTAAAGTTACTTTGACCAACTAAAAACTATATATGGATAGGACCATGACTAGGCTATACAGAGCTTTTGTGCCAGTTAGAAAAATGTTTCTTTCTCAAGTCACTTTATTTCCTTCTTTTAGAAAACTGTCTTACTATTTCTTTTTAAAACAAGGCATTTTGCTGTTCTGGAAAATGGGTGATACATCCACAATACTGGTGGCCCAGTGGATAGTAGGGCCCTATGGATGGACTGGATTCAGCCCTCTGGAACCCAGGTTACATCCCTTGTGACTGTAAACCTGTTTCTGGATGTAAAGCTGATGAATTAGGTGGGAAAAGTATTTCAGAGAGTAAAATCATAGTGTTCAGGCTAGAAAGACCCTGGGAACATGGGAGCCACAGCATCTACTACTCTTGGGGAGGTTTGGGGCTGGAGAAGGAAGCAGGTTAGTAGCAGGGCATTGTGGCACTCTAGGTTTCAGGAGAGAATCCATCTGTGGTACGTGTATGCAGGGCAGAAAGCAGGTCAGTTCTACCTAAAGGGGAGTTGGGGAACAGATTTAATAGAGGAGGTGAGGCTTGGACGGAAAACCTTGAGTGTGACAACCCTCACATCATAGCATCCTCTCCCATGGGAAGTGAGCCTTTCAGTAGAGGAGGGTCCTTTGAGCTGAGCTCAGAACCGCCTACATTCCGTTTTGCCTAGCTCTTTGTAGCATCAGTTTTCCATGCAGGAGAGCTGGAAACAAGAGAAGTGCAGACTATTTGTTTTAATGCCCTTTTTCCCAAGTCATATTGAATGTCCTTAGGCCTCCTACATGATAGATTGAGCTGACTCAGGGCTATAGGCTGGGCAGAGGGAAGCAGACATCCCTGGCGCAGCCTGTACACCACCTCTTTAGCTGCCCTCACCTAAGCCTTTTGACTTAGTCCCCTAATCTTTATTTAATCTGGAATCCACAGGTTGTACAGGGATATGATTCCTAGATGCTGTGACTCTCCAGCTCCTTCTCCTTTCCCACTACTGCTGCCTATGTCCTCAGATGCCTGGACTGCTCCAACAGGCTTTCTCTTTAGAGACCTCCACAATCTGCTGAATGCACAGCTGTGTTTAAGTCCCTTTTTCATTTAAACCCCCTCAATGGCTCCCTACTATCTTTCTCATCAAAGGAAGACAAATTCCTGAACCTGACATTCAGAATCAGCCCTAACAGCTTCCCTACCCTTCTTTCTAAAACATCTGTTCATCTTCAACTCTAGTGAGCACTTTGTTGTAGCAAGTGATTGCTCAGTCTGCATCTTTGTGGTGATTTCCTCTAGGGGAAGAAAGACCCTGAATGGGGCAAGGTAGAAAACCTGCTTTTTCTCCTAGCTCAAAAACTAACTCCATGTATGACTAGTCAAACCACTTAACTTCTCTGGCCTCAGTTTCCTCATCTGAGAAAAACAGGACTTTGGACAAGAGCAGGAATCTGGGGCCTATTTGTTGAATGCAGTTATATGCACTATATCTCATCACTGTGGCTTATTTATTATGGGTGTGGTATAGGTACACTGAGCTCTTTAAGCATTTTCTGATTTCACATATGTGTTAGTCAGCCTTCAAGATGGTTCCAATGATCCTTGCCTCCTGGTATTCACCTCTGTGAATCCCCTCTCACGTTAAATCAGAGATAACCCACGACCCAAAGAGTACTTACAGATGCGGTGTGTGATTTTTGAGGCAAGGTCATAAAAGGCATTGTCAACTTCTTCCTTGGCTCCTTGAATTGCCCCTTCTGGGAGAAGCCAGACACCATGCTGTGAGAACACTCAAGCAGCAAGGTGGAGACAGCTATGGAGAGAAGACCTTTCACCAACAGCCAGCACCAACTTGCCAGTCCTTTGTTAACAGCCAGCTTGGAAGCAAATCCTCCAGCCCTAGTTAGGCGTTCGTGTAACTGCAGCCTCACCAGAGACCCAGAGCTAGAAACACCTAGATTAACTGCTGCAAATTTCAGATCCAAAGAAATTATGGAATAGTAAGTTATTGTTGTTGTAAGTCCCTAAGTCTTGGAGTAATTTGCTTCACAGCAATAGATAACTAATACCATTGGTATTTGTATTATCTCTGACAGATGAGAAAAGTGAGGCTCAGAGCAGTTTAATAGCCCATCTGAGGTTGTGAACGCATGAGTTACAGGTTAGGGATGCAAATTCAGGTCTGCCTGACTTCTCACCCATCATGTTATATGGCTCATGTTGCAGTGTCCCCCTGCCAGGTTCAGAGTAGGTGCTTATTACATAGTTTCAAGTAAACCAACAAACAGTTTTCATGACTGAATATTGTAAATCAATGACACAAGTCTGTATTTAGAAAAGGAGTCCATAAAAATAACGAAAATATTCAATCTCATTAAATCAGGTTGGATTTTCCTATTGCTTAGGACTAATTTCTTCAAAAATTTTGGTCTCCTAAAATGGAGACTTTATGCTCAAGAATAAAATAAAGAACAAAAAAATTTTAGTCTCCAATGAAAGTAATCCTATTATGTGTTCTGATTATATAAATATTGTACAATAATATACAGAAAAATAGAATCACCCCCTCTCCTGGTCAATATTAGTGACATTTTGGTTAAAAGCCATCTGCCAAGTTTCTCTCTCTATGTAAATACACATATCTGGAAGCTATACTTACATACAAGTTACATTATATTAAATATTTGGAAATTTGCTTTTTTCACTGAGTGATGCTAGCATTTTTCTACATCCCTAAGTATACATGTCCATCATTATGACTGTCTTAATGATTTTCAAGTATAAAGTTTTATGATGATTTAGTTCATCATTCTCCTATCTATGGACATTTGCCTTTCCCCCAAGCTTTCACTATTATTATAAACTGTGCTTTGTTGAACACCCTATGTATATCTTTCCATATTTGCTTTTATTTATTTACCCTCAGGATAAATTCCTAGAAGTAGAATCGATGGCTCAAATAACATTTTGAAAATTTCTTATATCTTCCTAAATTTTGCCAGACTGCCCTTCAGAAATATTGTCCTAACTTAATATTGCCAATTGCACATGAAAGTGTTCACTTCCCTGTGACCTTGGCAACACTGGAAACGGTAAATTCTGCACGTAAGTTTAGTGAGTGTGCTGGCCTGTCTAATCTCCTACACAGCACTGATGAGAACTGACTTTCATCAGTAATTGTGAGCAGAGGCAGACATGATCTCCACACGGTAGTGAAGATCCATGCCTAGAGGGACGTTTTCCTGGTGCCTCTATTTTGGTCTGAACATATTTTAGTAGTGTCAGATTGTTTCTTTTATACCCAGTAAATATCCTTACAAACCTTTCATTCAAAATCGTTTATTCTAACTTGAGTTGTATAAAGTCACAGCACACAAGTGGCTTATTAAAACAAAGGTAACCAACCTTCCATAAAAGGAGCCTTTGTTTTCCTGATTTTTTTTCTCCCTTCCTCTGAAGCCTGCTGGGCAGAAGTTACTGACTCCTCTTACACCCCCTCGCTTGTATATCATACGTCCTCTGGTAGCACCACTATGCCACATCCTGCAGCCCTGAGGCTACTTGTCCCATTCTCTTTCAGACTGTGAACTCTCTAAGGCCAAGAATCTGGTGTCTGGCACCAAAGATGTCCCCATTAAAGGTTTATTGAATAAATGAAATCTATCTACATTGTAGGTTGTGATAAGTAACTAAACAGCCCACAGCCCATGGAGTGTGCTGGCAAGAGCTCTGCCATGGAGACAGTAAGCTGAAGGACTAAACTTGTCTCAGCCACTCGTAATTTGAGTGATCTTGGGCAGAGTCCTCCACCTTTGTCAGGCTCTGTTTCTTTCTCTGCAGTGAGTTCGTTGAGTGATATCAATGGTCCCCAAACCTGGTTGATTATCAGAATCACCTGGAATCCTCCCCAGATGCAGGGCTCTGGGTTCTTTTAGGAACCACGGGACATACTCATCTTTTCATGTACCTTTCCATTATTTGACCAAGAACATATTGCCAGCAGTGAGCTTCAGTTTGCAAATCTATACAATGGGTATGATAACCATGGTGGCTGCCCTGAGAACTTCATGGGGCTAAGAAGAAGTTCTAATTATGGGGGGAAGGACCTCAAAAACATAACAATTCTAAACAAGTATGTGAATGGTTGGTCTTTTCTGTCTGCTTTTTAAGATGGGACTTGGAGTGCAGTTTTGACTAACCAACCTAATAGAGAACTCGTGGCTCCCCTTTCATTGTGGATAGGTAATCCTTTGCTGAGTCTTGTCTTTTGCTTCTCTCATTAGCAGTTCAGATTCCCTTGAAATAGTCCCTCCCTTGCTGAAATCTGCTCTAACCTGGGTGTGGAAGAATATCGCTCTCCAGCTTCCCAGAGATCCTTGGCTCTTGAGCCAACTAAACCATTTCTTCTCACTCCACCCTACCCCTTCTTTTATCCCTTACACTGATCCTCTGACTTTTTCTCAGATTTGTCTTCCAGTTGACAGGTGGCACAGACTGGCTGGCTTCTCTATGTTGGGTCAGGGTGTAGGGCTGACTCTGTAGAAAGCTGCCAGAATGCTGAGCAAACCAAGATGTGGGCACTGTCTCATCACTCCTTTCACAACCAAGTACAGAAGGGCCTCATCCTGTTTGGTTTTGGTTCTGTCTTTAGAGGCCCACCCCTGAAGACAGTTGAAGGTGAAGAACAGAAGAGGGAAGATAGAGGAAAGGGCTGAAAGATTTATCGAGTAGCTGCTATGTACCAGGTTCCATGCTGGGCCCATTGTATGTATTTTCATAACAGCTGACCTTCATAGCACACCTGCTTTGCCAGGCAACTTAACACAGGGTATCTGATTTAAATCTCATCCCAGGCCTGAAATGAGAGTTGCCATTCTCATCTTACAGATCAGGAAGCTGAGACTTGGAGGAGTGAAATGTCATGTCCAAGGTCACATGGACAGCAAGATGCAGAACCAGGTTTTGAACCCTTATCTTACCCACTGCAGAGTCTGTCCTGCCTGACAGAAATGGCATTTTTTAAGGCTCCATATCTAGCCTTCAAATTTCCAGAGAAAGACCTGAACCTCGAATGGGATTTCTTTTGAGTTTTTGGAGCCAAAATTATTTTAATTTTATGGCTACGAAAATGTAAGCTTACATTTTCAGCAGACCAGAGATGATAAAGTATGCATTTGTCAAATAAAATTCTTTGCTGTGATAAAGTAAATCATTCCTTGGTCTTGTAAAAAATTAGGCCTCACTTGAACTGTTTTCACTTCGGCCTTTGCTAATATTTCTGTTATCTCCATTAGGGATTACAATGATGAATGCATTTTATTCGCATAGTTAAGCACTTCAGTGAATGTGTGAACCCGCAGAGCTTCATAAGTCATAGGGAAATGAAACAACATGGTCACCAGAAGAAATATCTTGAGAGTTTGACAGATTGGGGTTAGCATCCTGTCTCTGCCACTCATGTGCTATGTGACCTTGGCCAAATTCCTTAGCTTTTCTGGTTCTCAGATTCCTAATGTGTAAAACACGGATAATAATACATATCTCCCTGGGTAATTTTAAGGATGGAATGAGATGGCATACCTATAGCACTTTGCATTGTACAGTACCTGGCTTGCAGTGAATGCATAATAAATGTCACAGTTATTATTGGAATAACTGTCAAGGCAACTAGTTTTTTAATGGCAATGCCCAGGGCTCACTGCACTTAAAGTTTTTTGGCCATCAAGACTGAGTCTAGGCCATCTTGTCCTGTGGGCCCCAGCTGCTCATGTACTTATACCCCTCTTAGAAACAGCACAGGCAGTAAGCAGGTGAAATTCATTAGTAGCTATATCTGTTGAGGTTATTTTGGCTGCAAATAACAATATCCGACTTAACATGTATTAAATTAAGAATATTAATCGTCCAGGTACAGTGGCTCATGCGTGTAATCCCAGTATTTTGGGAGGCTGAGGCAGTCGGATCATTTTTGCTCAGGAGTTTGAGGCCAGCCTGGCCAACATGGTGAAAGCCTGTCTCTACTAAAAATATAAAAGTTAGCTGGGCCTGGTGGTGCATACCTGTAATCCCAGCTACTTGGGAGGCTGAGACAGGAGAATTGCTTGAACCTGGGAGATGGAAGTTGCAGTGAGCCAAGATTGTACCACTGCACTCCAGCTGGGTGACAGTGACACCCTGTCTCAAAAACAAAAAACAAAAAACATTAATCACCTGTCATAAGAAGTATGCTCAGGGTAAGGTGATTCCAGACTTGTTTAATTAACTTGCCCAAAGATACCACCACGTTCCCAGTTTTTTTCCTTTCTTTTCTGCCATCCTTAGCCTGTGGCTATTAGGCTGGCTCCTTCATGATCCCAAGACAGCTGAAATAACTCCAGGCATTACATCTTTATATCACAAAATGCAAAGGTCAAAAAGAGGAAAGATGCCTTGTCCTATCCTCACATCTCTTTTTTAAAAAGGAGTTCCCCAAAGCCCCACCTCCCAGAAGACCTCTTGTCAGTTTTTTGGGCTAGAATTTTAACAAATGTTCATCCAAGACAAGCAGTAAGGGAAATGGGCAGGGCCAGTGATTCTCAGCTGTGGCTGAGAACAAACTGGGGACCTTTAAAAATAATTACAGATGTCTAGGTTCTACCCTTTGAAGTTGATTTAATTGGGTTCCTGTGGGATCTTGTTGCACATACGTGTGTGTGTGTGTGTGTGAACATGTGTACACTCCAGGGGGCTCTGCTGTGCATCTAAGATTGAGAACCATTGGTTTAGACCATCCAAGTTTCACCTTCTTGGAGAGAGAGCCTTTTATCCTTCACTGAAGTGCATGGCCACAGGATATCTGAACCAGATTCCAGTTCTAGAAAGAGGACCATGACTACTGCGTGAACATCCAAAAGAATCTGAAAAAAGCAATGGGATAGGAACGGATGACCCCTCCCACTGAGACCCTGCATGCCTGGAGTGGTACCAGTTAACCGGCACTAGAATCAGTGAAGCTGCTTATTATTGGAAATGCAGCTTGCTGGGCTGAACTACAAATCCACAATCTCTAAATCTCTGAGAATTTGCACTTTCTACAAGATCCCGAGTTGATTCTTATGCTCACTGATGATTAAAAATAGTTGTCTAGTGGATTTCACTGCCAGCCCAGTCACCACAAGGGTTCTGAAAACAACAAACATCTCTTTCTCCTAGAAAATTTAGGCTATCTGAATTAGGCCATGTGGTATTGTGAAAAGAACAGAGTTCAAATCTGATCTGAGTCTGAATTCCAGTTCTGCCACCTGTACATTACATTGTTTTGGTTAACTCTATCTCTTTGAGCCTCCAGTTTTTTATCTGCACAATGAATAGAGTAGTACCTACCTCTTAAAATAATTTTGAGATTAAATGAGATCAAGGAAATGAGAGCAGCTGACATAGATTAGGGCACAGTGGATGTCAGTTAGAATTTGGGTCTTCTAACTTTCAGGCCTGCACTGCCTCTTAACATAGTTTGCTGAGGTTCTTCCAAAAGCAATAGAATGGGAACACAATGCACTAGGTTGGAAAAAAACCAAAGCATTGAAGTTAAGCCACTTCCCCAAAGTGAAATTTTTGGTGTTTCAGCCTTAAGGAAAAAGTTTTCTGGGAAAGCAAAGCTAATCAACTGAAGCTTCCCGGAGGGCTGATTTTCTTAGTCCAGATCAGAAAATATAATGGGCCTGCCCTGGAGTCTCTTTGGCTTGTCCGACATGGTTGTGAACTGAATACACGATCAAAGCCACAACAGTAATGTTCCTCTGGGTTGTTAGGCAGGAAAGAGCCTTGGCATGAGTTGTTCAGAAAGGGTCATAGGCAGGGTTGGCTGGAAGGTTTTCTATCACTATTTAAGAAAGAGTGAAGTGTGAGGTTTGGCTGTATTCAAGGCTATACCAGACTCCAAACAGCCCATGCTTAACTGCTTAATGGAAGCTCTGGGCTTGGCCAGCCTCCTCCCTGTCAACCCGGTAGCCTCTCTCTGCCTACTGTACAGGGAAAGAGTCAAATGTAAACTAACACTTCATGTAAATGGACTGTCAGGTCTCCGAACCAATATGTTACAGTTAATCTGTTCGAAACAGGAAGGTCCCCCATTTGTAAACATCCTCTTGATAAGCTCTTCATAGCATATACAACCTAGGAAAGTGAATGGCATCCCACCCTCTGTGCTCGTCCGGCTGACCTCTCAATTCAGCTCAGCCCAGACTATCCCAGCCAAATTCATGTGGACCCACCTGAGCCAAGCTCTGTACTGCTCCTGGGGTGGGGATCAGGGGTTCCCAAGGAAGAGCAGTAGAGAACCTCCAGCTTTAAATGACCTACATAATGGGGGGATGAAGTAACTCTGGAATACTGCCTGGTGTAAAGACCAGAATTGTGGACTGAAAAGTTAGGCACCCCTGGTCTTGGATCCTCGTTCCCAAGCTCAATGCTGCATGGCTTTGCCAAGTTAATGAGTCACATCTCATATGTGTTTAACCCCGACAAATTTAACTCCATGCACTTAGTAAAAGAAAGTGAGGAGAGAGACTGCTAAAAATAGTGTGGACGATTCTGACTTCCAGCCTATTCAGTGAACAAGATATCCTGGAATGAGATGGGAGATGGGAGATGTGGAACTGGGTTGTTTGAGTCAATTTTGGTCCTGCTTGTCATTCATGCCATGAATATCTTGTGTTGGGTGTGATTCAAGTATTTAGGGCATACAGAGTTGGCTGTGGGACTTGTTTTGCCTGGCTTGCTAATTTCAGAATCTAAGCCCTGTGTAAGATTGGATTTCGTTCTACCTACCCAACATAGTGGTGGCACTTGCCAGGCCATATTATGCCATTTTTCTTTTTAACGTGGGAGGCTCTTAGAGGGAAGAACCTGGTTCTTCAAAATTTTGGTTCCCTTGCTTCTCTTCTCTCCCAGAACCTAGCTCAGAGCCCTGTGCTTAATAAATAGTAAAATAATAAATAATAAATAGTAAAATTAGCACTTGGTGCCTACCGTGGTCCTCTCTGTCCTTACCTCATCCTTAAATGGAGGCAAAAGCAGGAATACTCCAGTGTGACTCATGCTCTCTAGCCAAGGTGGCCAGCTCAGGGCTGAATCTATCTCTAGGATTACAGAACTTCAGAATGACACAGTGGCTTAGAAATGAAAGATGGAGGTAGAGCTTTTGATGGCATTCACATTCCTGGTTCCATTGTGTCCTGGATTTTAAACGTTTATCTATGGTTACGTTCTGTGAGGCCCAGCATCCATGTAAGAAGCTCATGGGCTTACCTAAGCCAGTTCAGTGCAGGTTTTGGTCACTGCAACTAAAGCAACTAAACTAAGCAACACAATAATTTAGATTATTAAATGGTCTTGTGTTACTTGGACCAAGAGTTCAAGATAGACTCATTAGCGGAGATTCTCACAAGCAGTCCTGCCTTAAGAATAAACCCTGTTGAAAGGTATTGGGGTGGCCACAGAGCTGAAACAATTAGTTGATAGTCACAGGCCCATGCCATTGTTTGAGCCAAACCTTATACAAGTATACCCTATAAATGAAAATTCCTCAGGCCAACCATTGCGATGCAGTAGTTACATGTCCTCAGGCATAACTGAAGGATGAAATGTAGAGACTGTTAGCTTTGCTTTCCCAGGAAGACTTTTTCCTTAAGGCTGAAACACTTTGGAGAAATGGCTCAACTTCAGTGCTTTGGTTCATTCCAACCTAGGGCATAGCATTCCCATTCTGTTGCTTTTGGAAAAACTTCAACAACTATTTTGGGAGACCGCATGGGCCTGAAAGTTAGAAGACCCAAATTCTAGTTTGCTATATGATTATGAACAATATGCTTCATCTCTCAGGCCCTCCATTTACTGGTTTGTAAAATGAGGGCATTCAATTAGGAATGAAACATAAGTTTTGTCTGGCCATATGCCCCCACACTCACCAGCTAACGCCACTTCTACCTTCCCACCCAGATTACCATGGAATGTTCAGTGCACAAACTCACAAGATCAGGAATGAAATAAAT
Source organism: Sapajus apella (assembly GCF_009761245.1). Lineage (NCBI taxonomy): Eukaryota > Metazoa > Chordata > Mammalia > Primates > Cebidae > Sapajus > Sapajus apella. The sequence goes on along the minus strand of NW_022436945.1, from coordinate 3,006,858 downwards.
ACTCATTTATTTTTCTACAATAAACGTAATTTTTGTCTGAAGCCCTTCTTGTCCCTGCGTGGTCTGTCTCATTTATTTTCCCAGGATCATGAACAAGTTCTGGATGCTTTTTAAGGAGGCAGGTCCATTTGGTCTTTACAGTCATCTGTCTTCACCAGCATCCACAGAGACACCCCCATTATCTTGTTTCATCCTCAGTGATTGGTCTGAACAGGTTTCCTTGGAGATGTCTCATCACCCTATATAAGGGTCCTTCAAGTCAGCAGTTCTGTCCTCTACCCTGGGGCCACTCTTAGGCACGTGTGTATTATTCTGATGCTACCAAGGACTTGAAGAAATCAGTAGGTTGTCTGAGTCTGATTGCTGAGACATCTCCACAACCATATGTATTTTCAGATCTTGCCTGCTATGTTGGTTCTGATTTAGGCAAAGAGGAATAAATCTCCCTTTCAGACACAACAAAGTATTTTTGGGACTCATTCCAAGAATCAAACCCAGAGCCTTTTTTCAGAGACACTGCGCATCTCTGCACTCCTCACCTTCCTTCCAGCTCACTACAGTTTCTTAAATTGGAGTATCTTTATCATGCAGGTGTCCACTTCTGGATGATTTCTTTTGCCCATTTTGCTTTCTCCTTAGTCTGTTATCTATGCTGAATCTTATCTGTTTCTCTCACAACCTAGGATCTTAACACTAAAGACCTAAAAAGACACTATATTTGCCTTTTTTCCACATAACTTCCCTAAAATAATGGACACTGACTGGTGCTACTTTTGGTGGAATATGACGAAAGGCACACATGTAAATAAGAAAATGAGAATTAAAAACCCAGTTCATTTTTCTAAATGATATCCCACAACACAACAAAGTGAAGTGTGAGCTTGCTCCGAAGGAAGCACTCTAGCCATTTGCATCAGTCAGCATCTCAGTTGGAAACAACAGAATCCACTGTGTTTTAAACAGAAAATGCATTAATTGGTTGCCTTCAGAGTCTTTGGTAGGGCCAGAGAGCCATGCTCAGGGATAATGCAAGCAGGAACACTCACATCACACCCCTCCATGGTTCACAGTTGTAGTCTGATGGTAGGGGGGCCCAGATACCAAAATTGGCACCATACTTAAGTGTGGGTCTCTGTTTCTAAGCTCTCTGCCCCACTGCTGGAAGTATCTCTGCCATATGCTGCTATTCTCACCCTGAAGTTGATTGTGCATGGCACGTCCTTCCTCACATTGCTCCTTCTGGATAGAAGGAACATGTCTGATTGACAGAACTGAGGTCATGTGCTGACTTCCTAATTGCAAGGAAGCCTGGGAAGAGAAGCTCTCTGGCTTAGAGCTTGAAGAGGTGGGATTCACTCATAATGTAGGAAATTGCCAGAAAGTAGGAAAGATATTCAAAAGATGATGAGTGCCACTGATAACAAATGTCACAATGCTCTTCTTTGCAGCCACGCTCAAATATTTGACCTGCTCTAGGGAGATTTCCCTACGTAAGCCTCTGTCATATGCTTCCTCTCTCCAATTTGTCATAGAATCTATAATCTGACACTATAGGTTCTTATTCTCACTGCTGGCTGATAAGGTCTGTAACACTTTGACGAGCCAGCATAATCAGTTTAGTTTAGTCAGTGTTAGTCAGTGTGCTGACTCTAAAATAAAGGACAGCCTGAGAACAAGCTTGTAACGCTTGCTAAGCCTGTACACTTTTTGAGTGGAAGCTGGGTAAGCCATGTTCCTGACTGTAGTTGTATTGCTTTTGTAGAAAGACATAGTATTACCTTTTTTTTTCCTTCTTCTTCCATGTGCTAAGCACTTTTATAATAATAAAAGCCATTTAGGCAGGGTACAGTGGCTCACACCTGTAATCTCAGCAGTTTGGGAGGTGGAGGTGGATGGCAGATCACCTGAGGTCGAGAGTTCGAGACCAGCCTGGCCAACAAGGTGAAACCCCGTCTATACTAAAAAAAATAAAAAAAATTATCCAGGCCTGGTGACACACAGCTATAATCCCAGCTACTCGGGAGGCTGAGGCAGGACAATCACTTGAACCCAGGAGGCAGAGGTTGTGCTGCGCACTCCTGCTTGGATGTCACCTGGGCCACAGCGCGAGACCCTGTCTTAAAAAATAAAATACAAGCCATTTATTAAACATAGACTGTTTCTTTTATTTTCAACTTTTATTTTAGGATTGGAGGTACATGTGCAGGTTTGTTACATGGATAAATTATGTGTTGCAGGGGTTTGGTGTACAGATTCTTTCATCAACCAGACAATAAGCACAATACCTGATAGGCAGTTTTTCTATCCTCACCCACCTCCCACACACTACCCTTGAGAAGGTCACAGTGTCTGTTATTCCCTTCTTTTTTTTTAATTTAATTTTATATTTTTATTGCATTTTAGGTTTTGGGGTACATGTGAAGAACATGCAAGATTGTTGTATAGGTACACACATGGCAATGTGATTTGCTACCTTCCTCCCCATCACCAACATCTGGCATTTCTCCCCATGCTGTCTCCCCAACTCCCCACCCCCCGCTGTCCCTCCCCTACTTCCCTCGATAGACCCCAGTGTGTGATGCTCCCCTCCCTGTGTCCATGTGTTCTCATTGTTCCAACACCTGCCTATGAGTGAGAACATGTGGTGTTTGTCTGTTCTTGGGTCAGTTTGCTGAGAATGATGGATTCCAGGTTCATCCATGTCCCTACAAAGGACATAAACTCATCGTTTTTGATGGCTGCCTAATATTCCATGGTGTATATATGCCACATTTTCCCTGTCCAGTCTATCATTGATGGGCATTTGGGTTGGTTCCAGGTCTTTGCTATTGTAAATTGTGCTGCAGTGAACATTCGTGTGCATGTGTCCTTATAGAAGAATTATTTATAATCCTTTGGATATATACCCAGTAACAGGATTGCTGGGTCAAATGGAATTTCTATTTCTAGGTCCTTGAGGAATTGCCACATTGTTTTCCACAATGGTTGAACTAATTTACACTCCCACCAACAGTGTAAAAGTATTCCTATTTCTCCACATACTCTCCAGCATCTGTTGTCTCCAGATTTTTTAATGATGACCATTCTAACTGGTATGAGATGGTATCTCAATGCAGTTTTGATTTGCATTTCTCTGATGACCAGTGATGATGAGCATTTTTTCATATGTTTGTTGGCTTATGTATGTCTTCTTTTGTAAAGTGTCTGTTCATATCCTTTGCCCACTTTTGAATGGGCTTGTTTGTTTTTCTTGTAAATCTGTTTTAGTTCTTTGTAGATTCTGGACATCAGCCGTTTGTCAGATGGGTAGACTGCAAAATTTTTTTCCCATTCTGTTGGTTGCCAATTCACTCTAATGACGGTTTCTTTAGATGTGCAGAAGCTGTGGAGTTTGATTAGGTCCCGTTTGTCTATTTTGGCTTTTGTTGCCAATGCTTTTGGTGTTTTGGTCATGAAGTCCTTTCCTACGCCTATGTCCTGAGTGGTTTTGCCTAGATTTTCTTCTAGAGTTTTTATGGTGTTAGGTCTTATGTTTAAGTCTTTAATCCATCTGGAGTTAATTTTAGTATAAGGTGTCAGGAAGGGGTCCAGTTTCTGCTTTCTGCACATGGCTAGCCAGTTTTCCCAACACCATTTATTAAACAGGGAATCCTTTCCTCACTGCTTGTTTTTGTCAGGTTCATCAAAGATCGGATGGCTGTGGATATGTTGTGTTGCCCCCAAGGCCTCTGTTCTGTTCCATTGGTCTATATCTCTGTTTTGGTACCAGTACCATGCTGCTTTGATTACTGTAGCCTTGTAGTATAGTTTGAAGTCCGGTAGTGTGATGCCTCCCACTTTGTTCTTTTTGCTTAGAATTGACTTGGCTATGCGGGCTCTCTTTTGGTTCCATGTGAAGTTTAAGGTGTTTTTTTCCAGTTCTATGAAGAAGGTCATTGGTAGCTTGATGGGGATAGCATTTAATCTGTAAATTACTTTGGGCAGTATGGCCATTTTGACGATATTGATTCTTCCTAACCATGAACATGGAATGTTTCTCCATCTATTTGTGTCCTCTCTTATTTCCTTGAGCAGTGGTTTGTAGTTCTCCTTGAAGAGGTCCTTTACGTTCTTGGTTAGTTGTATTCCTGGGTATTTTATTCTCTTTGTAGCAATTGTGAATGGCAGTTCATTATTGATTTGGCTCTCTTTAAGTCTGTTATTGGTGTATACGAATGCTTGTGATTTTTGCACATTGATTTTGTATCCTGAGACTTTGCTGAAGTTGCTTATCAGTTTCAGGAGATTTTGGGCTGAGACAGTGGGGTCTTCTAGATATACAATCATGTCATCTGCAAATAGAGACAATTTGACTTCCTCGTTTCCTATTTGAATACCCTTTATTTCTTTTTCTTGCCTGATTGCTCCGGCTAGAACTTCCAGTACTATATTGAATAGGAGTGGTGAGAGCGGGCATCCTTGTCTAGTGCCAGATTTCAAAGGGAATGCTTCCAATTTTTTTGCCCATTCAGTATGATATTGGCTGTTGGTTTGTTGTAAATAGCTTTTATTACTTCGAGATACGTTCCATCAATACCTAGTTTATTGAGGGTTTTTAGCATAAAGCATTGCTTAATTTTGTCAAAGGCCTTCTCTGCATCAATTGAGATAATCCCGTGGTTTTTGTCTTTGGTTCTGTTTATGTGGTGAATTATGTTTATAGACTTGCGTATGTTGAACCAGCCTTGCATCCCCGAGATGAATCCTACTGGATCATGGTGGATAAGCTTTTCGATGTGCTGTTGCAATCGGCTTGCCAGTATTTTATTGAAGATTTTTGCATCTATGTTCATCGTGGATATTGGCCTGAAGTTTTCTTTTCTTGCTGAGTCTCTGCCGTGTTTTGGTATCAGGATGATGTTGGTCTCATAAAATGATTTGGGAAGGATTCCCTCTTTTTGTATTGTTTGGAATAGTTTCAGAAGGAATTGTACCAGCTCCTCTTTGTATATATGGTAGAATTCGACTGTTAACCCATCTGGACCTGGGTTTTTTTTGGGTGGTAGACTCTTAATTGCTGCCTTAACTTCAGCCCTTGTTATTGGTCTATTCAGGGTTTCGACTTCTTCCTGGTTTAGGCTTTTGAGGATGCAAGTGTCCAGGAATTTATCCATTTCTTCCAGGTTTACTAGTTTATGTGCATAGAGTTGTTTGTAATTATCTCTGATGATGGTTTGAATTTCTGTGGAATCTGTGGTGATATCCCCTTTATCGTTTTTTATTGCATCTATTTGATTATTCTCTCTTTTCTTTTTTATTAATCTGGCTAGTGGTCTGTCTATTTTGTTGATATTTTTGAAAAACCAGTTCCTGGATGTATTGATTTTTTGAAGAGTTTTTTTTGTGTCTCTGTCTCTTTCAGTTCTGCTCTGATCTTAGTTATTTCTTGTCTTCTGCTAGGTTTTAAGTTCTTTTGATCTTGCTCCGCTAGCTCTTCCAATTTTTATGATTGGGTGTCAATTTTAGATCTCTCCTTGCTTCTCATGTGGGAATTTATTGCTATATAGTTTCCTCTAGACACTGCTTTACATGTGTCCCAGAGATTCTGGTATGTTGTGTCTTTGTTCTCATTGGTTTCAAAGAACATCTTTATTTCTGCCTTCATTTCATTGATTATCCAATCAATATTCAAGAGCCAGTTGTTCAGTTTCCATGAAGCTGTGCAGTTCTGAGTTGGTTTCTGAATTCTGAGTTCTAACTTGATTGCACTGTGGTCTGAGAGACTGTTTGTTACGATTTCCGTTCTTTTGCATTTGCTGAGGAGTGATTTACCCCCAATTATGTGGTCAATTTTAGAGTAGGTGCGATGTGGTGCTGAGAAGAATGTATATTCTGTGGATTTGGGGTGGAGAGTTCTGTAAATGTCTATTAGGTTTGCTTGGTCCAGGTCTGAGTTCAAGTCCTGGATATCCTTGTTAATTTTCTGTCTGGTTGATCTGTCTTATATTGACAATGGGGTGTTAAAGTCTCCCACTATTATTGTGTGGGAGTCTAAATCTCTTTGTAAGTCATTAAGAACTTGCCTTGTGTATGTGGGTGCTCCTGTATTGGGTGCGTATATATTTATATTGTTAGCTCTTCCTGTTGCATTGATCCTTTTACCATTATGTAATGTCCTTCTTTGTCTCTTTTGATCTTTGTTGGTTTAATGTCTATTATATCCGAGATGAGAATTGCAATTCCTGCTTTTTTTTGCTTTCCATTTCCTTGGTAAATCTTCCTCCATCTCTTTATTTTGAGCCTTTGTGTATCCTTGCATGTGAGATGGGTTTCCTGGATACAGCACACCGATGGGTTTTGGCTTTTTTTTTTTTTAATTGCATTTTAAGTTTTGGGGTACATGTGAAGAACATGCAAGATTGTTGCATAGGTACACGCATGGCAGTGTGATTTGCTGCTGTCCTCCCCTTCACCTATATCTGGCATTTCTCGCCATGCTATCTCTCCCCACCTCCCCAGCCCCCCATCCCTCCCCCATTTCCCTCCAACAGACCCCAGTGTGTAGTGCTCCCCTCCCTGTGTCCATGTGTTCTCATTGTTCAACACCCATCTATGAGTGAGAACATGCGGTGTTTGATTTTCGGGTTTTGGCTTTTTATCCAATTTGCCAGTCTGTGTGTTTTGATTGGGGTATTCAGCCCATTTACATTTATGGTTAATATTGTTATGTGTGAATTTGATTCTGCCATTTTGATGCTAGCTGGCTGTTTTGCCCATTAGTTGATGCAGTTTCTTCATTGTCTTGATGCTCTTTACCATTTGGTATTTTTTGGAGTGGCTGGTACTGGTTGTTCCTTTCTATGTTTGGCGCCTCTTTCAGGAGCTCTCGTAAGGCAGGTCTGGTGGTGATGAAATCTCTGAGTACTTGCTCGTTTGCAAAGGATTTTATTTTTTCTTCACTTATGAAGCTTAGTTTGGCTGGATATGAAATTCTGGGTTGAAAGTTCTTTTTTTAAGGATGTTGAATATTGGCCCCCACTCTCTTCTGGCTTATAGGGTTTCTGCCGAGAGATCTGTTGTGAGTCTGATGGGCTTCTCTTTGTGGGTAACCCGACGTTTCTCTCTGGCTGCCCTTAGCATTTTCTCCTTCATTTCAACCCTGGTGAATCTGATTATTATGTGCCTTGGGGTTGCTCTTCTTGAGGAATATCTTTGTGGTGTTCTCTGTATTTCCTGGACTTGAATATTGGCCTGCCTTGCTAGGTTGGGGAAGCTTTCCTGGATAATATCCTGAAGAATATTTTCCAGCTTGGATTCATTCTCTCCGTTACATTCAGGTACATCTATTAAATGTAGATTAGGTCTTTTCACAGAGTCCCATATTTCTTGGCGATTTTGTTCATTCCTTTTTACCCTTTTTTCTCTAATCTTGCTGTCTTGTTTTATTTCATTAAGCTGATCTTCATCCTCTGATATCCTTTCTTCTGCCTGATCAATTCAGCTGTTGAAGCTTGTGTGTGCTTCGCAAGATTTTCACGTGGTGTTTTTCAGCTCCATCAATTCACTTATATTCCTCTCTAAGTTGTTTATTCTCGTTAGCATTTCATCAAATATTTTTTCAAGGTTCTTGGTTTCTTTGCATAGGGTTAGAACATGTTCTTTTAGCTTACAGAAATGTCTTATTACCCACCTTCTGAAGCCTGATTCATCACACTCATTCTCCAACCAGCCTTGTTCCCTTGCTGGTGAGGAGTTGTGATCCCTTGTAGGGGGAGAGACGTTCTGGTTTCAGGTGTTTTCATCCTTTTTCCACTGGTTTCTTCCCATCTTTGTGGATTTATCCACCTGTCATCTTTGCAGTTGTTGACTTTCAGATTGGGTCTCTAAGTGGATGTCCGGTCTGTTGATGATTAAGTTATTTCTTTCTGTTTCTTAGTTTTCCTTCTAACAGTCTGGCCCCTCTACTGTAGGACTGCTGGAGGTCCACTCCAGGCCCTGCTTGCCTGGGGATCACCTGCAGTGGCTGCAGAACAGTAAGGGTTGCTGCCAGTTTCTGCTTCTGCTATCTTTGTACCAGAAGGATATCCGCCTGATGCCAGTCTGAGCTCTCCTCTATGACGTGACTCTTTGCATATGTGGGGTTCAGGGAGCTGCTTGAGGAGACAGTCTGTCTTTTATAGGAGCTCAAGTGCTGAGCTGTGAGCTCCACTGTTCATTCAGAGCTGCTGGGTCGGTATGTTTAAGTCTGCTGCAGCAGAACTCATAAACCCCCTCTTTTTATCCCCAGGTGCTCTGTCCCCCGGAGTTAGGGCTTTATTTATGCGTTTCTGTCTTGTTGTTGCCTTTTTTCAGGGCTGCCCTGCCCAGCGAGGAGGCAGCCTAGTCACTGTCTGCCTGCAGAGGCTTTGCTGAGCTGCTGTGGGCTCTGCCCAGCTGCTGTACGAAATTCCCTGCAGTCCTGTTTATATGGGTGTAGGCAGAACTGCCTCGGCAATGGCGGCCCACCTCTATAATGGCAGACTCTCTCTGTAATGGTGGGTTGCCTCAGCAACAGTGGGCTGCCTCATAAATGGCAGACTATCTCCATAGTGGTGGACTGCCTCGGTAATGGTGGACTCCCCTCCCCCACAGAGCTGGACTGTTCCGGGTTCAGCTGTGCTTTCTGTGAAACTCTCAATCCAGAGCGTTTCTGATTGCTGTATTTTTGTGGGGCGTGGGACCAGCCGAGCCTGATCACTTGGCTCCCTGCCTCAGAGCCCTTTATTTTTTTTTTTCAGTTGAATGGTCGACTGTCTCCCAAGTGTTCCAGTTGCCTGTTGAAAGGCACTGGGATCTGTGTGATTTCCTGTGTGGTGACCCACTGTGCCGACTGAAACAGTGGCACTGAGATTCATGGCCATTTTTTGCCCGTGAATCTCCTGGCCTGGCTCCCTGTTTCAGTCCCCTTTTTAATCAGATGAATGGGCGACCCTGCCTTCCTGGAGCTCCAATTGCCAGCTGAAACGGTGCCCGGACCCATGTATTTTGTACAGAGAACCACTGTGCCAGGGCGCTGACAAAACAGCCATGCCGGCAAAAACAGACACGCCAGCGAAAACAGCTGCACTGGCCAAACAGCCGTGCAGGCAAAATCAGCTGCGCTGGTGACCCGTGGGGTTCCTCTGCCTGGGAATTTCCTGGTCTGTGGGCAATAAAAATCCATCTGGAAATGCGGCATCCACTCACCCTCCACACTTTCACTGGGAGCTGCAATCCTGAGCTGCTCCTAATCGGCCATCTTGGATCCCTCCTGTTATTCCCTTCTTTGTGTGGATTCTGTTGTTTGCAACTGAGATGCTGACTGATGACCATATGTACCCAACCGTTAGCTCCCACTTAGAAGTGAAAACATGTGGAATTTGGTTTCCTGTTCCTGCATTAATTCTCTTAGGATAATAGCCTTCAGCTTGATCAATGTTGCTGTAAAGGACATGATTTTGTTATTTCTTATGGATGTGTAGTATTATAAAACAGACTATATCTAGACGCTTTTTAAGGCACTTAAAATAACCACAAAGATAGCAATATTACTTCAATTAAGCAAATACTTAAAATAACCACAAAGGTGGCCCACTGTACAAACAAGTGGATAGAGATACAGTGTAGTTAAGTAACTTGTTCACGGTCTCACACAGTTTGTAAATGACCACATCCAAGGGCAAACCCCAGGAGGCTAAGTGCTATAGTCGATGGAGAAATAGATGCATAGATGTAGTCACATGTACATATAAAAAAATATATACACACATGTGATGCTTTTAAATTTAATTCTCAACAGTCATTGATGTATGTTTCATCACCACCATTTTACAAATGCAGAGACTGAAGTTCTGTTTTCACAATTGTCTTTCCCTAATAAGAAGGCTTGGCGATTCTAAGCCAGTTCTGTCTCATTCCAACCTCTAGGGTTTCCCCCTAAAATCCCTATCTTGATTGCATTTTCAGCATTAGGCATTAGGCAAAGTGTCAAATGGAACACAGGTAACTTCAGGGCTGACTGGTACCTCGGCCACCTGCCCTATGGTGAGAACAGAAGGTTTCCTGTGGGTTGGCCACAGGTCTCTGGACACACTAACTAAAATCTTGTATTCATGCCAGGGCAGGCTTCACATTCTCCAGGGGAAGGACTGTGAAGCAAAAAGTGAGGGGAAACATATGAGGCAGAAGAGAAGGTTTCATCATGTGTAACTTGAAGAATGGGAGAAAGATTTCTAGAGAAATCTTTAGAGGGAAATGCTGTCTGAAGCTTTGATATTTGGAAAAATTCATGTAAACGAATGAAAACTATTGCAGATGGAAAACTTGACTATTGAGTCATTCCAATTTTAACTGTTTTTTTTTGAATTTTCAGAATAAATTCAATAAAATTTTAGAAAATAATAATGTGCTAGGAATCCCGCAAAACCTCTACACCTTAACAGTTATACCTCACAGTTGGTATTAATATTTTTATTCTAGAACTTGTATGTATAATCGTCCATCCTTTTTACTTTATATCAGTTTATAATGCCTTTTTAAATATGGCCAAATAGTTTCATAGTTACTATTTTTAATGAGTATAAGATGTTTCTTTGCATAAATACATCATAATTATACAATCTTTCTTCTATTTTCGGAGATACAGGGTTTCCTCAACTTTTTAGATATGGTAAATGATGCAGCTTCCATCATCTACAATCACAAATGAGTCTTCATGCCCAGCCTGTATTTTCTCAGTCTCAGGCAAAGCCGCAACACTCATTCTGTCTCAGGCCATTACCTCAACATATGTTGCCACTCTTCTGCCTGTATGAGGTCTTCTAGAGTATTTAATCCCCTCTCTTTTCTGTATTTCCAGCTCTTAAACACTTCCAGTCATGTGTGAGGCTTTCCTGTCCTAAAATATTACCCCCTTGGCCTTGAGTCTCCCTGTTACCCTCAGAACCCCTCCACTCGCCCCTGTGTTGCATCTCAGGGCATCCTGGCTCCTGTCCCCTCCAGCCTATGGGAACTGCCCTTGCAAAGGCCCCCGGAAGGCTCATGCTGACTTTTCTGAGGCTGTATCTTAACACTTGGCTTCTTTATCTTATGATGTCCCTGCATCCTTGGCTTCTGCTCCTCTCTAATCGCTCTGTGTCCTCAGTCTCTATCTCCTTGCTTGTGTCTGCCTTTCCTTTCATATTGGTTTTCCCAAGGTTGCCACTCTCACCCAAGAGATGTTCACTCTTTCTCTGGAGTTTTATTCATTCTCAGTTTCAACTACTCTCAGTGTATTAGTCAGGAGTCTCCAGAGAAACAAAGCCAATATGATAGATAGATTGATAGATTAGATAGATAGATAGATAGATAGATAGATAGATAGATAATCTAGGAAACTTACTATGGGAATTGGCTCATATGATAATGGAGGCTGACACATCCCAAGGTACCACTTTCTTCAAGTAGGAGAATCAGGAAAGCCAGTGGTGTAATTTAGTTTAAGGCTTGAGAAACTGGGAGGTGGCTGGTGTAAGTCCTGGAGGCCAAAGGCCTGAGAACCAGTAGCTCTTGAGGGCAGGACAAGATGGATGACCCAACTCAAGGAGAGAGAGTAAGTTTACTCTCCTCTGCCTCTGTGTTCTATCTCAGACCTCACTGGATTGTGTGATGCCCACCCTCATTGGCAAGGGCAGATGTTCTTTACTCAGTTACTTACTTAAATGCTGATCCCTCTGGAATTATCCTCACAGACACACCCCCATAATGTCTGCCAGTTATCTAGGTGCCTTTATCCCTCTCAAGTTGACACATACAATTAACCAGCACACTTAGTGAGTTGCTAACTCTAAAAACTTCTATTTCTACCTCTAACCCTTCTCCTACCTCATCCTCCTCCTTTAATCAGGCTTCCACTCTTCCATTCAAGAGCCTTTGTGTGCCAATATTTTTTCTAGATTTCATTCAAAGAGAAATCAAGCAGAGTCCTCCATGAAAACTCATACATCTATTTGCGGCTGGACATTTCCAATTGAATGATATATACACAACATATATTGAACTCATTCTGTAGCTCTTCTCCCACACAGACCAGCTCCTCCGCCTGTGCTTAATTAATGGCACCACCATCCAGCTAGTTGCCCAATCCAGAAACTCAGGGGTTATTCTAGGTTAGCTCTAACCTCAATCCCTATGTCTTCATGATTTTGTCTTCATATTCCTAAATCTCTGTGCTAGCCCTCTCCCCTACCACCACAGCTATATCCTTTGTCCTTATCCACTGCCTATCGGTTTGCAATAATCTCTGAATGGATCTTGAGTCCTCTAGGATAATTCCTAAACACGAACATGGCAATGCCGCTCCCTAATTAAAATTTCCAGTGGCTTCCCATTGCATGTGGGATAAAGTCCAGTTACCCTAGCATGATGCCCAGGTCCTCTCCTGGCTTACCCCTCTAGCCACCTTTCTGCCTTCTATGTCTTACACTTTATGGTTTGTGACAAAAACCAGTTTATTGCTTCCTAGATGCATTTTCTCTTTTCCTATACAGCTAGTGCTTGACTTACGACCACGATTGGTTCCGACAGACCAGTCGTAACACAATTTGCTCGTAAGTTGAGTAGGCTATAAGCACGTGGAGATGGTAGTGCTGCCGGAAGCTGGTCCGCACTGTCATATGCCCAGCTGGGCAACGTTTGCGCTGCCAGACGTGGAACAGTCGTGACTAGCGATTGTGGTCGTAAAGTCGAATGGTCATAAGTTGCATAGGTCGTAAGTCGATCAACACCTGTAACCACCTTTTCTACTTTCTCACCACCCAGCTCTGTTTTTCTATAAGCCTAACCTCAGACATCTTCTGCAGAAAGCTTTGCCTGATCTCTTGTTTCCAGCCTCCCTGGGCTTAGTCAGCCCCAGGTTCTGTGTAATCCTAGTAGACTGTACATCTCTTTTCAACTGCACACATCATGTTGTTTATCTGTTTACATGACAGTCTTCTTTAGGAATTCAAACAAATGTTGAATAAATTCATTTTAAAATTCTATTTATGTACCTAGCAATTCTATGTTAGTTACTCAACGCTCTAGTCCAGAAGAATTTGTGGGGTTTCTCATCATAAAACCAGGGAAGAAACATGACTGCAGGATTGTCCAAGACTTCCCATCTGGGCAGAGAATTGCTACTTCACCTTTGACCTCTCGACCTTCATCCCAGTCACTGACTTTGAGACCACAGCAAAGCTCCCAGAATTTCAAGGCACCGGACAGAGTCTCTGACCAACAGATTAATTTTAGAGTCATTGAAATTCTGCCAAGTCTGGGGGGAATGATTGGGAGCCAGGCTGACAACCAGCAAAGGCGGAAATTACTCTCTGTCTCTTTCAAGATGAGGGAGTTGTAACCACGGTGCCTCCCCTAGTGATGCTGTTCAAAAAACAAATTTAATACTTTTATGAAACTCAATCTTCTAACCATAAGTGTTTTAGGGATCTTTTTGATGTTCAGGAAAAGCAGCCTGGTGCCAATGTCTTTTGCACATATGGTGAGGACTCCGCCTTGCATATGACCTGAGCATTTTGGGTCCCCCAATGCTCTGGAAGTTATCTTTTGTTTAAATGACTCAACAAACATTTATTTAGTACCTACCATGTTTAAAACTAAATTCTTTTTTTCCTGGAGAATGAGCACAGATTTCTGAGTCAGACAGAAGCGAGTTCAAATCCTATCTTGGCTGCTAACTGGCCTCAGATCACGATCATACCCATGGATACCTCTGAGTACTGTTTTCCTCAGCTGTGAAATGGAGTTATAATACTTATCTTAAGAAAGAGGCTGCCTTGCCCTGTGTCTGGTACGAAAATGTTTATTTAAAAAAACTAGGAGAATCCAATTTTGTCTAAATATTATGTGCATTAAGAAATTGTGGCTATGTAACCATAAGAAGCATGTTCAGCAAGAAGACTTTAAACACCATTATGGATGCATCAGTTAGGAATGTAGTTGGCTGCAGAAACAATAAGCCAGTGGCAGGCCAGTAAATGTTTAAAAATGGACACTCTAGGGGAAAATAAAGCCCTGATTTGTAGTGTTTACTGATTTCTGTAGTGTAAATACTCCCACCGAGGCTGATTTCAAGCTTGTCACTGAATGCAGAGTTGGGAAGATATATAGTATCTAGTATATAGCAATTAAGATATATGATATCTCCACCATTCATACACAATAGATGCACATGAACTCAAGGGCAGAGATAACAGACTAGAGCAGAGATATGGGTAATAGCATATTTTGTGAAATATTTAGGAAGCAATGAGTTTTGAGTATTTACTACCTTCATTTTAAATATAATTTATTTGGAAGATTCCACAACTTAAATTTTAATAATATCTGTGTTTAACAATTGACTATGAAGTTCTGAAAAATTTAACAGTTACCTTTCACAAGTTGATGAGCGTTGGCTCTGACACACCACTTAAACACAGCACATTTCATTTGTTTTGTGTGACAGGAAGTTCAGGGATGAGCATCTTAGGGCTGGTGGCTCATCAGGAACCCAGACTCTTTTTTTCTGCTCTGATGTCCCAAGCACAAAGGTTCATCCTTATGCACATGGCTTCAAAATTGTGAGGTGGCTGCCATCCACTCCATGTCTGCATGCCATGCAACAACAAGGGAGGAGGAAAAGGTGGAGTGCGTTTATTTGGTAAAAGACACTGTATTTGTTTCCTATTGTTGCTGTAATGAATTATCACAAAACTTAACACCAAACGATAGTGGCTAAGAACAACTTACATTTATTATCTTATTGTCCCGGAGATAGGAAGTCCTTTGTTAGCAGGGCTGGACTCTCTCTGGAGGCCTTAGGGGAGAATCTGGTTCCTTGCCTTTCCCAGCTCTAGAGGCCACACACATTTGTTGACTTGTGGACCTTTTGTCTTGAAAGCCATCAATAGATGGTTGAGTCTTTCTCACCTCACAGCACCCTGACTCTGCTTTTGTTGTCACTTTTCTTCCTCTGAGTCTTCTGCCTCCCTTTTCTACTTATGAAGACCATTGTGATTACATTGGGCCCACCTGGATAATCCAGGACAATCCCCACTGTGTTAGTCCCTCTGCATTGCTAAAAAGGGCTATCTGAGGCTGGGTACTTTATAAAGAACAGAGGTTTATTTGGCTCATGGTTCTGCAGGATGTACAAACATGGCACCAGCATCTGCTTGGCTTCTGGTGAGGCCTCAGGAAGCTTCCAATCATGGCAGAAGGCAAAGGGGGTGCTCCTGTGTCACATGGTGACAGACGGAGCAAGAGAGAAAGGGAGGAGGTGCCAGACTCTTTTAAACAACCAGATCCCAAGTGAATGCATAGAAAACTCACTCATTACTGCAAGGACAGCACCAAGCGATTCATGAGGGTTCCACTCCTGTGACCAAAACACCTCCCACTGGGCCCCATCTCCAACATCAGAAGTTGCATTTCAAGATAAGATTTGAAAGGAACAGAACATCAAAACCATATCATTCACCATTGAAAGATCCTTAACTTAATTCCAGCTGCAAAATCTCTTTTGCCAAGGAAGGTAACATATTCACAGGTTCCAGGGATTAGAATGTGAACAACATTGTAAGTCATTATCCTGCCTGCCACAGGCACTCTCCCCAGGGACTATTTTCCATATCTCATGGTCTGGAGGCATGCTGTCACAAGGCCACCCCTAGCTGCATGGCAGGCTGGGAGATCCAGTTTTAGCTTTTAGAGCAATTTTAAAAATGTAGGTTAGACATTAAGGGCTGGAAATGATATTTGGGTCACCCAACCACTATTGGCTTCCACACTAGGACATAATACATAGCCAAATGGGTCTAACCCCAAAGTCTGCTGCTTGACTCAGTGGAATTGTGTTTTAGAAATAGACTATTATCCAAAATTAATGATTGTTGGGTTTACTATACCAAAGGTCATTGCTCACGCATGCTTCTTTTCTTCCCCTCCTCTCTTCCCCTCTCTTCTCTTGCCCTCACCTTCTTTCTCTTCTCCTCTACTTCTGTGGGTCTACAAGTTTTCCAGCCTGTCTTCTGGCTTGTAGTAGACTAAAGAGATGAGTTTCTATGCTTACTTTTGTATTTGACAAGGGTGGTGGGATGTTGTTCACTATCCCTTCAAATCATAGAGCAGGGAATCAAATGCAGCATTTTGACCAGTTGCCCTCATCAATCCACAATTTATCATGTTGGAAAATTTATCCCACATGACTCTTCTGCCTATTTTTCAATTATTAGACATTGTAATGGAGAGAGCATTGGGTAAGGGTTTAGGCAGCCTCAGACAACTGATAGTCAGGTATGTTAACTTAAGCAATAGAGTTACCTACAGGGAGGAAGAACTTTATGGTTCAAAGTGATAAAATAGCTCCTCACTGGCTTTGCCATGGTACCTGAATTTTTCAACATTATAGGAAGTATGGCATGTTGTTTCTACATGACAGGAAATATGACATATTGTTATTATTAAAAGACCTTTTGATTTCCAACTTGGCTACTGTAAAGAGGAGATAATCTAAAAGAAAATGGTCTTGTGGGGTCACTTAGGTAAGTCTCCAATAGGAAAGCAGTGGAAATTGGAACAAGAACCAGATAAATTTGTTTTGTATTCCATAGAAGTGTTGGCAGTATTCACTATGCCGTTCAATGTCCCTTTTATAAAAAGGTGAGACATTTTAGAATTTACTACCCACAAAAGCTTTGCTTCACCTCCAGAAACATAGGTGTAGATATTGAAAACATGAGGTGATTTGGTTACTCTCTTGGCATCTCTATATGGTGCTAAGGTTCAAGGAGGCCTGGAAAGAATTTTCAAGGAAGACATATTATAGACCAAGAACTTCCCTTTCAAGCCTCTCTAAACAAGGGCTTCATAAACACAAGGAATGATGTGAGGAGTTTTTGCTGTTGCTTCTTTCTTATAAACCACATGTGCTGCATATATGAAGTCAGTCTCTATGAGAGAGAACTGAGCAGGATAAGAAGTTTGTTGACAAAATACCTGGCCCCTGGAGTAGGCTCCCAGCCTCTAATGGTACCGCCACCCACTCAAGACAGCAATGGCTTAACATTTTGACATTGTTGTCTAATTTTTCTTTGTCTCTTTCTGTTCTCTGCTGCTTGGTGGTAGCCTGGGTTGCACAGGATCATGTGAGTTCACTTAGTCACGTCTGCAAATGAGAGCCTTCGAAGTGTAAACTTTATTCTTCATTGTGATTTAAGTCACATCTTGGTGACAGGGCATCCATCTCAACAAATGGCATAGGGCCAGCAAAAGTCAAAGACTTAAGCAATGTGCATGATCATTATTTAAAGACATGTCAAAAGGAAGAGAAGTACATTTAAAAATTTTTGGTATATACATAACATAACATTTACTATTTTAACCGTTTTTAAGTATGTAGTTCAGTGGCATTAAGTGTATTCAAATCCACTGTTGTTCAACCATCACCACCATTTATCTGCAGAACTTTTTCAGTTTCCCAAACTGAAACTCTGTCCCCATTGTACACTAGTTCCATTTCCTTCCCTTCAGCTTCTGGCAACTACCATTCGGCACCATCCTTTCTGTCTCTAGGAATTTGATTACTCTAGGTACCTCAAAGTAAGTGGAATTATATTAGATTTGTTCTTTTGGGTCTGGTGTAATTTCACTTAGCATAATGTTTTCAAGGTTCATTCACATTGCAACACGTGTCAGACTCCTATTTCTTTTTATGGATGAACAATACTCCATTGTATGTACATCCTGTATGTTGCTGATCTATTCATCTGCTGTGAAGTAGAATCTCATTGTGGTTTTGTTTTGTATTTACCTAATCATTAGGGATGTTGAACATCTTTTCTTGTGCTTATTGGCCACTTGTATGTCTTCTCTGGAGAAATGTCCATTCTGTTCTTTGCCTATTTTTTAGCTGGTTGGTTTGTTTTTTGTTTTTGAGTTGTATAAAGTACAGATTCTTGGATTACAGACCATGTAACAATGATAACCATGACTTGTAGACTATTTAATTAACTGAAAACTGGCCTACCCACCCTTCCCTCATTTCAAGCCCAAGGTTTTAAAGTATCATTTATATCGATGTGTATCTGCAATCTCATTTCAACACCTTGACAATCATCAGGTATTTCTGTAAAAAGGCATCTGTACAAACTGTAGCATCTGTTTAGAAGTAGGGAATCCAGAGAGGGAATCCATACAACCATCACCACTTACTGGTACTAGGGTGTTGGAAGTCTGGCAGCTGGTCTCAGTTTGAATATTTAATGTCAGTTTGGACAGTGGACCTGAAACACTAGAACCCAACCCAAGATTTCCATGTTCTAATTATCTTCCAACCACTGTTGTGCTAAGCTCTACTTGGCTTCCCTTACTGGCACTTCAGTTCTGCAGGCTGTACCATTTTGAGGGAAAACAGGGTGGCTCTCTGCATAAAATGTCATGGGATATGAACAGTAAAGCAGCTTTGTCTGCTTTACCAGGGGAAAGCTCCAGACATTCTCAGGTATCCCTCCAAGTTTTCCAAATAGTTCTGAGAATCCTGAGAAGCAGGTACATCTTGTGTTCTCTAGAAACTGTTCTCTTAGAATTTTTGACTTCACCTTGTACCTCTAACACTCTTTATTTCTAGAGCAGCATGTTTTCTGGAAAGTGTCTGCCCAAGCTTTCACGACAGCTGATAATACTACCAGTGCCTGCATCGAGGCTGCAGAGACTCATCACAAACACATGTTGCCTTGGTCGTTGGCTTCAAGGTTGCTGACACCTTGCACTTAACGTCTTATTCTTCTAACTTGTATTGCTCTTTTATAAAATCACCCTTATCACAGATCAGGACTGAGCCCTGTGTCCATGATCCAGGGGCTGTCTGATAACACGAGTGGCCTTTAGAACCACCCTACTGATGTGAACACATTGCTGTCTGTTCAAAGTTGTAAAAAGGAGTGCGCAGTGCCTAGGGTGAGTTTTCCCAAACCAGGATACTCTTATTTTCTCCCATATTAAAAGATATCCTGTTGAGTCCACATTCTTCCTCCATCATTGCCAGCTGTGAATACATCTCAGGGTGAGCACACAGACTGGGATCCTACTCCATGATTTTGAAAAGAAAAATACTATATTTCAGTTACAGTTATTCATCCACTCATTTTTCTCTTGAGATGAATCTAGCACAAAAGTACTTCCATGTTTTAAATATCAAAATCTAAATTTTATTTATCCAATGAGAATATTCCAACATATTCTGGCATTTCATCATAAAATTCTTTGCTTTGCTTTTTAATAGGTTTACATATACATATTAACACATTCATCTCCAAATCCTCCTAGGGAGATTGCTGAACTAGAGGATTGAATTGAGATTGGAGACTTCCTGGAATAAATGAAAGAACAGCTACTAAAGGGTAATATGATACATTTATTATTCTGCGAGGCTCCTCTGCATACTATTCTAACAAACGCCTTGGGTGAATAAGAAACCAAAGCTATTCTTTATAACACTGGGACCCACAGATGGGGGATGGGAAAAGTGCTGTGTGCATAGGAAAAATATTTAATTTTTTGATTGGCTTTAAACTGTATTACAGCTGAGAATGGGAGAAGCACCTATGATTAATTTAACAGATCCATTAGTGAAAGGACCCTTAGAAATCTGTCAGAACTTTTTATTATGTAAAAGGGAAATTTCTCAAATGGGAAAAATGACTTGCTTGAACTCAAATCATAAGAGCCAAATGTCACTTGTTCATCATCTTGTGGCCAAACAACTTTATGCAGGTTGTTCTGAATCACAGTTATTATCCTTGGACTGTTTGTTAATGGTTGTTACTGACCATTAATGGTCTGTGATATTTACATTCCAAGGGACTAACATTTTAACATGTAAAATAACCTTGTACCATAGGAAGAGGAAAGTTTCGAGGGTAAAATCAACCCTAAGGCCACCAAATAAACTCAGTGTGCAGGGGTTCTTAACCTAAGGTCCTTAGAAGGGCTTTAACCTAAAAAATAAATAAATAAATAAATAAATAAAAATAAATAAATAAAAAAAAAAAGAAGGGCTTTAACCTGCCGGGCATGGTGGCTCATGCCTGTAATCCCAGCACTTTGGGAGGCCAAGGCGGGCAGATCACCTGAGATCAGGTGTTTGAGACCAGCCTGGCCAACATGGTGAAACCCCGTCTCTATTAAAAATACCAAAAAAAAAAAAAAAAAAAAAATTAACTGGGTGTGGTGGCGCATGCCTGTAATCCCAGCTACTCAGAAGGCTGAGGCAGTAGAATCGCTTGAACCTGGGAGGTGGAGGTTGCAGTGAGCTGAGATCTGGCCGTTGGTACTCCAGCCTCGGCGACAGAACAAGACTCTTTTTTTGGGGGGGGCGGGGTGGGGAGAATGGCTTTAACCTTTGATATTACATGCAGAAAGCTCTTGGAGTTATATAAATTATTTTATTCACGGGTAGTTATATGCATTTTCTTTACAGAGGGGATCTGTTTAACCCTGGACTTTCTTGGCTGGGTAAAACAAATCTTGAACATAAAAGTAATTTATGGACCTATTTTCCAGGCACTCATACCCAACTCCCTAACAACTTCTAGAGTGGCTGAAGGTAATTGTACTGTTTCTGTTTTTATCTACCTCTCAACTCAGCTTGCCCCTGACTTCATTCTAATTTGGAGTTCTTTTTACTTTGTGGACTCAAAGGCCACCAAGGATGACTCCGCACTCATATCTCCTAGCTTAGTACCACCAGTGGTAAGAAAATGACTCTCAGTCCCCTATATGGGTCTTATAGACAACCATCACCACTTACTGAGACTAGGGTGTTGAGCCATTCTGGTTAATCAACCTGAGTCATCTTTGCACCCTGCCCCCAAACATTGATATTGACATTCTTAGAGAGCACATGGAGTGGGGCGGGGGAGTGCTCTAAAGGTACCAGGACAAGAGGGTTGGGAAGCACATGGAGCAGGTAAAGCTCTAGCAAACAGATTTCTGTTGGGTTCACCATTTCCCAGATTTTCAAGGGATCTGTTTCCAAAAGGTCAAGAAAAGAGTTCTTAGGAGCAAGAGCTATATTGTGGACCTCCCAGTAGATTACATGAAACACTCTCTTGGCCTAACTCAAGAAGGCAGAGTACTTGGTTTTTATACAGGAACCCATTTTTTTCATCTATACCAGTGTGCTTTGAATACTCCCTCTGCAATTTAAATGTATTTGCGATTTTAGTTTTTTCATTAGAAAACACATGGCGTTTGGGTTCACTTCATCTGCACAGCCTACTGAGAGGAAAATTGTCAATTTACTTGGAACAAGTAAAGACAATTCTGTTTTCTGTAAAATATAATTTGCAAACAATATGATTTTATCATGGCTGCCCTTCTGTGAATGTGCATTTCTGAATGACTGTCACAAATTTTATCAGTCTGAACTCAGATGAGTCCTAATCCAGAGAGATCTCAAATCCACACTCATTTGTTCTTGGCCTCGATCTCAGTGCCTGGGAATTCTTCGGTAGCAGTGCATGCACCACGGGTTTAATACATTTACAGCATTACATGAACACTCAACTTTTTTGTCTTTCTTTTTGGAATTAAAATAAATAATATTTTAGGCCATTCTAAAGTGGGGACTAATCTTTCCCAGGACTGACAGAAAAATTCTCTCCAGGAAAATAGAAATGAGACAATATTTTGTGCAGAGGGGGCCTCAAAGAGAAGAGCCAGCTTCCATTGCTCTTAATTGGGGAGTCTATTTTAATGTTCTATTGAGGCTCTTTTTGATGGTCCATTAGGGTCCATTAGGAAGGATATTACACTCCTGGGAGCTCTGTGTTGGAGGCTGAATGGGAAGAGCTGGCATGCTTGAGCAGCAAGGAAGAGAGGAACAGTGGGAAAAGAACCTGAAAGCCAGGCGTATTGGTTCCAGTGCTGGCCTGCCACTTTGTTTGAAGGAAGCAATGTTGTATCAATAGCCCACCAGCTGTCCAGTCCTTCAGGGAATTGAGTTCTACCACTGGGATAATTCTACCTGCTATTTCCTCAGGACAAATGCAAGATTCAGGGGACTTGTGGGCACCTAGGCGATTAAAGCTATGTTTCTCAACTTTGGGTCCAAAACCAAGCTTTTGGGCTTACGCTCAGCTGCAGTAATGGGGAAGGAATTTTACTATTCCATACACAATATTTTCAATTGAAAATTGCGGGGACTGAGCAATTGACTGTAAAGGAGAGTCAACTGCCAATGTCAGCACCCATTCCCACTCACCTGGGATAGAGACTCCATGCTCTTCCCTAAATCACAGGGGCTGAGGCCTGGGAATGATATTTTCCAGAATTCCTTGCAGCAAGGTTTCAGATTAGATTTAACCAATGGTGTGCACTAAGGTATGATTAGAAAGTGGGCAGATGAGATCAGATGGGTTCAGGGTGGTGGGAAGAGATTTGTGAAAGGTTACAATATTATAACTAAATAGGAGGAAAATAAATCCTAGTGCTCTATATCACTGTAGGATGACTATAGTTAACAAAAATAAATACTTTCAAATAGCTGCAAGGAAGATTTGAGATGATGAATGTGCTAATGACCCTGATTTGATTGCTGTACATTATACATATAGAAACATTACTATGTACCCCATGAATATGTTCAATTAAAAATAGTTTTACAAAATAGTTAAAAAAAAAAAGGAAAAGATCAGCTGAGGCAAAATCAATATTAATCCTCCTCTGGCCGTTGTGGGCAGATACATGGGTTTTGGCCTTTGCTTGTAAGCTTCTGCAATGGCCTGCAGGTGTTATCCTCGAATGACCTGTCTCTTGCTGCTGGCAGTTGTTCTATCAGTGACCATTCTGTGACTTTTTTTCGGGGGGGTATAAAATGGCATATTCTTTATTTTGCATACTTTAATTTCAGAAAAAAATGAACAAACTAAAAAAAATTCCACAATACACAACATCCAGTGCTGGTGTCAGAGTAGGGAGGAAATGGGGGCTTGACACCCTTGTTTCCTGCCTTCAACACAAGGACAGGAGAGAAAGAAAACGCTAAACATCAGCAGCGGGAGCCAGGTGGGACAGGGGCACTCGAGGCTGCAGTTGGAGCCATGGGACACTATACAAGGGCATGAGTTTTCCAACTATGAACTCCTAATCGACTTCTTCCATGAGAGATGCATCCTCATCGCCCTCAGGAGTGGGAAATCTCATCAGGAACCACGGCACTGGGCTCTTCTGCTGCCACTTCATCTTCATCGATACCCAGACCTAGCTTGATCATACAGTGGATGTGGTTGGAGTGGGTCAGGGGATCCTCAAGGGAAAAGCCAGAAGAGAGCAGGACGGTTTCAAACAGCAGCACCACCATGTCCTTGACTGCCTTGTCATTCTTGTCTGTCTCAGCTTTCTGTGACAGTGTCTCACAATGAGGTGGTCGGGGTTGATCTCTAGGTGCTTTTTGGTCATCATATAGCTCATGATGGAGTTGTCCCAAAGTGCCTGGCCTTTCATGATCCACACTATATTGGCTGTCCAGCCGTAGTTGCTGGTCACAATGCAGCAGGGTAAAGACAAGCCTATTGGAGATTGTCACCTTCTCAACCTTCTTATCTCAGCTTTCTTTCATGAACTTGCAAAAGTTCTCAAACTTTGCCTTGCTCTCTTCCATTTTTTTCTTCTCCTCATCCTCAGGTAGCTCCAGACCCTCCTTGGTAACGGAGACCAGGCTCTTCCCATCAAACTCCTTGAGCTGCTGCACACAGTACGCGTCAATGGGCTCTCTCATATATACCACCTTGAAGCCCCTCTTTCGCACTCACTCCACGAAACCTGAGTTGGCCACCTGCTCTTTGCTCTCACCAGTGAAGTAATAGATGGACTTCTATGTATCCTTCATGCGAGAAACATACTCTGACAGAGTGGTCGTCTCTTCTCCAGACTGGGAGGCGTGATAGCGCAGCAGCTCAGATAGGTGGCGTCGGTTAGTAGAGTCCTCATGGATTCTAAGCTTGAGGTTTTTAGAGAATGCCTCATAGAATTTCTTGTAATTCTTGTCTTCCACCAGCTCAGAGAAGAGCTCGAGGCACTTCTTAACAATGTTTCTGAGAATGACTTTCAAGATTTTGCTCTGCTAGAGCATTTCTTGGGAGATGTGCAGGGGCAGATCTCTAGAGTCAACCGCACCATGGATAAAGTTGAGATACACTGATATCAGCTCATCACAGCTGTCCATGATGAACACACAATGGCCATGGAGTTTGATGTTGTTGTTTTTTCTTCTTGTTCTCAAAAACGTCAAAGGAAGCCCAGCAAGAAATGAATAGCAATGCCCTGAATTCCAACTGACCTTCTACAGCAATTGCTTGACTGCCAAGTGGTCTTCCCAGTCATTGGTGAAGCTCTTTTAGCATTCTCCATACTCCTCTTGGGTGATGTCATCAAGGTTTCTGGTTCAAATAGGCTTGGTCTTGTTTAGTTCTTCCTGATCAATGTATTTCTCTTTGATCTTCGTAGTTTTCTTCTGTCATCCTCATTTGAACCCACATCTTCGATCCTGCGCTTTTCTTTATCATCTTTGTCTCCCTCTTCTTTCTCACTTTTCTCTTCCTCTGCCTCATCATCACTAATTTCATTCTCTTGTTCCTTCTGCAAATAAAGGGTGATGGGATAGCCTATGAACTGAGAGTGCTTCTTCACGACTTCTTTGACCCACCTCTCTTCTAAGTACTCTGTCTGATCTCCTTTAAAGTGGAGGGTCACTTTGGTATCCCTGCCAATGGGCTCACCATGGTCAACATGCAAAGTGAAGGAGCCTCCAGCAGAAACCTCCCAGGCATACTGTTCGTCATTGTTGTGCTTTGCGATCACAACAGCTTTGTCTGCCACCAGGTATGCGGAATAAAACCCAACACCAAATTGCCCAATTATGGAGATGTCTGCACCAGCCTGAAGAGCCTCCATGAATGCTTTAGTAGCAGACTTGGCAATGGTTTCCAAATTATTTATGAGATCATAAATAATTCTTGGTGTTTTGAACAAAGAATTGGACAAAACACACAGGAAAGCAAGGAAATAATGAAGCAACGAAAGCAGAGATTTACTGAAAATGAAAGTACATTCCATAGGGTAGGAGTAGGCAGATCAACAGCTCAAGGGCCCTGGTTACAGGATCTTCTGAGGTCCAAATACCCTCTAGAGGTTTTCCATTGGCCACTTGATGTACACCCCATGCAAATGAAGTAGTAGCCTGAGATCAGTCTGATTGATTGTGGAAAGCAACCAGTCAGAGGCTGAAGTGAAGTTATTAAGTTACACCCATGCAAAAGGTGTAAAGCAGCCAATTAGAGGCTAAATTGAAGTTACAAAGTTACACTCCTATGCAGATAAAGACTTGGCCCACAATCAGTCTTATTGGTTGTGGAAAGCACAGTTTTCCATCTGCCACACAGAAAAGGGATGGGGGTTGCAAAGAGAGTAGCCTCTGGTCCTTTTGTTACTTTGGCGTGAAAAGTTGGGTTTTTCCTTTCAATTTAGTTCTAGGAAGTCAGCGTGAATCAGTCTTGGGTTCCCTGCCTCCAGACCCTATTCTCCTGCCTCAACCATGGTACATGGAACAATCGGATACACTAACAATGTATTTCACTGTTTTGCTTTTACTGTTTGTCTCTCCCCACTGAATTCCATAAAGTTAGACATTTTGATCTGTTGTGTTCACTGCTATATCCTCAATAACTAAATTGTACTCGGCACCTAAAAGGCACTCAATAAATACTTGTTGAACAATTGAACCCCACTACCCAAGATATAACCACAGCTAATTTGTTTTCTTTCCTTCTTCTTATATAAATATATATTTAACAGTTTTATATGGAGGGAATCTTAGATTCTTGTTTTGTTTCTATTTTTATTTTACCCCCACTCAGCCTGAAGGAGTGTACCTCAAAGAGAAAGGAAATGAAGATGCTCATTATTTTTCAAGGACTTTAGCTGTAGAGTGGACGGGTGAGTGTAGCATGGTATCTAGCACTTGGATAGTCTTCTTGCCCTGTTTCTTGCTGGCTGGGCTCTTATGCTGGTGTCTGAAAAAAGAAAGATGCAACAATTAAAAAATAAAGCAAAACTACGCTTCGCTGAAATGCCTGAAAGATGTTGCTTAATGAGACAAAACCATACAGATATTTATTCTATCTTAGGTGACAGCGATCTGGCTTCTCCGGGCTGGGGTAAGCCACAGGGGCCTGAGTGTGAGCCAGGGGATCCAACGCCTGGAGCAGGAAGCGGCAGAGGGTGTCACCTGAGTGGGTCCAGCAGGGGAAGACAGCATGACAGGCTCTGTCCCACAGCCAAGAGGACTTGGTTTCCAAACAACAGCCTGTATGTTCTCAGGCACACAGGAGACACCCCGTGGAGACTTTCTGAATGGGTTGAGAAGAATTTAGGAGGCAGGGGCTCCCACAGAGCCTGACAGTCCTGTGTTTTCACTCTTATTGTGGACTCTATTTTGCTGTCAGGCTCGGGTGGCTTGAGAAGCCACAGATGATACCTTTGCTGCTGCTGCTGCTACTGCTCCTACTGCAGTGGTTGCAGGTTCTGTTACCATGTCCCTTCCCCCACCTTGTGTCACCCCTGTTCTCCCGCCAATGTGCCACTATGGTACCTGTTAGTATGGCTGCTGCTGGGAACATATTATGCTAATTAGAGACTTGGTTCTTTTAAAGGTCTTTGTCAAAGTGGTATTATTGGGCTCTAATTTGTCAGTAAACATAAATCCCAACTGGAGGTCTGAGATCTTATGGCAACATATTTTGTCCAAATAATCCAGATGACTGAGAACAGCCCTGTCTGATAGGACTTTCTGCACTGAGGGGTGTGTGGCTGCTGAGCTCTTGAAATGTAGCTAATGGGATAGAACTGGAATTTAAACTTCATTTATAACTAATTTTAATTAATATGAATTTAAAATGTTAGTATCCCCATGTGGTAGTGCAAATCTAAAATATACATTTATGTTTTAAAGGCTATAATCTAAAAGAAATCACAGAATTTAATGCAAATGTAGTCCTTGGAGGACAGTCATCTAGGTGACATCTGGCTTGAGACCTTTTGTACCTTTGCTCTCATGGCACTCACCATGTGATTATTTTGGTGGCTAATCCTTGATATTTAGGAAAGGGATGCTTTTGTCTCATTCCAGTAACAATATAAGCTTATTTACAAATTAAGAAAATGACCACAATGGAATTCCAGCACTTTGGGAGGCCTAGGTGGGTGGATCACTTGGGGCCAGGAGTTCAAGTCCAGCCTGGGCAACATGGAAAAACCCGGCTTCTACAAAAAATACAAACATTAGCCATGCATGGTGACTTGAGCCTGTTGTCCCAGCTACTTGGGAGGCTGAAGTGGGAAGATTACTTGAGCCAAGGAGGTTGAGGTGGCAGTGAGCTGTGATTGTGCCACTGCACTCTAGCCTGGGCAACAAAGCAAGACCCTGTTAAAAAAAAAAAAAAAAGTGACCATGGGATAAAGAAATTGTTATTAGACAAGGTTCTCCAGAGAACAGAACAAATGAGCCCCCCCCAACACACACACACAGATTTATTATGAGGTTGGCTTACATGATGAGGGAGACTGAGAAGTCCTGTATCTGCTGTCTGCATGCTGGAGACCCAGGAAAAGCTGGTGGTGCAGTTCCAGTCTGAGTCTAAAGGCCTGAAAACCAGAGAAGTCAATGGTGTAAGTTTTAGTCCAAGAGCCGGAGCAGACGCACATCCAAACTCAGTCAGGAAGCAAAGGAGGTAAATTCCTCTTTCTTCTGCCTTTTTGTTATCAACACATTGGATGATACCAGCACACACTGGGGAGGGCAGTCTACCTTATTGATCCACCAATTTAAATGCCAGACTCATCCAGAAACCCCCCCCACAGGCACACCCAAAAGCAACGTTTAATCTGGGCACCCCATGGTGCAGACAAGTTGACAGAGTTAACTTTCATACCATCCATCTAGTGTATCAGCAAGAGATGGATTCTCTGGATGTGCTGAACCAGTTGCTAGATCTCGAAGACTGATGACCAGAGCTGGGATTGTGATGCATTCCAGAAGGAGATGCCCCATGAGGGCCCAAAACTGGCTGGTCACCCTCTTATGTCACCTTGTCTTTAATCCCTATAACTGCTTTTCAAAACAATCAGTGATAATCACTCTACCTAAGAAGTCAGGTACTGCATATTGTATTGCCACTTTAGCCCAGGCATTCTGCCAGGTGTTTCACTGTGTGGCACTTTATTTTTTATTTAATTCAAATTTGCAATGAGCAGTAATTTAATTTTACCCTTATTTTATACACGAGTCAGCTGAGCCATTCTGCTCTGGTCTCCTAGCTAGAATGGGGCACTTGGCCTTGAACTTGGGACTCTGGTTCCCAAAGACAGCATTCTTCTGTGCCACCTTGCCACCAAAGGTGTGCTGAAGGTAGCTTCAGGAAGTCAGGAAATGTAGTTTTATGCACTTGCATTGAAATGAATGAACTCTTCTTAAGCGACAAAGTATAAACTACCATAGTTCCCCTAATAGCATACACCCCACTTAGGTTTTGGGCTTCCATTTTATGAGCATATGTTTAAAATGAGATCCCCTGCAGAGTCCTCTTGTGAGCACTTTCATTATCTTTGAGAAATTTGTCAAAAGACACTTGTTTCTACCAGGCTCTTGTCTACAAAGAAACCCTTTGTTGTTCACAGAGGCCCTCCAGTTGCAGGACTGGGGAAAAACCACAGCATTTTCTGGATGGTCTTGAGTGAGCAGAAGTGGGTCCTCTGGGAACACAGGTTACATTTTGTCTTGGACTTTGCTCAGCTGTCAGAATGTCAGAGCAATGATGCTGCCTTTTGCAGCTGTGCAATAAAAGAGACACAAACCAGATATTTGATAGGACTAGAGGTAAGGGAACAGAGTGGTTGATGTTTTCCCAGCAGTTCTGGCCCCAGGAATTGTGGGTGGGTTACTGACAATAAGCAGAGAACGTGGCTGAGAATAGGCATTCCCAGAGCATCCAATGTGATGTTTGTATTTTGAAGACATGATCAAGCCACGTTGATCTTCGGTCTGGAGAGAAGCCTGATATGGGAATAGATCTGTGAACAAAAGGTTTGGCTGTGTCTCCACCCAAATCTCATCTTGAATTGTAGCTCCCATAATTCCCATGTGTTGTGGGAGGAACTCGATGGGAGATAATTGAATCATGGGGGAAGTTCCCCCTTATTGTTCACATGGTAGTAAATAAGTCTCACGAGATCTGATGGCTTTAGTTTCCCCTTTGCTTGGCTCTCATTTCTCTCTTTGCTGGCCACCATGTAAGACGTCCCTTTGCTCTTCCTTCCTCTTCTGCCATGATTGTGGGGCCTCCCCAGCCATGTGGAACTGCAAGTAAATTAAACCTCTTTCCTTTATAAATTGCCCAGTTTTGGGTATGTCTTTATCAGCAGTGTGAAAATGGACTAATAAAAAGCCCTCCTGTGATGCGCTGTGTGATCACATTCTTTTGAGCCTCCTCTGAACAGATTCAGGATAGTGCCCTCAAACGTGCTTCTAACTCAGATTTTACTCTGCAGCCATCTGGATCTGAGAGGAGTTTTCTTTATTTTCCAAAGAGGCCTGCCTGGCAGAGTGAGTTGTGGTGGGGAGGGTGTGGATTTTGGAGTTGGGCAAACCTGTCCATCCTGTCAATGTCCTTGTTTAGCCCTGTGACTTTGGGGAAGTCGTTTCTCCCCCAGCTTTACTGAGGTGTTATTGACAAATAAAAATTGTATATATTTAAACTGTATAATGATTTGATATATGTAAACATTGTAAAATAATTATCAGGATCAAGCTACTTAACACATACATCACCATTTTTGGTGTATGTTATGAGAATGCTTAATATCCACTCTCCTAGCAAATCATAAGTGTACAGTACAACATTGTTAACTATAGTCATGCTGTACATTATAGTTATGCTGTACATTAGATCCTCAGAACTTACTCATTTTATTTCTGCAAGTAGGAAAGTCATTTCTGAATGGACAACTGTAGTAGAGCCTTCTGGTGTTATCCATAACTAGTTATCAGACTACAGGAGAAAACAAAAACTGAGAAGCTTTAAAAGCACAATAATACAAAGGCACATGTTTCTTAGCTGTCCCAGTGCTCATGCTATCACATGTCATGTGGCTCCTGGGAAACTCCACTGTATCCTTGTGAGAATATGAGAGTGAAAAAGGCAAACAACATGTCAGTATTATTAAGAAAGAGTTTTGACCTTGCAGACTCTGAAAGGATCTTCAGCACCCCTAGGATTACCCAGATCACACTGAGAACCACTGTTGCAGTATTTCAAATCTGTATTTTAAATACAGATACCTCAGAGCCTTTGCTCAGGATGTTCTCTCTGTCTGAACTTTCCCTCAGATATTTTCATCTCCCACTCCCTTAGCACCTTTGCTTAAGAAAGGTGTTTGCTACCTTTCTTAATAAAGCTTATCCTGACCACCCCATTTAAATTGCAATTACTGCCCATCTACTATCACCACTCAAATTGTTCCTTATTCTGCTGTTTTTCCCACAGCACTTATTACCATCTAATAGTATCTTGTTTATTTATTTATGCTAATATTATATAATTTGCTTATTTACTGTCTATTGCTGTTAGAACATGAGTTTCGGCCAGGCGCGGTGGCTCACACCTGTAATCCCAACACTTTGGGAGGCCGAGGTGGGCGGATCACCTGAGGTCGGGAGTTCGAGAGCAGCCTGACCAACATGGAGAAACCCCATCTCTCTTAAAAAAAAAAAAAAGAACATGAGTTTCATGTTTTGTCCATAGATTTATTCCCAGCACCTTTAAGCACATCTGGCATGTAGTAGGTGCTCAACCAATATTTCTGGGAACGAAGGAAAAGAAAACTTCCATGAGATTAGACATGTTTAAAAAATATTTTATTTTTAATTTACAATACTTGTATATATTAAATACAATGTGACATTTTTGATATATGTATACATTGTAGAATGTTTAAATCAAGTGAATCAACATACCTATCACTTTACCTACTTACCATTTTTTTGTAGTGAGGACTTTTAAAATCTAATCTTTTAGTAGCTTTTAAATGTAGAATAATTATTATTAACTGTAATTGACATGCTGTGCAATAGATCAAGAAAACTTATTCCTTAGGTACTTTTTTTTTTTTTAAGCTCTGGGATACATGTGCAGAACATTCAGGTTTGTTGTTACATAGGTATATATGTGCCATGATGGTTTGCTGTACCTTTCAACCCATCATCTAGGTTTTAAGCCCACATGCATTAGATGTTTTCTGTAATGCTCTCCCTCCTTTTGCTTCCCACACCCCGACAGGCCCCGTTGTATGATGTTCCCCTCCTTGTATCCATGTGTTCTCATTATTCAACTCCCACTTATAAGTAAGAACATGTGGTGTTTGGTTTTCTGTTCCTGTGTTAGTTTTCTGAGAATGATGGCTTCTAGCTTTATCCATGTCCCTGCAAAGGACATGAACTCATTCTTTTGTATGGCTGCATAATATTCCATGGTGTTTATGAGGCACTTTGTTTTATTCATTGCTATTATCTCTAGTGCCTAGAACAATTCTGTGAGTATATTGGTGAATGAATGAGCAAAGTGAAAATCCAGTCTTTTTAGGTTGTCAGATCCCATACTTATAACCTGTAGATCTTAGAGATGATTCAGAAAGTTTTTACTGGGCCATGCTTCTTAGTGATGGGATGAAATGCTAGAGTTTCTGTGTGCTTTTAAGTCTCATTTTACTTAGTCATGTATTTATTATCAAAGGAAGTTTAAATTGAATGAGGATGAAAAACCAACAGATGCAAAGGGCCTGTAGGTAGCCTGAAGCCCAGCAAAGTTAGTTCCCTTTCTATTTTTTTAATTATTCTTTTTAATTTTTATATTTTTTATTTTTTTGAGACAGAGTCTTGCTCTGTCATGCAGGCTGGAGTGCAGTGGCATGATCTAGGCTCACTGCAACTTCCGCCTCCTGGGTTGAAGCGATTTTCCTGCTTCAGTCTCCCAAGTAGCTGGGACTATAGATGAGTACCACCATGCCCTGCTAATTTTTGTATATTTAGTAGAGACACAGTTTCACCATGTTGGCCAGGCTGGTCTTGAACTCCTGGCCTCAGGTGATCTGCCC
Organism: Sapajus apella; assembly: GCF_009761245.1. Classification (NCBI taxonomy): domain Eukaryota; kingdom Metazoa; phylum Chordata; class Mammalia; order Primates; family Cebidae; genus Sapajus; species Sapajus apella. The sequence continues at coordinate 2,974,641 of NW_022436945.1, read as the reverse complement.
GCCTCAGCCTCTCAAAGTGCTAGGATTACAGGTGTGAGCCACTGTGCCTGGCCCAGTTATCTTTCTTTTTCTTGTCATCTTCCTTTTTGTTTTTCATGATCTTGGTACTAAGAGGGCGTGCATTACATATTGTTCAGGCCTCCTTAAAAGCAAATGCCTTTGAAGGCTGATCAGAGGGGCAAGTTGAGTCTTTAATATAAATCCTGTTGCTAAAAGCCCATTAACGCTGGCTGAAAACTGTGGTATGAGGTGCCTAAAAAGAGCAAAAGGCCTGCCACTTCCAATCAAAGCTGGTTTTCTCTTTGACTTCTCTCACAGTTCACCTTTCTGCAGTTCCTTATGGCATTTGTGTAAGAAGCCAATGGCAGCCAAGCAGTGAATGTTAGGAGTGAAGTCTTATCAGTTATTAGCAATTGCCATGCAAATGTACAAGGTTGGCATTATTATTTCCACTTACGTTAGGTGCTAGAAACAAGGGCTGTTTGAAAAGGGCCCTTTAAATGCCAATGTCTAAATTACATACTAACTTTACTGGTTCTTAGATTTTTAAAAGTTGTTATCAAAATTATTTCTGTACATTCTTCCTCTGGAGTCATTCTTTTATTTCTATTATAAGTCCGCATTGGACTTGCATCCTTCATTCAAGGAAGGGAGAATGTTGAAGAAAGACTAGGTGAGACCTGTACCTAAATAATGAAAGATTGGTGCTGCTGTCGCTGCTGCTCTAAGGGAGCACTCCATCGGAGTTTACTTTGTGTCAGACTCTGGTCTAAGCCTTTACACACATTAATGCTGTACATTATTATATATATGTGAATAACTTTAATACTTACAAGGCAACTGGAAAAATATTATCATCCCCATTTTACAGATGAAGAAAGTGAGCACAGACAGGTTAAGTACATTGTTTAAGGTCATACAGCCTGTGAGCAGTGGAGAGGTTTCTAGCCAGGATTCAGAGCCTGGAAGCTTAACCAGAAGAGGTGAAGAAATGAAAGATTCTGGAATTAAATTTACCAAGAGGTTCTATGGCTTTCATGTGGAAAGAGTGTGGCAGTTAAGATGGTGGCCTGAAAGGATAACTAGGATTGGAAAAGTAGAGATGGGAGAAGGAAGGAAACATTAGAGAAGTTTTGTCCAATAGCACATTTTGCAGTGTTGGAATTGTTCAATATCTGTGTCATCCCATATGGTAGCAACTAGCCACATATGCCTATTGAACACTTGAAATGTGGCTAGTGTGACTGACGAATGAATTTATAATTTTGTTTAATTTTAATTAATTTAAATGCAAACAGCCACACATGAATAGTAGCAGCCATATTGGTTAGTGTAGCCATAGGAAGCACGAGCATAATGATCACAGTATCATAGGGCACCAAGAGTTCTTCATTTGTAGGTGTGAGTAGGATACTAAAAGAGTTTGAGTGAAGTAGGTGTGAAGTAGAAGTGAAGTAGGTGTGAGTGAAGGTTAGTAAAAGAGATGAGCAAGAAAGGCTGATGGTTGGTGATGAATGTCACAAGAGGAATCAGATTTATTTTGAAGACAATGAAGGACTGGTCAAAATTTCAGATGTGGAAAATAACTTGATAAGCTATGTGCTTAGCGAAGAAAGAGAGGGCACAATAAATTGACAGATGAACAGGTGGTAACCTGGGTAGCACATTTTGACAGTATTGCATCAGAAATTTTTATGAAGAATTTTAGTACAATTCTTAGATTTATTATACAAACCAGGGAAAAATAATTGGTAAATAACTTAGGTAGCATCTGATTTTTTATTCTTTTGGCTAGTGTAGCCTTATTTGCTCAGCTATACCTATAACGTCTAATTCTTAGCACAGACTGTTTATTGCAAGTAACCAGCATGAGTGGGCTTAAGCAAAAATGGGCGATTGTTAAAAAGACAGGTAGTTCTTGGAATCCAAGAGCAGTGGGGCTCTGAAGAGACTGGAATCAAGAATGAGAAAGTGAGCAGGAACCTAGGCAGTCCTCATTCTCCTCTCATTTTTGCCTTTTTGTATATCTGCTTTTATTCGCTCTCTGCCGATTGCTTGCCCTACTTCCCTCGACTGCAGTGGGAAAATGATGACTGTATTCAAGGTATTGAGTTTACATCTCAGTTGCAATCATATACAAAGACTAATTACCTATTTCAGAATCCTAGTTCAAAGACAAGGAGCTTGGGTCAGGCATCAATTTTGGTTTCAGCAATCACAGAGATGTAGAGTCAGAAACACAAACCATGTTTGCAGGGGAAGAAGGTGAGGAGATGAATTCTCAGGAGTAGAAGGTCTTTGTGACTTGGGCAGTAGCATAAATGGTGGTTATCACATTTCACTATTGCTATGAAAATGTTGACTGAGCTTGGGTTCCAATTGAGAAACACAGAATGAATAGGCATTTACACCTACAATAAATACAGACAGGAGTTGAAACCATGTTGAGAATTGGCATTCAGAATGTAAACAGAACCCTGACAGGTCAGCTTTGCTAATTTTTCTATTCTGCTAAGCCCATTAGCTTATCTTTGGTTCACCTTTTGTAACATGTGCTCTAGTCTTAGAAAAGCATTTTCGCCTAGTTAGGATAAAGACTGCTCCTGCTATTTCACACGTTACACAGAAAGTTTCAGAGCATTTAATAGTACAAGCAATAATATCTGAGAGATTTTGCAACATAATGCAAGAGGTATAGAAATGAATGCCACATGTTGATAATCGTCTCTCATATTCTAAATACATTTTTAAAAAGGTGCTGAAAATTAATTATATATTAATTGCAGTAAATGAAGGTAGAACTATTCAAATAGAAGTTTGGGGAGAGTAGAAACCATGGTGGTGTCATAATATATCAAAACCTCATGTTATTTTGAGAGGGCAACAACTCTGCCATTTTGGGCATGTCTTAATTCTTTAAAAAACCACGTGCGAAAAGTGCTACATTTACACTTGTAGAGTTAACAAGGTATATATTTTTTAAATATAAAGTAATGCAGACTTTTAGGGTATGGGCTCTGTAAGCATGAGGTCAAGATTAGAAAGAACAGGGTCATCAAGATGGCTGACTAAAGGTGCCTACACTCACCTACTCCATAAAGAAGAACCAAAACAAAACATAAATAACTGCACCTTGAGTAGAGTATCTAAGGGAGAACACTGGAACACAGAAAGGAAGAGATCAAAACCCTCTGAAGCACAGACACTCAAGATGGCAACATGGAAAGGAAAGCAAAAACACACAGCTGAAATTGGCTTAGAACCAAGAAGCACTTTCCATTGTGGGAAAAGGTAAGCCAGGGAAACGATATCCAGAATTACCCATTACCAGTGTGAATACTTGCAATCCCAGCTATAGCAGAACCCCATAATCTTGGCAGGCCTTGAGCCCAGTGCAGGAAGCTGCCTGGAGTTCATGTGGCTGTGTTACTCTAGAGAAGGAACTCATGTTAGGTCCCCCCACACTCCATCACAACACACTCCCTGGAATGCAAGTTTCTATGGCTTGGTGCCATTTTGAAAACAGAACCACTGCTGGGACGCATTCTATTTTGGAACCCAATACCATCTGCATCTCCACATTCTTGGGGTTTGCTATCATTTCACCACATCCTCACAAAAAGGTTCAATGTCGTGGACCCAGCTAGACCCAGCAATACAGCTACAACATTGGTACCTGAGTACACACAGCACTGTATGCTCCAAGTAACAGGCAACTCAGCACAGTGAAGAGGATGCCTCCATGACTGAGGGAGCTGACACATACTGCCCACAAGGCCTGAGAACTGTCACAAGAACTTGTTCAATGCCTGCTGCTGTCAGTATTCTTACTCTCTGAACTGCCTGAGCCACTGTACATTGTTTGCACTCTTCAGTGACTTGGGTACAGCCCACCTGGTGCATGCCACCACCAGTAACCTTGCCCCCATGACCAGTGTAGCCACTGTATCTGGCACACCTCCATCCCAGCCAGGCTTGAGGAGTAGCCTGCTTGGGAGCCCCCCAGCCTCAGCAAAGCCACACCATTGCTTCCACAAACACCCACAGTCTAAGCCACTGAGGCATTTGCTGATACTATTGACATTGATTACAGCCAAGAAATCACAGGGTGACTACACTACTGCACTCACCCAGAGCAAAAGCCAAGGTGCCTTACCCATTCAACCATATAGGACACATTTATAGGAAAAAGCCTTTCCCTATGAAAGCTACTGCATAAAATTGGAAAAGGCAACTTCCACCATATGTGCAGGTATTAAGAGAGATATACAAAAACCATGAAAAAGCAAGGAAATGTAATACATCCAAAGGAACACAGTAAGTCTCCAGTACTAGACCCCAAAGAAAAGAAAGTTGATAAAATGCCTGAAAAGGAATTCAAATAGTGATCTTAAGGAAACTCAGAGACCTACAGAGAATACAAATAGACAATTCAATGAAATCGGGAAAGCAATTTATGATCTGAATAAAAAATTCAACCAAGAGATAGATATCATTTATAAAACCAAACAAAGTCTTGTGGCTAAAGAACTCAATGAATAAAATAGAAATACAGTTAAGAGCTTAAACAATGACTAGATCATGCAGAAGAATTTCTCAACTTTAAGGCAGTTCTTTTGAAATAACCCAGTGAGACAAGAAGCAAACACAAATAATGAAAGCCTGTGGGGTTTATGGGACACCATTAAGTGGACAAATGTTCACATTACATAGTTAAAGAAGGAAAGGAAATGTGAAAAGACATAGAAAACATACTTAGTGAAACAATAACTGAAAAATTCAAAGTTTTGGGAGAAATGTGGACATCCAGATTCAAAAAAGGAATCTTGATTCAACCCATAAAGGCCCCCTCTGAGGCACATCATGGTCAAATTTTAAAAAGTCAAAGAGAGAATTATAAAAACAAGAAAGAAAAGCATCAAGTCACATGCAAGGGAATCTCCATTAGACTAATGGCAGCTTTCTCAGCACAAACTCTACCGGTCAGTAGAGAATGAAATGATATATATTTAAAGTTCTGAAAGAAAAAAAAAAACCTGTCAGCCAAGAATACTATGCCCAGCAAAGCCGTCATTCAAATATGACAGAGAACTAAAGTTTTTCAGACAAGCAAAAACTGAGGAAATTCATCACCACTAGACCAGCCTTGCAAAAAATGCTTGAGGGAATCCTACATGCAGACATGAAAAAGTGGTAACTACCATCATGAGAGCACACACAAGTATAAAGCTCACTAGTAGAGAAGATATATCAATGAGAAAGAAGAAATAAAATCTTATCACTATAGCAAACCACCTAACCACAAAGATAAAAAATGAACCACTAGGAAAGAAATGAGATATAAAAACAACCACAAAATAACTAACTGACAGGAGAAAGTCCTCATTAATTAATAATAACCTTGAAAATAAATGGGTTAAATTTCTTAATTAAAAGTTACAGACTAGATGAATAGATTAAAAATACCCAATTATATACTGTCTGAAAGAAACTCATTTTACCTGTAAAGACACTGAAAGAACATACTGAAAGGGAAGGGATGATTAAAGGTATTTTATGAAAATGAATACCAAAAATGAGCAAAAGTAGCTGTACTTAGATGTAATATACTTTAAGACAAAAACTGTAAAAATACATAGAAAGGTCATTATATATGATAAAGGGATCAGTTAAATAAGAAGATATAACAATTGTAAATGTATATGCACCCAACATAGGAGCAGCTTGATATGTAAAGCAAACGTTATCAGATCTAAAGGGAGAGATAAACTCTAGTACGATAATAGTTGGGGATTTAAACACCTCACTCTCAGAACTGAGCAATTGATCTAAACAGAAATCCAACAAAGGAACATCAGGTTTAAACTGCACAATAGACCAAATGAACCTGAAAGACATCTACAGAACATTTCATCCAGTAGTTGCAGAATACACATTTTTCTTATCAGCACATGGGACATTCTCCAGAATAGACTGTAAGTCAGGCTACAAAACAAGTCTCAAGAAATAGTTTAAAAATTGAAATCATATCAAGTGTCTTTTCTGACAAATCTTAAAGCTAAAAATCAATAACAAGCAGAATTTTGGAAATTGTACAAAAACATGGCAATTAATGGCCAATGGGTGAAGGAAGAAATTCAGAAGGAAATTTAAGAAATTCTTGAAACTAATGAAAATAGAAACACAACATATCAGAACTTATGGGATAGAGCAAATATAGTATTAGAAAGGAATTATATAGCAATACATCCCTACATTAAAAAAGAAAGATTTCAAGTAAAAAAACCTAATAATGCATCTCAAGGAACAAGAAATGGAAAAAATAAACCAAACCCCAAATTAGTAAAGAAACAGCAATGATCAGAGCAAAAGTAAAGAAAATAAAGACTAAAACTCCAAAAGGCCCACAAGATAAAAGGTTTGTTTTCTACACAGATTAAAAAATTGGCAATACATTTTCTAGATTAACTATAAAAAAGAAGATCCAAATAAATAAAATTAGAAACAAAGACATTACAACTGATATCACATAAATACAAAGAATCATTAGCGACTATTATGAACAATTATACACCAACAACTTGTGAGACTATAGAAAACTGATAAATTCCTGAACACATGCAAACTATTATCACTGAACCAGGAAGAAATAAAAAACTTGAACAGACCAATAATGAGTAACAAGATTGAATCGGAAATAAAAAGTCTCCTGAAAAAGAAAAGCCCAAGACAGGAGAGCTTTATGACTGAATTCTACCAAATGAAAACTAAAAGCACAAACTTTTCTCAAACTTAAAAAAAATCAATGAAGCGAATTATTCCTAATTTTTTCTATAAGGCCAGCATTACATTGATACCAAATCCAGGCAAGGACACAATGTAAAAGTAAAACAACGGACTTATATATGTGACAAATGTAGATGCAAAAATCCTCAAGAAAATGCTAGCAAACCAAATCTAACACCATGTCAGAAAGATCATATGCCATGATCAAATGGGATTTTTCCCAGTAATGCAAAGACAGTTCAACATATGCAGATCAATAAATATGATACATTACATCAATAGAATAAAGAACAAAAAGCACATGATCATCTCAATAGACACAGAAGAAACATTTGATAAAATTTAACATTCATGATAAAAATCCTCCAAATATTAGGTATAGGGGAAATGTAGCACAACACAATAAAGGCCATATGTGACAAACCTACAGCCAGAATCATGCTGAGCAGAGAAAAGTCGGAACCTTTTTCTCCAACAACTAGAACAAGGCAAGGATGCTGACATCACCACCCTTATTCAAGATAGTATTGGAAGTGTTAGCCAGGGCAATAGGAAAGAGAAAAAAAATAAAAGGCATCCAAATTGAAAAGGAAGAAGTCAAATTGTTCTTGACTGCAGATGACATTAATCTTCTTTTTCTTTTTTGACATTAATCTTCTATACAGACAAACATAAAGACTCCACCAAAAAGCTTCTTGAACTGATAAAAAATTCAGTAAAGTTGCAGGATACAAAATCAACACAAAATAATCAGTAGCAAGCATATCTATACACCAATAATGACTTAGCTGAAAAAGAAATTAAGAAAGCAGTTCCATTTACAATGCTACAAAAAAGCCTATTAATAAATTTAATTAAAGAGGTGAAATATTTCTATAATGAAAACTATGAAACACTGGTGAAAGAAATTGAAGAGGACACACACACACACAAATGGAAAGATATCCCAGGCTTATGGATTGGAAGAATAAATACTGTGAAAATGAGCACTGTACAGATTCAATGTAATCCTATTAAAATATCAATAACATTCTTCACAGATAGAGAAAAAAATCTTAAAATTTAGATGGAAACACAAAAGGCCTTACACAGCAAAAGTAATCCTGAGCTAAAAGAGCAAGGCTGGAGGCATCACACTACCTAACTTAAAAATATACTATTCTACAAAGGTATAGTAACCAAAACTGCATAGTACTGGCATTCAAAAAGAAACATAGAGCAATGGAACAGAACAGAGAACACAGAAATAAGTCCACATATTTACAGCCACCTGATTTTTGACAAATTCACCAAGAACATACCTTAGGGAAAGGTCAGCCTCTTCAATAAATGGCGCTGGGAAATTGGACATCCATAGAAGAATAATAATAGACTCTTATCTTTCACCATAAGCAAAAATCAACTCAAAATGGATTAAAGATTTACATTTAAGACCTGAAACTGTGAAACTACTAGAAGAAAACATAGGAGAAATGCTTCAAGACATCCATCTGAGCAAAGATTTTTATGGATAAGACCTCAAAAGTGCAGACAACAAAAGCAAAAAGTAGACAAATGGAATTATGTCAAACAAAAACCTGCACAGTAAAGAAACAATCAACAGAGTAAAGAAATAACCTGCAGATTGGGAGAAAATATTAACAAACTATGACAAAATATTAATATCAAGAATACACAAAGAACTCAAAAAACTCCGCAACAAAAAATCAAATGATCTGATTAAAAAGGCAAATGAACTGAATAGATATTTATCAAAAGTGGATATACAAATGGCCAATGGGTTTATAAAAATGGTCAACATCACTAATTATCAGTAAAATGTAAATCAAAACCACAATGAGATATCATCTCATCCCACTTAGAATAGCTATTATTAAAAAGATTAAAAATACCAAATGGTGACAAAGATGTGGCAAAAAGGAAACTCATATACATTGTTGGTGAGAATGGAAATTCATACAGCCACTATGAAAAACACTATGGAGATTTCTCAAAAAACTACAAATACAATTACCATATGATCCAGCAATGTCACTAGGGGGTATATGTCCAAAGGAAAGGAAATCAGTGTGGCAACGAAATATCTGAAATCCCATATTTATTGTAGCACTCTTGTTGCACTGTGAAACTACTAGAAGAAAACATAGGGGAAATACTTCAGGACATTGGTATAGGCAAAAATTTTTATAAATAAGACCTCGAAAGTACAGACAAAAGCAAAAAATAGACAAATTGTATCATATCAAACGAACACCTTCAGCACAGCAAAAGAAATAATCAACAGATTGGTGAAATACCCTGCAGAATGAGAGAAAATATTTACAAACTATGCAAAGTTTGTGCATGTGCATTGTAGCATGTGGATTGTCCATGTGGACTGTAGTACAATAGCCAAGATACAAATATATAGATTCAGCATAAGTGTTCATCAACAGATGAGTGGGTAAAAAAAATGTGAGACACACACACACACACACACACACACACAGAAATACATTTCAGCCATAAAAAGAATCAAATATTGTCATTCACAGCAACATAAATAAGTATGGAGGACATTAAGTTAAGTGAAATAAGCAAGGCACAGAACAGTAAGTATCACACAATCTCACTTTTATGCGGAAGCTAAAACAAATTGATCTTATAGAAATAGAGAGTAGAGTCAGGTGTGGTGGCTCACGCCTGTAATCCCAGCACTTTGGGAGACTGAGGCGGGCAGATCACAAGGTCAGGAGTTCGAGACCAGCCTGGCCAACATGATGAAACCCCATCTGTACTAAAAATCCAAAAATTAACAGGGCGTGGTGACTCATGCCTGTAATATCAGCTACTCCAGAGGCTGAGGCAGGAGACTTGCTTGAACCTGGGAGGTGGAGGTTGCAGTGAGCCGATATTGCACCATTGCACTCCAGCCTGGGCAAAAAGAGCAAAACTCCACCTCAAAAAAAAAAAAAAAAAAAAAGAGAGAGTAGAATAATGGTTACTAGATCCTGGAAAGTGTAGAGAAGATGGCGGGATGGCAAGAGTTTCGTTAATGAAAACAAAATTACAGCTAAATGGGAGGGATAGTTCTAATGTTCTAAGCACCCTGGAGTGACTCTAGTTAACAATAATTTACTGTGTATTTTTGTTGTGTATTTTTATATACGTAGAAGAGTGTATCTTGAGTATTTCCAATGCAGAGAAATGATAAATGTTTGAGGTGATGTTTCTGCCACATATTCTGATTTGACCATTACCCACTGTATACATGGATCAAAATATCACACTGTACCCTATAAATATGTATAATAATTATGCATAAATTAAAATAATTTCAAAAATATGAGAAGGAACGGAAACAAGGAGTGAATGCCAAGGGTAAGGGACCAGCATTTTTAACTCTGCCATATTCACATACCAAAGTATATTACATATACTTTGCTCCAATTTAATAATCTTCACAACCTTTATCTATGGTTCATTTACTTATTCAGTAAATATTTATTGAGCATCTACTATGATCAGGTGCTATTCTAAGCAGGTGAGAAATATCAGTGAGTAAAACAAAAAACATTCCTATCTCCTGTGTGCTTTCATTCTAGTGTGTGTTGGCATCATGGGGGAATATGTAAAATAAACAACAAGCATAAAGAATAAGTAAATTATGTCATATTTCAAGGTAATCCTGTGGAGAAAAAGTAGGGTGGGTTAAGGAAATCAGGACTCATTTTGGTAGAAGGGTGAGTGGATTGCATTTCAAACATGGGCATCAGGCTGGGCATAGTGGCTCAGCCTGTAATCCCAGCACTTTGGGAGGCTGAGGCAGGTGGGTCATCTGAGGTCAGGAGTTCGAGATCAGCCTGACCAACATGGTGAGACCCTTTCTCTACTAAAAATACCAAAATTAGCTGGGCATGGTGGCAGGTGCCTGTAATCCCAGCTACTCTGGAGGCTGAGGCAGGAGAATCCCTTAAACCTGGGAGGTGGATGGAGGTTGCAGTGAGCTGAGATTGTGCCATCGCACTTTAGCCTGGGTGACAGAGTGAGACTCTGTCTCAAAGTAAAATAAAATAATAAAAATAAACATGGTCATCAAGGTAGAACTTATAGACAAGGTGACTTTTGAGCAACAATTTATAAGAGATAAAGGAGGAAGTGATTTGAGTACCTGAGTAAAGACAATTCCAGGCAGAGGGAACAGCCAGTGCAATGCCCTGAAGAGAGACAGACAGACTGGAATCTTCAAGCAACATCAAGGAAATTGATGTTGTTGGAGTGCAGTGAAGAAGAGGGAGTGTCTAAGATGTAGTCAAACAAATGAAAGGATGGTTGGACATCACCAAAGTGGGGCAAATCATGTAGAGATTTTGAGGCCACTAGAAGGTATTTTTTACCTGAAGTGAAATGGAGAGCCACTGAAAAGTTATGATCAGAAGAGTGACATGATCTATAAAATTTTGGAGGCATATTTTACATATATTAAAATGCACAGGTCTTCAGAGTATCATTTGATATATTTAGAAAAATGTGAAATCTATGAGACCTTTATGTAAGTCAAGATATAGAGCATTTCCCCCACTCTAAATTTTTCTCATTACCCTTCCTATGGTCTGAATATTAGTGTCACCCTAAAATTCATATGTGGAGGGCTAATCACCCAATTAGATAGGATTAATAGGTTGGGCCTTCATTCAAAAGTGGACGAAGGATATGAACAGACACTTTACAAAAGAAGACATATATGAGGCCAACAAACATGAAAAAATGCTCATCATCACTGGTCATTAGAGAAATGCAAATCAAAACTACATTGAGACACCATCTCACACCAGTTAGAATGGTGATCATTAAAAAATCTGGAGACAACAGATGCTGGAGAGGATGTGGAGAAATAGGAACACTTTTACACTGTTGGTGGGAGTGTAAATTACTTCAACCATTGTGGAAGACAGCATGGCGATCCCTCAAGGACTTAGAAATAGAAATTCTATTTGACCAAGCAATCCCATTACTGGGTATATATCCAAAGGATTATAAAACGTCCTATTATAAGGACACATGCACACTAATGTTCATTGTGGCACTGTTTACAATAGCAAAGACTTGGAACCAAACCCAAATGCCCATTGATGATAGATTGGACAGGGAAAATGTGGCTCATATATACCATGGAATATTATGCAACCATAAAAAACGATGAGTTCGTGTCCTTTGTAGGGACATGGATGAACCTGGAATCCATCATTCTCAGCAAACTGACACAAGAACAGAAAATCAAACAATACATGTTCTCACTCATATATGGGTGTTGAACAATGAGAACACATGGACACAGGGAGGGGAGCATCACATACTGGGGTCTGTGGGGGGGAACTAGCGGAGAGATAGCGGGGGGTGGGGAGTTGAGGAGGGATAACATAGGGAGAAATGCCAGATATAGGTGATGGGGAGGAAGACAGCAAGCCGAATTGCCATGTATGTAGCTATGCAACAATCTTGCATGTTTTCAACATGTACCCTAAAACCTAAAATGCAATAAAATATATTAAAAAAATAGATTGGGCCTTTAGGAGGTGATTAGGTCATGAGATAAGAGTTCTGTTGTAAAGGATTAGTACTTTAAAGGAGAGGCTAGAGAGAGCTTCTTCATCCTTTCTGCCTTGTGAGGACACAGGACGAGCCATTTATGAGGAATGAACCCTTAGCAGATACTCAATCTGCTGGTAGCTTAACCTCACCAGTCTCTAGAACTGTGAGCAATGAATTTCTGTTATTTATAAATGTCTAGTCTAAGGTATTTTGTTATACCAGCAGGAATGGACTAAGACAATTCTTTATTATTTTTGTTATTTCATTGTATGTATTATTTTCTTCTATTTTGTGTTTAATTTGCTCTTCTTTTCTAGCTTCTAGAAGTGGTGGTTTAGATTAGGGATTGGGAAATGTTTTTCATAAAGTTCTAGATGGTAAATATTTTTAGGCTTTTGGGGTCATACACTCTGTTGCAACAGCTCAACTCTGCCATTGTAGTGCAAAGCTAGCATAGACGCTGTGTAATCTACTGAGTGTGGCAGTGTTCCAATAAAACCGTTAACAAAAATAGGCCGCAGACTGAATTTGATCTGCAGGCCATAGCTTGCTGACCTCTGGATTAGATCATTGGTTTTTGAATCTTCCTTCTTTTTAATTTTTACCACCCACTTTTTAGTTCTAAAATTTCCACGTAGTTTTTCTATATCCTTATTTATCTGCTGAGATTCTCATTTTTTTTTTCTGGAAAGTTTATAATTGTTCATTGAAGCACATTCATATGGTGGTTTTAAAATCTTGGTCATGTAATTTTATCATTATTGGTCACATCATTTTGATATAGGTATCTGTTACTTGCCTTTGCTCATTCAAGTTGAGATGTTCCTGGTACTTGAAATCGTGATTTTCTATTGAAAGCTAGACATCTTAAGTGTTATGCCACGAGAGTCTGGATCTTAATTAAAACCATTTTAGTGAAACTCGTCTGACACCACTCTAGTGGGAGAGGAGGGGCATCATTTTGTTATTCCTGGGTAGCGATGGAAGTCTAGTCCTTTGCCAATACCACCCTGGCTAAAAGATGAAGGGGTGTTTAAGGTTTCCTACCGCCCAGGTGGCCTGCACTGACACTGTGAGAAGTAGCCTCATTACTACGGCACAGGGCTGGGAGTCCTGCTTGTCTATGAGGTCTCCTACAGTTGGTGGCTGGGAGGGGGATGACTTTTATTGCCAGGTAGGTAGTGTTGGAAGTTCCAGTTCCTAGAGCTCACTACTGCCTGGAAGGGATGAACATCCCAGCTCTCTACTTTGTCTTCTCATACACTCTGGAGCTGGGTTTGGAGTCCCTTGTGGCAGACCGGTGAGGATGCAAGTCGAGGCTCCCCACTCCATGTCTGCTGATGGTATAGGAGAGAAGCTATACTTTTCTTTGTTCTGCTAGAATAGAGCAGTTATTATCTAAAAGATTTCCATCTTCTCTTAGGTGGCTCTTACTTGGCCTTTGGCTAGGCTTTTTATTTTTTTCCCCTCATCTCTTGGAGTTTAGCTGCTGGCTTCTTCAGCACCTAGCCTGAGATACATGAGGTAAATAAGAAACTCAGATAACTTCTTGATGTGTCATTTTTTTTGGGTCCTGAGGTCTCTAGCCAATTTACCTTCTTCTCTCAAAAATGAGCTTTCTCTCTCTCTTTTTTTTGTTTATAATATCCAGGGATCTGGCTGTATTTAGTGGGCAAAGGACATGTATTGCATTGTAAGAGAATGCATTTAACATATCCATTTGTTTATTTGTTTTGAATTAGTTATTTTTTTTAACCTTAAGTCAGGGGTACATGTGCAGGTTTGTTATACAGGCAAACTTGTTTTATGGGGATTTGTTGTACAGACTACTTCAGCACCCAGGTATTAAGCCTAGTATCTATTAGTTATTTTTGCTGATTCTCTCCCTCCTCCCACCTTCCACACTGTGAAAGTCCCCAGTGTGTGTCGTCCCCTTCTGTGTCCATGTGTTTTCATCATTTTACTCCCACTTAAGGGTAAGAGCATGCAGCATTTGGTTTTCTCTTCCTGCATTAGTTTGCTGAGGCCACTCCAGCTCCATCCATGTCCCTGCAAAGGACATGATTTCATTCTTTTTTATAGCTGCATAGTACTCCATAGTATATATGTACTACTTTTTATATTCAATCTGTCATTGATGGACATTTAGGTTGATTCCATGCCTTTGTTGTGAATAGTGCTGCAGTAAACATACATGTGCATGTATCATTATAATAGAACAATTTATATTCCTTTGGGTTTATACCCAGTAATGGAACTGCTGGGTGGAATGGCATTTCCATTTTTAGGTCTTTGAGGAATTGCCATACTGTCTTCCACAATGGTTGAATTAATTTACACTCTCACCTACAGTGTATAACTGTTTCTTTTTTTCTGCAACTTCACTAGCATTTTTTATTTTGATTTTTTAATAATAGCCATTCTGTCTGGTGTGAGAATGGTGTTTTATTGCGGTTTTGATTTGCATTTCTAATGATCAGTGATATTGAGCTTTTCTTCATATGCTTGTTGGCCACATGTGTCTTCTTTTGAAAAATGTCTGTTCATGTCCTTTGCCCCTTTTTAATGGAGTTTTTGTTGTTGTTGTTGTTATTAAGTTCCTTATAGATGCTGGATATTAGACCTTTTTCAGATGCATGGTTTGCAACCATTTTCACCCATTCTGTAGGTTGTCTGCTCACTCTGTTGATAGTTTCCTTGGCTATGCAGAAGCTCTTTAATTTGATCCCCTTTGTCAATTTTTGCTTTTGTTACCATTGCTTTTGGCATCTTCATCATGAAATCTTTGCTCATTCCTGTGCCCGGAATGATATTGCCTAGATTGCCTTCCAGGGTTTTTATATTTTCATGTTTTACATTTCAGTCTTTAATCCATCTTGAGTTAATTTTTGTATATGGTGTAAGGAAGGGGTCCAGTTTCAATCATCTGCATATGACTGGTTAATTATCCCAGCACCATTTATTGAATAGAAAGTTCTTTCCTCATTAATTGTTTTTGTCAGGTTTGTTGAAGATCAGATAGCTGTAGGTGTGCAGTCTTATTTCTGAGTTCTCTATTCTGTTCCATTGGAATATGTGTCTGTTTTTGTACCAGTATTATGCTGTTTTTGGTTACTGCAGCCCTGTAGTGTAGTTTGAAGTCAGCTAGCATGATGCTTCCAGCTTTGTTACGATTCCCTTGGATATTTGGGCTGCTTTTTGGTTCCATGTTACGTTAAATATAGATTCTTTCTAGTTTTGTGAAGATATTTTTTTTGATGACAGTTTAATAGGAATAGAATTGAATTTATAAATTACTTTGGGCAGTGTGGCCATTTTTATTATATTGATTCTTCTTATCCATGGACATGGGATGTTTTTCTATTTGCTTGTGTCATCTCTGATTTCTTTGAGCAGTGTTTGTAGTTCTTCTAGTAGAGGTCTTTCATCTCCCTAGTTAGCTGTATTCCTAGGTATTTTATTTTTTGTGTGGCAACTGTGAATAGGATGGTGTTCTTGATTTGGCTCTTGGCTTGACTGTTGGTGCATAGGAATGCTAATGATTTTTGCACATTGATTTTTGCATCCTTAGACTTTTTAAAAGTTGTTTATCAGCTTGAGAAGCTGTTGGGCTGAGACTATGGGGCTTTCTAGATATAGGATCATTTTGTCTGAAAACAGGGATCGTTTAATTTCCTCTCTTCTTATTTGAATGCCCTTTATTTCTTTCTCTTGCCTGATTGCCCTGGCCAGGACTTCCAATTCTATTTTGAATAGAAGAGATGAGAGAGGGGATCCTTGTTTTGTGCCAGTTTTCAAGAGGAGTGCTTCCAGCTTTTGCCCATTCTGTATGATGCTGGCTGTGGGTTTGTCATAGATGGCTTTTATTATCTTGAGATATGTTTCTTCAATACCTAGTTTACTGAGTTTTTTTTTTTTTTTTACATGAAGGAGTGTTGGATTTTATTGAAAGCCTTTCTGCATCTATTGAGATTAAAATGTGGTTTCTGTCTTTAGTTATATGTATGTGATGAGTCACATTTATTGATTTGGGTATGTTGAACTAACCTTGCATCTTAAGGATAAAGCTGATTTGGTCAGCTTTATTATGTGCTGCTGGATTTTGTTCACCAATATTTTGTTGAGGATTTTTGCATCAATATTCATCAAGGACACATATTCATTTAATGTCATAGATTTCCCTCTAAGGACTGTTTTAGTGGAATCCTATAAATTTTGATATATTATGTTTTCTTATTATTTAAATTAAAATATTTTTCCCTTTTTTGATTTCTTGTTAAACCTCTGGATTATTAATATTTACAAACATTTAGGAATTTTCTAGATGTCTTTTGTTACTTATTTCTAATTTAATTCCAGTGTGGTTTGAGAATGCACTCTAAATTCATTATTTCTTTTGAATTCATTGAGACTTGTTTTATAGCCCAGCATATGATCTATTTTAGTTAATGTTCCACGTGTTCCTGAAAGGCAAGTGTATTCTGATGTTATTGGAAGTGGTAAATGCCAATTAGGTCAAGTCAGTTAACAGTGTTGTTCAACAAATCAAACATTCAAATTTAAATTCAAAGCATAGGGATGATGAAACGTTGGTTGTTTACCCAGGCTAATTGGGATGCATTGACTTTGAAGCAGTTTACACGGTGGTTACAGGGGTTTCACATCTCTTTAATGCATCACTCCTCAGTTGCCAGGAAGCTGTCTCTACTAAGTGCCCTATTGTTTAACGCTCCTCATGCCTGATCAGTAGATGAAGTTCAAGTCCCCTTGGCTCACCTCCATGTTGCTATGTGACCAGCTTACTTGGACATCTTTAGCCCTCATCATCCCCTCTGCCCCCACCCTGCCCCCCAACACACACACACACACACACACACACACACACACACACACACACCCCAACCACTCTCCTGCTCTTTTTAATGACTCATAGGTCTCTCCACGCCTGTGTTTCTCTCTCCTCTAGGTCTTTGCATAGGCTTTTTGTCTTCCTGGAGTAACTTTCTCATGAGAGTTACAAGATAACTTTCGGTAGTAGATGGATTAATTTTTTAATGGTTATTTATTTTGAATGTACATTACAAAAATATACTTGGCATACTTACGACTTCATGGATATGTTTTAATAAATTAGTAAGCATAAAGACAAACATTGGATAATTATATTTTAAAAAAATACAATGGGTAATAGGAAGGAATGGTACAAATCATTCTACCAGAAGGCAGTACATGAATGAGAACAGTTTACTTATTTTATAGATGCCTAAACTAAGGCAAGAAAGAGCTTTACTCAGGGTCCCAGAGCTTGAGAGTGGCCAAGCAGGAATTAACTCTCTGACCACATCACCCTGATTTCCAGTTGGAGAACTTTCTGGGCCGCGGTCTTAGCTCCAGGTGGCTGCAGAGGGAAGCACAGACTGGAGAGTAGGAATTTGGGTGTAGGCACCAGGTGTCCCATTTGGAGCTGTGGAAGAGTGTGGGAAAGAAAGAGGAAACCAAAGGGAACAGAGAGGACTGGGGTGTGATAATAAGCCTTCAGTTTAGGCTGGGCAGCCGACACCAGTGGGTGGCCTTTCCCCTGGTTAATGCTCCTCTCTGCGGAGCCGGGGTAGAAGCTTTGCTTCAAGAGAGGCTGCTGCCCTTACCTGCATATTAATGTGAGTAGACCCTGGTACCAGAAAAGGGCCAAGTG
This sequence comes from Sapajus apella, assembly GCF_009761245.1. Classification (NCBI taxonomy): domain Eukaryota; kingdom Metazoa; phylum Chordata; class Mammalia; order Primates; family Cebidae; genus Sapajus; species Sapajus apella. The sequence goes on along the minus strand of NW_022436945.1, from coordinate 2,956,592 downwards.
AGGGATTTTTTTTTTCATTCGTATCCAGACAGTGTCTCTATTTAATTTTGTTACACCATGTAGTACTCTTTGGTGTCTTTGGAATAGAATTATGTTTTCATCCTGCTGTGGATACTTTTCTTTGGGGATTGGATTGGAAGGGGTCGAAGAAAAGAATCCCACTGTCCTTCTGTGTGCTGCACCCCACCCCACCCCTGCCAAACACTGCAATGAAGAGCAAACTTGGCTCTATCCAGAACTAGTTCTTGCGAGGAATCTGACCTCATCTGTGGGGATCTGTGAGCTATCTTTGTGCTGGAGTTGGCTAGCTCTCCTTAGAGTGAATGTTGTTTTTGGGTTCCTTGATTTCCTTGGAAGGGTCTCTTCTTGAATGGTTAGATCTTTTAAACCAAGATTCAATGCTGAAAAACTCGCCCTCCAGGCTCTCGCTGGAGAGCATTGCATTTTTCATTTGTTCAATAAATCTGTTTTAAGTACTTGTATGTCAGGTGCTATGCTGGGCGCTAGGAATATGATGGAGAAAAAGCAGGTAAGATCTTTATTGAATTCCATTCTGGTGGGGAGACACCAATACATGGATAAATGCATAAATAGTATGCAGATTGTGATTGGCCATGACAGGTGAGCTGGAGAATGATGGAGAGGCCTGTTTTAGAGAAGTGGTCAGACTCTTTGGAGGAAGTGACTGTGAATTGTGACCTGCAGAATAAAGGGGGAGCGGGCACATGGAAAGATCAGGAAGTAACCCTCTCTGACAGTGAGCAAATATAAGGGGGTGGGAGGTAGGAGAGAGTTTGATATCTTTTCCAAAGGCCAGTGTGGCTTTAGTGTGGTGGTGCTGAATGGTGGGAGGAAGACCCTGGAGAGGTGAGCAGGAGCCAGACTGTGCTGATCCCTGCAGGCCATGGTAGGGAGACTGGACTTTTGTGGAAAGAGCAGCAGGAAGCCTCCAAAAAGCTCAATACTAGTGCTTATGGAGGAGGAAGTGGGCAATGCAGCTCCGCTGGGGCCGACTTAATCCCAAAAATCAGAAAGATGGACCTGAGGCTGTGTCATCTTGTCCTCTCTGTCCTGCTGGATTTTGAGTAATATTTTCATCTTTTATAGAAAAACTCTCCAATATTAGCCTTGTAGACCTTATTCTATATAATGAATCTTGTTGAAGATTTAAAACTTTGTTTGAAATTAGTCCAAATATTACAGTCTAATACTAGGAAAAAATATTTCATCTTCCGTAAAACAGTGTGTGTTTTTACTTCTCTTTGACATAAAAACACTACAGAACCACCTTTAGTTTCCTTTCTCCTTTGGTTGCCAGGATGCTCAGGGTAAAATCTTCAACCCCTGCTCTGCAAACAGCTGTAATATAGCCTTCATGATCTGAGTATTCAGATTTTTTCCTATTTTAGTATTGACTTCTGTTTGGAAAAAAAAATTCTTTTGGTGCGGTTTTTTTTTTTTTTTTTCCAAACTCTTTCTGTATTGAAGCAGCAGTATTTTTTTTTTTTCCAAAGCTCACTTTCCCAAATGGTCCTCTTAATGAATAATGCTGTCCTACTGTGGCCTGAGCCAGAGTCCTGTCCATTCACTGGCTTCCCAAATTCCCACTTTGAGGGCCAAAGAGGTCCCACGTCCTCCAAGAAACCCTCCAAATTGCTGCTGCCCTCCAAACTCCTACAGCTCCTCTGGTGAGCACCAACCTACTTAGTCCTGGACCAAGCCCTGTCTTGCGTTTTTCTTAAATGATTTCTTGTATGTTAGTCTTCTCCCTCTAATTAGATTATATTTTTAAAGTCAGGAAACAGAATGTAGTAAAACTCCCATTTACTGTGTTCTTATTCAGTGCTAGTCTTTATATAAGTTTGCTTCCTAATGCTCTCAATCTATGAGGGAGGGATTGTTTCTATTTATAGACAAGAAAACTGAAGTTTGGAAGTTGACTGTAATTGTGACCAGAGTACAAGTGGGTAGAACTGGACTCACACCCTGCCTGGCTCCAAAGCCCAATATCCCTGGGGCTACACTCTTCTTTACATTTCTGCATTCACTATGGGCTCCCAACAAAAAGTGCCTCTCATGTCACCATGGGACCATCTCCCATCTTCTTTCTGTGGCTTGAGGTTCTTCCAACAGAGGGTAGGTTTTCATTTAGGGCAAGAAATTATATTCTAATGCAAATAACCCTACAAAAGTCACATTTAGCATTTCAACATAGAGTTTTCAGGCACCTAATGGGGACTGGGTCCCATCTCAGATGCTTGGAAGGATACAGAGGTGAATAACACACGATCCCTGTCCTCAAGGAGCCCACGGTCAAGGGCTCAGAATAGGTCCATTCCTGAGTGTTTGCTTCAGGGGCAGTGAGAGGGTGCTGCCCTTGTGAAAGTGACAGAGTGACAGGGGCCAGCAGAGAGTCTGCTGGTCAAGACCTGGGCTATCCTTTAGTTATTCATTCAGGAGATATTTACTGAGTGAGTGCCTGCTGTCAGCTAGGCTCTTCCTGGCCCTGGGGAGATGGTGGGGAACAACACATGTCCATATCTTCACGGAGCTGATGGCCTGGAATTGATAGAAAGATCAGGAACAAAACAATTAAATAAACCATATACTACGTGAGGGGCTGATAGTAGTGAGGGAGAATAAAGAGGAAAAGGGCACATGTGTGCGTGAATGTGTATGTCTGTGGGAGGTGGAGAGCAGCGGTTTTAAGTTCAGAAAGGCCTTACTAAGATGGCGTTTGAGTAAAGAACTGAAGGAGGTGAGAGAGCGAGCCACAGGGATCTCTGGAGGAAAAGCATTCCAGGCGAAGGGGAGAGATGGCGGGACAGGCCGGTGGCAAGAGTGTGCCTGGCATGTTGGAGGAGCAGGCTGGCAAGTGTGTCTGAACTGGAGCGCATGAAGACAGAGTGGTGAGAAATGAGGGCAGGGATGAGGGCTGGATGACTCAGTGCCTGGTAATCCCTTTTAAGAAGTTTGGTTTTCACTCAGACAGCGATTGAGAGTCACTGCAGGCTTTGAGTGGAGAAGAAACATGACGTAACTGACTCGCTATGGCCACTGGGTTGAGAATGGACCTCAGTGGTGCTATGCTCTGAATTATGTCCCCTCAAAATTCATGTGCTGAAGCCCTAACCCCCAGTGTGATAATAATCGGAATGGGGCCTTTGGGAAGGAATCAGATGCAGATGGGGTGCTGATGATGGGATTAGTGTCCTTAGGGAAAAAACCCATCTCAGATGCTTGGAAGGTTACAGAGGTGAATAACACGTGGTCTCTGTCCACAAGGAGCCCACAGTCCTGTGCCTTGTGAGGACACAGACAGAAGACAGCTGTCTGCAGGCCAAAGCCCGCACCGGGAACCGAGGCTGCTGGCATCTTGAGCTTTGACTTCCCAAAATCCAGAATGGTGAGAAACATATGTCTGCTGTTGAAGCCACTTGTTCCATGGTATTTTGTTATGGCAGCCAGAGCTGACTAAGACAGCGGGCAGAGCTGAAAGCAGGGAACCCTGTGAGGACATAAATGATAGTGGAACAGAGTGTAGCAGGGAAGGTGGTGAGAAGTTTGATTCTGGATATATTGGAAGGGAGTGATATGGGTTACAAAACAGCAGATTAAGGATGACTTGGAGGATTTGGGCTGATACCACGGAAGGATGGAGTTGCCATTAACCAGATGAAGATACCAGGATGAACACATCTGGGGGAAAAGAACAGAGGCTTATTTGTGGTTCTGTTAAGATTGGACACCTATTAGCTATTTCAAGCAGAGATGGTGAGCAGGTTGGGGGTATATTTGTGTGGAGTTCAGAGGAGAGACTCCAGACTGGAGACAGGAATCTATGCTAGGATTCTAGCACCAGCATTTGGGAGATTGATGTACTCTGGGCCTTATTTTCCTCATCTTTAAAATAAACTTAATAGTACCCTTAATAGTAGAGAGAAAGAGAGAGGATAGAAAGGACAGATGGCGGTGATGTTTAAAAAGGGTTGTGCATTGTACAAACGCAAAAGACTGCCGTTATTTCCCCATCTGCCCACTTACCAGTGAAGGCAAGTGAGGTCAATTTAAGGCTGCGCTTTCCTTTTCTTCCCCTTCCCCTTCCCCTTCCCTTTCATTCCCTTCCCTTCTTTTCTTTCCTTCTTCCTTCCCTTTTTTTTTTTTTGTTCAGGGTTTTGCTGTCATCCAGGCTGGAGTGCAGTAGCTCAATCTTGGCTCTCTGCCTCCCAGATTCAAGTGATTCTCATTCCTCAGCCTCCTGAGTAGCTTGGATTGAAAGTGTATACCACCATTCCTGGCTAATTTTTGTATTTTTAGTAGAGATAGGGTTTCACCATGTTGGCTAGGCTGGTCTCAAATTCCTGGCCTCAGATGAGCCACCTGGCTTGGCCTCCTAAAGTGCTGGGATTACAGGCGTGAACCACCATGCACAGCCAAGGCTGTGCTTTTCAAAGTACACCCCATGTTCTTCCTACATTAGAAATGTAGATTCTTCTTTTGTTTCTCCACAAGAAACCCATTTTGACCTACAGAATCAGATTTTCTGAAGATAGTACTCAGGAATTTATTGTTCTGCCTCTCCCCTGGCTAATTTTTATGCACCTAAAAGCTTAAGTATTATAAGTATACAGAGAAAAACACCTCCACCAAGATGGGTACATCTTAGATTATAAAAAGTTTAAGTTGCTTCAGTGTCTAAAGAAAATTTCTTTAAGAAGTGAATATGGTTAGAGGGTAATCAGTGTCTTCTACCATGCAAAGGTAACAGGCTAAGTTAGGAAAGGCTGGAAGACGTGGGTAGGCTGACCTTTGGGTGGGGGCACAGGAGGGGTATTAGTTAGGCAGGGGTCAACCTGAGCAGATTGGGGCGGTAGAACCTGTTAGTGGTACACAGCATGACCATGGCCAAGTCAAGAAATGCAAATTAAATTTTTAAAAGTGAGCATAAGGCTAGAAGCTGAATGGGCTGTTTTTAGGATAGAGCAAAAAAGCAAAGTCAGGAACAAAGCAAGAGAGTCCAAGAGGGGCCCAGAGGGTGGGCCTAGAAGGAAGACAGCTGGTGGTGCTTGTGCTGGCTTCCACTGACAAGGTGCACGCAGCGGGATGGGCTGGTTTCATGATTAGAATGAAAGCTGTCTGAGGGCCAAGTTCTCTCTGTAGTAGATTAGCCCAGGGAGATCGTGCTAGAAGGTGCAATCTCATCTATCGCATTCTTGTCCAGCCCCAGTGACTAGGCCTTCTTGCAAGATCAGCCTTTCTTTGTTCTCCTCCGTCCCTGCCCTCTCCTTGCTAAGTGCTCCTTACTACTACGTAGGTGGTAATTGATCCATAATAGACATGTTTTTATTGCAGTAATAGTGCCACTTTCTGCAAAAAGAGCAATGCAATTTTGTTAATGGAAGTCATGTGTTGAGACAGGGTTGGATGGGAACTTCTGGGTCTGGCTTGGCTCTGGCTCAAAACCTTCCGGGAAAACACAAACTTTCAGGGACACACCCAGAAAGCCCCATTTACCTCTGTCAGGCCCATCTGCTTTGCATTAGAAAAATAGTAACAGCCCTCTCCCAGTGCCCTTTCATAAATATAAAATGTGTAATAAAATAGTTATTAGAAGGTAATCAATGGTGCTTATGTTTTCTGTTGTGAGGGGATTGATGGTGAATTCCCACATAATCCCATCAGCAGCTGGGTCTGCAGGGAATCTTTTCTGTGTGACTGGCCCAAGTCCATTTTGGTCGGTCAGAAGACAGGATCCCTGACATTTCCCTCTTATTTCTAATTCTATAGATCTTCATTCACATTGGTGAAGATGAGAAGATTGACTCTAGGGTTTCTCAAGGGGAAAAACGTACCTACTTAACAGCTTTAAGGTTGGGATGAAATGAACTAACATTGATAAAGGGTTTAAGCCCTAAATATGCGTCACATTGCCAGAGTTTAGTTTCCCTTTCCTCGTGTCCCCATCTTGCCTGGTTTAAATTGTTGGGATAGTTCAGGGAAACTGGGAGAATATTAAGCAAATTAAGGGCACTTTTCAAGAAAGTCTAAACCTTCTCTATTGAGGAAGCCCACATGACTTTCCTTTTCCCTCTCAAAGCATTAATTGAAGGTCCCTCATAATTCAAAACTTGATCAAATAAGATAACCTATGAAGGCTAGCAGGGCTTGATCCAAGGTATGTGCTTGGTATGTGTTACTTTATAAGGCTTTGATAGATTTTGTTTTTTGACTTATTAACTCATAAAATGATATTTGTGTTTATCACCAGATTACAAAATCCTTGGAAATAAAAAGCTGTATTTTTTTCACTTCTTTTTTTTTTTCAGTATCCAGTGAAGTATTGGGTGCATAGTAGAGATTAATAAATGTTTCTGGATTGGTCAGTGATGGCAACAACCATACTTAATTGTTTATATATGTATATTTATTTTAAGTTCAGTAAACCTTTATTGACAGGCACTTTGCCAGGTACAGAAGAAACACGTATAATAATATGAGCTTTGAGAACTGGCTCCATTCTAGAACATCATGGGTATCAACCCTTTAATCCTCACAATAGTCTTACAAGTGTCCAATTCACAGACTAAGGAATGAAGATAATATGACTATGGCACTGTGCTCTTATCCATTGCAAAACGGCTGCCTGATGAGGACCTGAGGTGTGGTCCTGCCTCTCAAAGGGCTTCCCATCAAGTGGAAGTCAGGGCTGAGAGTGGAAGAGATATGTAATTAGACATATGCCTGTATGATGATGTTTAGTGGGATGGAAAGCTGAAGAGACTGGCAGGGACTGGCATATTCTCAGGGCCTCGAATGCTCAGGGAAAAGTTGGGTCAGCTGGCCTGGAAATTTCACAGAATGAGTTCCACAACCTTCAGAGATCTCTCTTTTGTTTGCTAATGATGGGCTTCATTTTTCCCTTCTGAAGTCAACTGGCACAGGTGAGGGAGCTGCCTGGGTGCCATGTTGGAATCACAGACTCTCAGAGCTGCATCCCTTAGAAAGGCGTGGTCAGGCTTCCATTCAATGCACTAGTCCTGGGAGAACGGCACCTGTGTTTGCTTATAATATGGTTTGGCTATGTCCTCACCCCAAATCTCATCTTGAATTGTAATCTGAATTGTAATCCCCACGTGCTGGGGGAGGGACCTCTTGGGAGGTGATTAGGTCATGGGGGCAGTTCCCCATGTTGTTCTTGTGAGAATGAGTCCTCATGAGATCTTATCGTTTTATAAGGGGCTTTTCCCCACTTTACTCTGCACTTCTCCTTCCTGTTTCCATGTGAAGAAGGATGTGTTTGCTTTCCCTTCTGACATGATTGTAAGTTTCTGGAAGCCTCCTCAGCCATGCTAACCTGTGAGTTAATTAAACCTCTTTCCTTTATAAATGACCCAGTCTCAGGTATGTCTTTATTAGCAGTGTGAGAATGGACTAATACAGCTTACATGCTCTCAGTATTGAAGACCTCACTACTACACCAGATGGCTCATTCCATCACTAGGCAGCTCCAGTGTTAAGCTAAAATAATTTTCTTTCAACATTAACATGATGGTGCTCTGTCTTCTTCCATATGTCAGCTCTTTCTGGGTTCCTTGAAGCAAGTCTTCTCCAAGACAACATTTACAGATCTTTTTATTGCTTCTCATAGGATGTGGTTTCTAGACTTCATTCTTCCCATTATTTATTCCACAAACAAATACTGGGCTAGATTCTGGGAATGCAAAGATGGTTTACGTCTTGGCCTGCCATCAACCAATTTATAATAGTTAGAGGGAGAGATATATCAAAACAAAGATTCTCTGGGCAGTTTGATAGGAGTGACACAATGGCCGCTCAAGAGAGGCCCTGTAGGAGCACAGAGGAGGAAATCTTTCTCCTAGGGATGTTAGCTTCTGGGCCACTCTTTTTTTTTTTTTTTTTTTTCTTTTTTTTGGGACGGAGTTTCGCTCTTGTTACCCAGGCTGGAGTGCAATGGCACGATCTCGGCTCACCGCAACCTCCGCCTCCTGGGTTCAGGCAATTCTCCTGCCTCAGCCTCCTTAGTAGCTGGGATTACAGGCACATGCCACCATGCCCAACTAATTTTTTGTATTTTTAGTAGAGACGGGGTTTCACCATGTTGACCAGGATGGTCTCCATCTCTTGACCTCGTGATCCACCCGCCTCGGCCTCCCAAAGTGCTGGGATTACAGGCTTGAGCCACCGCGCCTGGCCAGCTTCTGGGCCACTCTTATGAGAGTGCTCCCCATGGTTCCTTCCTTACACTGCCTCCATTCTTCTCTTTACATCCTCTCATCCCTGGATGTCATCACAAAAACCAGTGGCTTCAAGCAGCACATACATGCAAATCAACTCCAAAATCCATCTATCTGGTTCAAACACCTCCACTGAACTCCAGATCCTGTTGTTTACATGCCTTCTGGATCCCACCATTGGTGATCTCAGAACCATTTCCAGCTCAACACATCACCGACAAAATTCCCCAAAACATTCTCAGAGAGGTTAAGGCAACTTGGACTGTCAAAATGTTCACTTTTTCTGCCACTTGCCAGAGACTTTGGGATAGGAAATGAGATGGGCAATACCCAGTCTTTCCCTCTTGTTTTATGTCTTTTCGCTGTGGTGCCCTCTTCAACCAAACTCCATTCAATATTTCAGTGCTGCTTTCTGGGAGCCTCTTGTCTCAGTAAGAAACCAAAGGTGGTGACGTCCCCTCTCTTAAGGCTTCGGACTTGAAGCCTCAGCTTCTGCATGTGGGCCCTGACAGCAGGAAGATGGACTCTCTGGGCACAGAGGCCCTTTCAACCCTCACTAGATATGCAGATCTGTCATTCTTTTCTAATAGCTTTCCACCAGAGACTGAATCTGTTTTAGCTTCCATTGGATCCCCTGGTTTGGAGTAGCACTTGGCTTATAGTTGATACTCAACATCTGCTTAATGGTTGAACAAATTCTGTCTCTATACCAAGCCATAATGTTTCTTTGAAAGTGCATATATTTAAAAGTGAGCTTTAGAATGCTGAGTTTGAAAGCTAGGCCAATTTTTGAGAATGCAATTCAATTCCACATCCATTTATTGAGCAACGACAGTGTCCCAGACACTGTGCTGGGTACAGGGGTTTCATCTAGGAATAAGATACAGCCAGGGGCTTCAGGCAACTCATGGAGGATGAGGTAGGAAGTGGCAGGAGACAGTGCAACACAGTAGCCATATGGCAGTGTTATTGGTGCAAGACGTGAAGTGCTGATGCAGGGTAGAGGAGGGAGTGACTAATTCTATGGGTTTGAAGGGTCGGGGTTAGTGGGCTGGCAAGATTCAGCTCCACAGATCATGAGTTCCTCAGCTGGCTCCCCAAGCACTGAGGATGCCTTTCTCCATCTCTCTTGGGTGGAGATGAAACTTCTTTTAGTTTCATCCTTCACCTTAAAGACAAGTAAAATCTCGAATTAGAATACTTTAGAGAGAAAAAGCTGTGAGAAACATTGAGTCCTGTGGATTTCCATCTTTCTTTTTGTAGCAGAAACTTCAACTTAAATCTTACCAGGACACCCATTTTGTAAAATGGATCCAACCAGAGTCTCTCTGTCAGGTTGAAATCCCTGATCTAGGCCAACAGTTTCATTTTTTTTTTTTTTCCAGGTGAGGATAATGAGCGCCAAAGCCCCAAAACACAGGAGTGGCAACTTTGCAGTGGCCACAGATCTGAGTCCCCGGCTCTCTCCCTGCCTCTGGGCCCGGGTGTGTGCAGCTCAGGTTGTGAGCCTGGGGCGACAGCCCGTCCCGCCTGAGATTAACCATCAGGTGGGAAAAGCAATTACATCTTGCACAGGCCAGATCTGCTCGTCCCATTCTCCCTCCCTGCAGGCGATGTCAAAACAGGAGGGCAGGATCCTGCTTCTTCTCACGTTTTAAAAACATACAGTGGACTTGTGTTTACAATACTGCCAAGGGATATGACGCGGAACGGCAGAGCGCACCGCCCCCTGGAGGGAGCCACCCTGTCCTCGCCGTGGCCCTCTCCTTCCACAACCACAGCTCTCTCCTTTGGGCTCCACTTCAGAGAGTCTTGCCAGGGGATGTCGCTGAGCTTCAGGACTTAAACAATGCTATACGTTGTGCAAACAAACAGCACCAGTAATGATCTGCCCCCTGGATCAGAGCCACGGCTGTCTGGGTCACCCAGCCTGGGATATTTCCGGTGGGGAATGCAGGTTAGGCATCAGAATTCCAGTTCCAGACCCCGTTTTGTGCTTCTGCGGGACTCACACATGGGCTTTTTAGTTTTCTGGGCCTCAGCATCCCCATTGGAGAAATGGCAGGGCTATGAAGCTTTGAGTTCATCCACTGGTTTTCATATTTGTGTGTGCTGCTGTGAGATTTCTTTTTGAAACGGAGTCAGGCAGGCACATTTAAAATATAAAGTAGACGAAAGCCAAACTTTCTGGTGAAGGCAGCAGGAGAGGGCTGGGTTACCCGCTTCTACTCGGGGGGGCTCTTTACATTGTCTCTATGGATGTCTAGGATCCTCAGAACATAGTTGGATAGATGAGCTTTCGGATCCTTCTGGCTCAAACATTCTGTGATCCCATAAACATTCTGTAAATGCTGAGTCACAGTTGTGATTGTAAGAATTGTGTGTGTGTGTGAGAGAGAGAGAGAGAGAGAGGGAGGGAGGGAGGGAGAGAGAGATTACAGATTACAACTGGGCATTTTATTTTGATCAGGACATTGTATTTTTTAACTTATTTTTTCTTGATTATAAAGGTAAGGCATATTGATTATTAGAAATGAGATTACTATAAAATAAAATCACATGAAATCTTGCTCTTCTGAATTGAAATTATTATATTGAAAGATGTCTCTGCCACTTACAGGACTTTCCAGGTTAAATGAGTGCAGTTTAAAGGACAAATGGATGAGGCCACTTGGCTTTGCTGATTGGGAGATGCCCATATTTTCTTTCATCTGTATATTCCTTAACAGTGATCAGATCATGTCTGTGTACTATGACCCAGTTGATTCTTAAAACCAAAGGGAAAACAAAAGAGATAAAGGATGGGGGAGGGGTGGGGAGAGAGAGAGAGAGAGAGAGAGGGAGAGATCTTTCTTTTACTTTGCTGCAATGCTGGGTAGCAGCTTTGTGTCTTCATCTTGACCTGGATTCTGGATTGCCACCTCTACACCAAATTTATTCCTCCACCAATTCCCTGTTCCCTCCTCAGTTCTCTAGTTCACATCTCAGACTTTCAGAGACCGGGAGGAGAGCAGCTTTGAAATCGAATTCACTATAGGATGAATGATGAATGTGGTCATTGGCACTGAACACCAATACCACCCTTCTGACATGTGCCTTCCTGTGCCATAGGGGATATAAAGAATGACACTTCCCAGACTCCCTTGCAGCTAGAGTGTGAGCAATGTTTCAGCTAGAAGATACACTTGCTTGACATTTGGAAGGTGGAAGTGAAGCAGCAGCTCTGTGTAGTTGATGACAAATCAAACAAAAGCCAAGAAAGCTTTCTACTTCCCTTTAAAGTTTATGAATGAACCTTTGAGGTCATATCCTTGAGCAACCATCCTCTGCCATACACATAATCTCACTGACTTCCCTGAGTTTCAATTAGTTGCAAGCTGTAAAGTGGAAGTAAGAATACCTACTTCTAGGGGTTTTGAAGGTCAAATAAGATGATGCCAGGGAAGTAGCATGTGGTTGGCAGTATAGGAGCTGAGAGATTTAGTTCCTTTTCCACTTCTGTGCTCTAGGCCTTGACATACCTTACCCAGCGATCCAGTCCCAGCCTGAAGTAAACTTAAAGCCAATACTGGAACAGTTTTTCCCAAACTGTTCCACAGAACACATGTTAGCATCTACTCAGGTACTAGGGTTCCAAGCATACAGTTTGGAAAACCCTATCCAAGAATATTATTCCCAGAGAGAACCTTAGAGATCTTTTAATTTACAATCCTTTATTGTAGGGAGACTGAGGTTCCAAAAGGGAAATAGGACCCTTGTAAGTTTGTCTAGCAAGCAACTTGCAGAAGCATCCTGGTCTTCTAATTTTTGAGTCAAAAGTCAGATGCAGTGGCTCACTCCTGTAATCCCAGCACTTTGGGATGGTGAGGTAGGAAAATCACTTGGGGCCAGGAGTCTGAGACCAGCCTGGACAGCATAGTGAGATCTTGGCTCTAGCAAGAATATCAAATTATTATCCAGGTATGAAAATGTGTACCTGTAGTCCCAGCTGCTCAGTGGGCTGAGGTTGGCAGGCTCTCTTAAGTCCAGGAGGTTGATGCTGCAGTGAGCTATGATCATGCCACTGTCCTGCAGCCTGGGAAACGGAGCAAGATCCTGTCTCAAAAAAAATTACCAAAGTTACCAATTTCTCTGAGCCTTCACTTTCCTATCTGTAAAATGGTTATAATAATGTCTTTTCTTCCTACTACATGTGGGATAAGTGACAATGAAGTGTTATTGTGAAAGTACTTTAGAATATATAAATATATAGGGGGAGAAAGAAAGATCAATATACACACACAAGCACGTTTAGAAAGGCTTAATGCAAAGGTAAGGCTTTGTTAATAATCTGCATTTGATTTGATTTGTTAATTAATTTACCACAGGTTTATTGAGCACCTACCAGTTACTATTTCAGTGCTGGGCATAAGTGGAGGACAAGAGAGACATGGTGGCTGCCTTCCTGAGCTTACACTCTGAATGAGTGGAGCTGAATGGCAAAGAGGGAGAGATGCAGAGGACAAATATACAACAGGTAAACATGAGAATGTTGGACAGTGCCGAGTGCCCTGAAGAAGTGAAGTAGGGTGTTGCAATCAAGAGAGATGTGACGATTTCAGACCTGGCGGTCAGAACAGCCTCTGTGAGTGGGATCTTACACTGGCCTTGGGAGCAGGTGGGAGGGCCTAGGAGCAGAGCAGTCCAGGCAGATGGAGGGCTGGAGCAGAGGCCTTAGGTGAGGCAGCAGTGGTGTCGGCGGAGATCCTATAGGGAAAAGGACCTCACATCACCAGAGGCCATGTAGCCCAGGGCAAGTAGCATGGAAAAAGGGAAATGGGTAGCAGTTTGGAGATCCAAGTTCTAACCCTAGCTTTGCCACAAAGTAGCTGGGTTGCCTTGGATGCGCCATGTAATAGTCCTGGCCTCAGTTTCCTTATCTGTCAAATGGAAACATAAATCCTCCCCTTTCCCAGAGGTACGCTATGAGGGGGGTCGGACTAGGTGTGAGCTGCCCTCAAACACCCAGCTCCCATGTGTAGTGATAAAAGCCAATCTGCCTCAGGCTCTTCCAGGAGCCTGGGCTGCAGGGATGAGGGGCCTCCAGGCCATCCACCCACATGCACAATGCAAGCCCTGTGCTGGCCCCATGGACAACAGGCGCGGACGAGAGGGTCTGCTTTTTCTTTTCATGGACTTGAGACTTCAAGCCTTTGGAATGAGTGCCAACAATAATTCATCAGGAACGCTTTACAACTCAGCATTACAAAACCTGTTAGGAGACAGATCGCCCACAGGACAGCCTTTGAGAAGGAAATGTGTTCAGGGCTGGTGACCTCAAGATGATTAATGATTTTTAACAGGGTGAACTCTGTCCTCCCCCTCCCATGTACTGTGTTCGCACTCTGCCTTTCCTGACTTGTTTGCAGGAGAAAGGGGAGATGGGGAGGGGGAGAGGGAGGAGGGGAGGGGAAGGAAGAGGTGGGAGTAGGAGATGCTTGAAGGTAAAGCCCACCAATCATAAGGAAAATGCAGGAACAAGAGCACTCTGTCAGAAAGGCAGAAATGTCTTATTGTTATTGTTTTACTTTTCGTTTTTTTTTTTTTTTTTCAAACACAGAGATGGAGGCTTTATATAATGAAATATGTGCAATGTGTCACAACTCCAGTAAGCTTTTTTGTGTTAGGCTTTTTGCACAGTGCCTTGTGCTTTCAGCCATTGTTACTATTATCATCACCCCTCCATCGCCAGGGACACAAACGTTGATATTATTGAATGTGGAATGTATCGAAAAAGTTAATCATGATTTTACTTTTTGATTTTTAAAGTCATGGTAACCTCATTTTTACGTTATTAGATTTAGAAAATTACAACAGTGATATATGCAGTTTTAACAAACCAAAAATACAGAGTTGTTGGAAGAAAAATTTCTAATCTTTCCCTATACCCTTCTTTAGTCCCAAACCCCTGAGATCATCAATGTCAAATCAGTGCCATCCGTGGTAGTACTGTACACATATTAATCCAGAGTGATGTCCTCAGACATGATCCTATAGAACGTGAATGTTCAGCTGCAAACCAAGAGTAATGGCAGGCCTTCATACTTTTGTGGGAAAGGCAAATTTATGATGATAATGAGTTGATAGTTAATATTTGTTGATTATTTTTATTAGAGGTATTCTTACATTAGCAGTATTCTTTAGAGTACCTTTGTATTAAAGGTACTCTATTCTAGTGCATTACATGTGTTATTTAGATGATAATATTTATTGATTATTTACATTAAAGGTAATCTGTTCTAGTGTATATTACATGTGTTATTTAATAGCCATTAAAAGTACTAGAAATATTCTTCCCACTTCACAGATGAGGAAATTGAGCTACGAAGTTAGCTTGGAAGTTGTAGAACCAGGATTGGCGTTCAGGAGGTCTCATCCTCAGCCCTGAGCTCTGCTGAATGAGCATTTTGGTTTTAAATCTTTCTCCTATAAGCATTACTAAAACCCTGTTTAACTCCCGCAATGTCTGCTTGCAAGTTTTTACAGACAGCAAAATAAATGAAAGGGTAGCAAGTGAGTGATTAAGGATGAAGGTTCCACTCCCCCATACCCACTGTGATGGCTATTTCCTCTGTGGGTCCTCGTTTTGGGTGAGACTCAATTTCATGAATGTGTATATTTTTCTGCTCCTAGAACCGTTTGTAAAATCTCATTAACTGTAAAGCTACTTCTTGGTGTGTTGTCTGACTTTCAGATTCTTCAGCAACATCCAAACAAGTTTGAGAAGCACTCAACTTGACTCTGAGATTTGGTATGAGGTGTGTAAAACTCACTCATCAACATACCTCTTGTGATTGTCTTATAAAAGCAACCAAAAGGTCAATATACAGCAAAATTTTTAAGAGCACATTTTTTCAGAAACAATTTATACTGTCAGTTTTTTCTTTTTCTTTTTTCCTTCTAACTTTTATTTTAGGTTCAGGGGTATATATGTCAGTTTGTTGCATGGGTGAATCGCATGTCATGGGGGTTTGGTGTACAGATGACTTCATCATACACGTAATGAGCGTAGTACCCTACAGGTAGCATTTTGATCCTCACCCTCCTTCCACTCTTCACTATCAGACTCCGATGTCTTTTGTACCTTTCTTTGTCTCCATGTGTACTCAATATTTAGCTCCGACTTATAAGTGAGCATGTGGTATTTGGTTTTCTGTTTCTGTGTTAATTTGTTTAGGATAATCCTGGTGCATCCATGTTGCTGCAAAGGACAGGATTTTGTTCTGTTTTATGGTTGCATGGTATTTCATGTTGTATATGTACCACAGTTTCTTTATCCAGTCCACTGTTGATGGGCATCTAGGTTGATTTCATGTCTTTGCTATTGTGAATAGAAGAGCACAAGATTTTGAGTTAGGATCTTGTTAAAATTATACCTGTTCCATGTAGTAATTATGTGACATAGAGACTTAGTTTTCTCACCTGTAAATTGGAAATAATTGCACCATTTACTTTATAGGGTTGGAATCAGGATTATTTGAAATAATGTCTGTAAGTAAAACACTTAGCACAGGGCATGGCATGTAGCAAGGACTTAATGCATAGTAGCTACTGTCAATGAAATCAATAATTTATGATATCTGCTCATATTTTTTCTCTCATCTTCACTAATCTAGTTGGAAGAACCATCATCTGAAATTCACTGATAGTTTCACTTTAGACTGAGTTGCTATTACATGGCCTTTTACAAGTTTTACAGACCTCGATGTGAGTTGGCAGATATTATTGAAAAAGAAAACTGGGAAACTTGTAAAGAACATCATCTGTATAATTTTTAATTGAGGAACCAGAAGCTAGGAGAGACGCATGGAGATTCTTTCTGACAGCCATCAGAAGGAGACAACCCTGATGATGCGTTGACCTGTTACTCCCACATTGACCAGATCCTGTCAATGGATCAGCTGAGGTGGGAGCCTTAGTTTATTTGTTGGATGAGATGTTTGTTCTAAAATAAAGTTACTAGACTGGGCCACCCTTTGGAGGATACAAAGTTCAACCTAAGTTTTAGACATGCATGCTCAGTCTTTGCAGAATAAAGGGCTGTTGGTGAATGAGAATTTGAACTTGGTTTTTATGGTTTTAGGGGGAGACCTATCCAGATTATTCTGGTAATGGGAGGTTTATATTAAGGAACTCACAATGGACAGACTTTCACGGGAATGCTAGTTTAGCCAAATAAGCAAGATGATCTTGATTGCACAGTTCTATCAGTAAAAATACTTGAGACTGCATGGTAATACACGTCTCTCTGTGTGTACATGTACACTTAAATTATGTAATATCATAATGCACAAATGTAGCTATTAGCATTAGCTAATATCTCAAAGCACATTACCCATGAGTGCAGTTCATCATTAATGATAGGGGATCTAACTCTATGTTTCAAATAGTCCTTGTATCATTTTTGGGGGGCTGTCATCACTAAGTACCACCAACTGAATGGCTTAACCAACAGAAATTTATTGTCTTACAGTTCTGAAGGCTACAAGTCTGAAAGCAAGATGTGGTCAGGGTTGGCTTCTTCTGAGGGCTATGAGGGAAATTCTGCTCCATGCCTCACTCTTAGCTTCTGGTAGCCTGAGGCATTCCTTGGTATTTAGATGGTCATCTCTTTCCTGTGTCTTCACATTATATTTCTAATGTGCATATCTGTCTCTGTATCCAAATTTCTCCTTTTTATAAAAATATCAACCATATTAGATTTAGGCTCACCCTAATGACCTCATTTTAACTTGATCACCTTGGTAAAAACCCTATTTTCAAAGATGGCTACATTCTGAGATACTGGGAGTTAGAGCTTCAACACTTTGTAGGGGGTGGGGATACTCAATTCAGTCCACAACAGTTTTCTTGGCATTTTCAAGAATGCTTGACTGACCCTGTCATATCTCCTTCAATTGTCATGGTTTTTCCTTTGTAATGCAGCTCATGAAGAGTTTGTACTTGGAATAAGACATGTGGTCACACTGCCATCTTCTTATTACTTGTTTGTACTTGGCATATTATTTGGTGTGTGCTTTTCTTACATGAAGCTTTTTAGTTCATTTTGTGACTAAATAGTGATAGCTATTATTTAGTTATCACTAAATAATATAATCTATAAATCATTTAGCTGGGCATTCTAAGACCACAGTCTATTGTAGTCCACTTCAATTGGATGGCTGAATGATGCCACACTCAGCAGGCTGAGTGATTTTTTTTCTATAATAGAGTCCACCACACAGTCCCTGCTCTGTTGGTGTCCAGTTGTCTGTAGGAGTGGGGCAGCCACAGGGATGACAATCATATGGGCTACTGCTCAGATATGCCAGACTGGGGATTAACTGTACTTCCCTGAAAGCTAAGAAAGACAGCACATCAGAATGCAAGTGAAAAAAAGTATCATTTTATGAAGGACAGCCTGAAACATGCTTTATTAGAAAATAAAATAAAAGCAAGAGAAGAGCCAAGATGGCTGACTAGATGTAGCCAGGAAGAGCCCCTCCCACCAAGAGCCAAGACCATGGAGGAGAACAGTACACTCCAAGCAGACCTTTGGAAGGAAGGCATTGAGAGTAGATGGAGGGAGGACACAGACCCTGAGCCAAAGGAAGAGGAAGCTGAAAATGCTGCACAAAGTTGCCAAGTACCAGAACGTGTTCCCAGCCCCAAGTGGCTCCTGGGGTAGAGGTGAGTTAAGTAGGCATGGAGTGGCACATTCTCACCACAGATCTCTGAAATTCCAGCTGCAGGAGACCTCATAATCCCCACAGACGTTTGCGTTGGCAGGGAGAGCTTCTTGGAGAGTAAGCAAGAACAGAATTTCAAGCCTGTGTGACCAGTGTTTGGTGTGGGCATGGCTGCAGTGGAGCATAGCCAGGGATGCTCATTCCTCAAGGTTTGCCATGCCCTTCTAGGTGGCTTTGGCCTTTGTTGACTGTCAGACATGGATGGAACAGGGCTATCTTGCCTGTGGGAGGAGACCAGTTTGATCTGAGCACCCTGTATCTGTTGGCCTCTCCCAGGTTCCCTGTGTCTGGCCACACCTGCATGCCATACAGCCTCAGCTGCCCAACTGGGGTGCTTGTCAGTGGCCACCACCATAGCGCCTTCACCAGCAGACCCTGCCTAACTATCAGAGAGCTTTGACAGAGACATCCCTGCCTGCATGCACTCACCTGCAGTTTACTCACTCCTCTGCCAGTGTGCGTAGATCTTGCCACCACTACCCTGCTACCCTGCTCCTGCCATCATAAACATTAGCGCACAGCCCCCACTGTGCTGTTGCCCTGCTGCTGCTGGTGTGTGCACACAAGCATGGATCTTGCTATCACCGACCCCAACAAAGCAGTGTTGCTGGCACTCCCCATCACAGTGTTGTTGCCAGTGAATGGGGAATACCTTGGCACCTCTGCTGCAGCAGGTGCTTAACTACAAGGGGATAGAGAACTAAGCCATGGGCCTGGTCCCAGTTCTCCAGAGTTAGAGCATGCAGCCCAGGAGTGCTGAGCTGAGCCCTGGCCTCCTGAAATCATCCAGAAACAATGGCAGTTGACTGAACTCAACTTAGATCACAGTCATACCCTCAAGGGCTTCACAAAATATAAAAGCAAAAAGCCCCATCCAAATGAAAGCCACTTCAAAGATTAAAGGAACATCAGCACACACAGAGGAGAAAGAATCAGTGCAAGAGCTCTGGAACTCAAAAAGCCTGAGTGTCTTCTTTTCTCCAAATGAATGTACTAGTTCCCTAGCAATGATTCTTAACCATACTGAAATGACTGGAATGACAGATGTATAATTCAGAATTTGGATGACAATGAAGATCACACAGATTCAGGAGAGAGTTGATACACAATCCAAGGAATCTAAGGATTCCAGTAAAATTATAGAGGTGAAAGTTGAAATAGCCATTTTAAGAAAGAATCAAACTGATCTGACAGGGTTGAATAGCTCACTATAACAATTTCATACTATAACTGTAAGTATTAATAGCAGAATAGACCAAGCTAAAAAAAGAATCAAAGACCAGTTCTGCAAATCAAGTGAGTCAGACAAAAAGGGGAAAAAAAGGAAAGAAAAAACAAAAAATAATGAACAAAACCTCAAAGAAACATAAGATTATGTTAAGAGACCAAACGTATGACTCAGTGATGTCCCTGAAAGAAGGGGAGAGAGCAAGCAACTTGAAAAACAAATTTGAGGATATTGCTCATAAAAATTTCCCCAACCTCGTTAGAGAGGTCAACATTCTAATTCAGGAATTTCAGAGAAACCCTGCAAGGTACTAGACAAGATGACATCCCCGAGACACTTAGACATCAGATTCTTCAAGGTCAATGCAACAGAAAAACAATTGAAGGCAGTCAGAGGCCTATATTCAGCATTCTTAAAGAAAAGAAATTCTAGCCAAGAATTTAGTATCCAGCCAAACTAAATTTCATAAGCTAAGGAGAAATAAAATCCTTTATAGACAAGTAAATATTAAGAAAATTCATTACTACCAGACCTGTCTTACAAGAGATCCTTAAGGGAGTGCTAAACATGGAATGAAAGTTACCAGCTACCACAGAAACACGCTTAAGTACATAGACCATTGACACCGTAAAGCAACTACCCAATCAAGTCTATGTAACAACCATCTAACATGATGACAGGATCAAATTTGCACATGCAAATATTAACCTTGAACAGAAATTGGCTAACTCCTCCATCCCACCACTTAAAAGACAGAGGCTGGCAAATTGGATAAAGAAGCAAGACCTAACAGTATGCTTTAAGAGACACATCTTAACGTTGATGACACTCATAGGCTCAAAATAAAGGGATGAAGAAAAATCTATCAAGCAGACGGAAAACAGAAAAAGCAGAAAAATAGCAACTCCTGCTTTTTTATTTCAGACAAAACAGACTTTATTTTTATTTCAGACAAAACAGACTTTAAACCAACAATAATAATAATAAGAAGAAAAAACAAAGATAGCATTACATAATGATAAAGGGTCAAATTCAGTAGAAAAACTTAGCTATTCTAAGTATATGTGTACCCAACATTTGAGCACTGAGATTGATAAAACAATTTTTAGAAACCTGTGAAGAGACTTAAAAAACCATACAATAATAGTGGGAGATGTCAACACCGTACTGACAGTATTAGACAGCTCTTCAAGGCAGAAAACTAGTAAAGACATTTTGGGCCTGAGCTCAACACTTGACCAAATGAACCTAAGAGGCATCTATAGAATTTTCCATCCACCACCACCAACAACAGAATATACATTTTTCTCATTTACACATGACATATCCTCTAAAATCAACCACACACTGGGCCATTAAACAGTTCTCAACAAATTCATACCAACCACACTATCAGACCACAGTGCAATAAAAATAGAAATCAATACTAAGATCTCTCAAAACTATACAATTACTATAAAATGACATGGAAATTAAGCAATCTGTTCCTAAATGACTTCTAGGTAAATAATAAAATTAAGGCAGAAATCAAGAAATTCTTTCAAACTAATGAAAAATATACATCATTACCAAAATTTCTGGGACATAGCTAAAGTATTGTGAAGAGGAAAGTTTCTAGTGGTAAATGCCTACATCAAGATCTCAAATTAAGGAATTTTCATTCCTTAATTTGAGAGGAATAAGAGAAACAAGAATAAAACAACCCCAAAGCAAGCAGAAGACAATAAATAGCCAAAACCAGAGCTGAATTGAATGAAATTGAGATGTTACAAACCATACAAAAGATCAATAAAAAGAAGTTAGTTTTCTGAAATAATAACTACAATTGATAGACCGCTAGGTAGACTAATAAAGTAAAAAAGAGAGAATATTCAAATAATCACAGTCAGAAATGACACTGACCCCACAGACATACAAAATGCCCTCAGAGACTATTATGAACTAGAAAACGTAAAAGAAATGGATAAACTCCTGGAAACATACAATCTCCTAAGATTGAACCAGATAGAAATTGAAACCTTGAATAGATCAATAATAAGTTCCAAAATTGAATCAGTAATAAAAAACTACCAACCAGAAAAATTCCTGAACCAGATCGATTCACAGCCAAATTCTACCACATGTATAAAGAAGAGCTGGCACCATTTCTAATGAAATGATTCCCAAAAGTTGGGGAGGAGGAAATGCCTCCCTAACTCATTTTATGAGGCCACCATCATTCTGATACCAAAACGTGGCAGAGACACAATGAAAAAGGAAACCTCAGGTCAATATCCCTAATGAACATGGATGCAACACTTCAACAAAATACTAGCAGATCAAATCTAGAAGCACATCAAAAAGCTAATCCACCATGATCAAGTAGGCTTTATTCCTAGGATGCATTGTTGGTTCAACATACACAAATCAAAAAATATAATTCACCACATAAACAGAACCAAAACCAAAAACCATACAATTATCTTAAAAGATACAGAAAAGGATTTGATAAAATTCAATAGCCCATCATATTACCTTCAACAAACAGCACTGAAGGAACATATCTCAAAGTAATAAGAAACATATATGAAAAACCTACAGCCAACATTATACGGAATGGGCAAAAGATGGAATCATTCCCCTTGAAGTACCAGAACAAGACAAGAATGCCAACTCTTACTACTCATATTCAACATAGTACTGGAAGTTCCAGCCAGAACAATCAGGTAAGAGAAAGAAATAAAAAGCAGACACATAGAAAGAGAGGAAGTCAAATTATCTCTCTTCCCAGATGATATGATTCTATACCTAGAAAATCCCATCGTCTCTGCCCAAAGCCTCCTAGATCAGCAGTTTCAGAATACAAAATAAATGTAGAAATATCAGTACCATTTCTATACAACAATAATATCCAAATTGAGAGCCAAATCAAGAATGCAATTTAATTTATGATACCCACAAAGAGAATAAAATACCCAGGATTACAACTGACCAAGGAAGTGAAACATCTCCACAGCAAAAATTACAAAACACTGTTCAAAGAAATTAGAGATACACAAATAAATGAAAAACATTCCATGCTCATAGATAGGAAGAGTCAATATTTTTAAAATGGCCATAGTATCCAAAGCAATTTACAGATTCAATGCTATTCCTTTTAAACTACCACTGACATTCTTCACAGAATTAGAAAAAACTATTCAAAAATTCATATGGAATGAAAAAGAAGCCTAAATTGCCAAGGCAATCCTAAGCAAAAAGAAAAAAGTAAAGCACCACATTACCCAACTTAAAACTATACTACAAGGCTACAGTAAACAAAGCAGCGTGGTACAAAAACAGACACATAGACTAGTGGAACAGATTAGTGAACCCATAAATAAAACCACACACCTTCAACCATTGATCTTTGACAAAGATGATAATAATAAGCAATGGGGAAAGAACTACCTATTCAATAATTGATGCTGGGATAATTGGCTAGTCATATGCAGAAGACTGAAACTAGACCCCTTCTTTTCACCATATACAACAATTAACTAAGGTTAATTAATGCAAAACCTAAAACTGTAAAAACGCTAAAAAGCCTAGGAAATGCCATTTTGGACATAGGCTTTGACAAAGATTTCATGACAAAGACTCCCAAAGCAATTACAAAACAAAAACTGACAAGCGAGACCTATTTAAACTAAAGAGCTTCTGTACAGCGAAAGAAACTATCAACACTGTAAAGGGACAACTTAGAGAATAGAAGAAAATATTTGAATCTGACATAGGTCTAATATGCAGAATTTATAAGAACTCAAACAACAAGTAAAAACCAGACAACCTCATTAAAAAGCAGATATGGGATATAAATAGGCACTTCTCAAAGGAAGACATACATGTGGTCAACAAACATAGGAAAAAATGCTTCAGCATTACTAATCACTGGGAAATGCAAATCAAAACCACGAGATACCATCTCACAACAGTCAGAATGGCTGTTATTAAAAAGACAAAAAATAACAGACAGTGGCAAGGTTGTGAAGAAAAGGGAACACTTACGTACTGCTGCTAGGAATGTAAGCTTAACTACTATGGAAAGCAATTTGAAGATTTCCCAGATAACTAACAGAACTACCATTTGATCCAACAATCCCATTACTGAGTATATACCCCTGGAAATATAAATTGTTCTACCATAAAGACACATGCAAATTTATCTCAGCAGTATTCACAATAGCAAAGGCATGGAATCAACCTAGATGCCCATCAATAGTGGACTGGATAAAGAAAATGTGGTACATAGATACCATGGAATACTATATAGCCATAAAAAGAATAAACCATGTCCTTTTCAGCAACATGGATACAGCAGGAGACCATTATAAGCAACTTAATGCAGAAACAGAATTCATATACCTCATATTCTCACTTATAAGTGGGAGCTAGATATTGGGTACATATGGACACAAAGAAGACAACAATAGATATCAGGGTCTACTTGAGGGTGAAGGGTGGGAGGCGGATGAAGACTAAAAAACCACCTATCGAGTTTTATGCTCATTGCTTGGGTGAGGAAATAATCTGTACACCAAACCCGCATGGCATCCAATTTACCCATGTAACAAACCTGTGCATGTACCCCTGAACCTAAAATAAAAGTTGGAACAAAAAATAAAAAAGCTTTTAAATTAATCAATTAATTAATTATTAGTTAACTCCCTGAGTTGGCCAAAGATGCCTTTAGTATTTGGTAACTGCTGCAGCTACAAGTTTGACTTTGATGACCCCCAATCTACCAGTATTTGCATTTACTTTGGTAACCACCTTGCCCTAAGCTGGGTCTGTGGCTGCTTCAACATGGCAGAAGTGATGCTGCCATATTGGTTTCAGGTGTAGCTAGTAATTAACCTGGCAGCTTCCATCTCCTCTTTCTTGGGATGCTTGCTCTTGAAATGCTTTATTTTGTGGGGCAGCCCAAGCACCCATGTGGAAATGACCATGGGGAGCAGAACGGAGACTTCAGGCCCCATCCCTAACTGAGCTTCCACTGAAGCCCCCAGATGACAGTAGCCACTACAGGGGCTTGGCCAATACTGTGTGGAACAGAAGAGCCACCCAGTCAACATGTATCTTGCAGGAGGTAACACATTATTGCTGGAAGCCATTCAGTTTGCAGTGGTTTGTTCCTTGCAATAGAAAAATAAAATAGAAGTGAATGACCTTCCCTAGCTCTCTCAACTCATCTGTCGCCTTCTTCCCATCCTGTCAATTTGAGTGACTTGTCAGTGATCAAGTCAGTCCTTGGGCCTTTGTACTTGTTCCTCTCTTGGCCTGGAATGTCCTATCCTCCCTTCTCTACAGAGAAAAAGTGTATGCATCAAGACAAATGTCACCTCTTCTCTGAAGTCCCCTTGACACATATTTTTTTCTTCCAGGTGTGTTAGTGTCCCTACTCTGTCCCCATGGCAGTTTATGTGTTCTAGAATGTTACATGACCCATAGTTGAACCTATTATGTTTTAAAGAATACACTGAATGGCTTGTGCATCTTCCTAGGAAGTGAATAGGAGTCATGGGTGTATTAGAAAGTAGCATGGGGTCTGGGTGGAGACACTTCTGGATTTAAATTCAAATTTCTGAACTCACTGGCAAGAGTTTGTTTGGATACCTCTCTAAGCCTCAGTGTTCTAGCCTGTAAATGAGGGTAATATTTGCCTCCTCTTAGGGTCGTTGCAAAGATTAACTTATACTGTTGCATGTCAAACACCTGTCACAGCAGCTGGCCTATAAGATGTTAAGGAATTCTAGAAAGATTCTCGCCCTCTCATGCTTCAATGTTAAGGATGAAAACTCACCCCAGGCACCTTCTCTGGCCTCTCCCTCATCCCACATGCCTCCTGTTTTGGGTGTCCTGCCTTGTGCTCTTGTAATCCCCCTCCTTACTGGGGTCATGGATTTTATCACACTGTGAGCCATCTCCATTGACAGGGAGCTCCTGCAGGTAGGCACCCATTGTTTCTTGTTACTATTTGCTCATTCCCAGCAAAACGGCATAGCACCCAATACTCGATAGATGTTCACTAAATACTTCTTGAATTAAGAGTCTCAAAATCTAGGATTTAACCTGGGACTACAGCTGAGTTAGGGAACTGGAGTAGTTTCCTTGGTTTTGAGTCAAGAGAGCTTAGTATATTCTGTTGGCCACATTCCTTTAATGAACTTATGTTGTTGAGCTTAGCAAATGTAATAGGGTTATCTGGGGGAATTTTAAAGGTATCATCAGCAGAAAAAGAGCTGCTTTTTTGTGAACTTGAGTAAGTCCCATAACTCAGTGCTTCCTTCTTCTCATATTGAGATATAGGATCTGTGGAATCTTTCTCAGCTCCAGCATTCTGATTTATAACTGTTTAAATTTAGTGAAATCTTTCTAATCTTAGATTCCACAAACTTAGTGTTTCTTACCTCCCGTCAATTCATCAGGAGCTTTGAGGAAAAGATCTGTAGCAGAAATCCTAAGTTGTCAAAGAGAAAGTTTTATAACATTAAATAATGATGAGACATTAACTATGATATTTTACAGAATCAGGAAATATTTGGCTTATGTAAATGAGTGGAAACACAGACAAAAATTTTTGTAGCAGCTACTTGATGGTGTTATTCATCATCTGGAAAAACCAAAAGCACCCTAAAAGTCCAACTTTAAGAGAATGGTTGGGTAAGTTTCTAATATATGAATTAACTAAAACTGAGCATCTGCTCATTTCTGGGTATGTCCTTGGTGTCATTTAATAACCAGGGTCTCACGGTTTCATAAGAGCAACATCAAGTGAACAGAGACAAGTTTCCCAAGTGAGGAAGTATGCAGAGTTATGGGGCATCTTTCCCAGATGTCAAGGTGGAGGAGGCAAAACTTGTGGGATCAGAGAAGAGTTCCAGAGGACAAGCAGGCCCGTGTGTTTTGAGACAGAGAGAAGAGCTTCTGCACAGGCCTCTTGGGTAAGGTGAACTTATACATTTTGGAAACAGAAAGATCCTCCTGTGGCTGTGGTGCAGAGTATGGTGTTTTGGAATCATAAGGGATAGTGCTATAATGGTAACCATGTTAAAATATTTTGATTTCTCCTGTGAGAAATGAGAAACCACTGAGGGTTATTTTAGAAAACCGTATTTGTGAAAAACTTTCAATGACAAAAGAAAATAAATATAGTAGGATATTAAAGCAACAAAAAGATTATATAGTTATGTATCTACTGTGATCTGCTTTATGCATGAGGAAAAGCCTGAGGAAAATAATGGCAGATGACAGCAGTGGTCTCCTCTGGGTGGTGGGAAAATGAGTAACTTTTCTTTCTGTGCTTTTACTGTTTCTTATACTGTCTAAATTTTCTTTCTCTTTGTTTCTTTTCTTTCTTTCTCTCCTTCCTTCCTTCTTTCCTTCCCCCCTCCTTCTTCTTCCTTCCTTCCTTCATTTATTTATTTATTTTTTCTTTCTCTTTCTCCCTCCCTCCCTTCTTTCTTTCCTCCCTCCCTTCTTTCCTTCCTTCCTCCCTTCCTTCCTTCCTTCCCTCCTTTCCTTCCTTTCTTCCTTCCTTCCCTTCCTTTCCCTTCCCTTCCCTCCTTCCTTCCTTGCTTCCTTCCTTCCTTCCTTCCTTCCTTCCTTCCTTCCTTCCTTCCTTCCTTCCCTCCTTCTTTCCTTCCTTCCTTCCCTCCCTCCCTCCCTCCTTTCCTCCATCCCTTCCTCCTTCCCTCCCTCCCTTCTCTCTCTCTCCCTCTCTCTTTCTGATGTACTTTTGCTCTTGTCACCCAGGCTGCAGTGCAGTGGCATCATCTCTGCTCACTGCAAACTCCATCTCCCGGGTTCAAGTGATTCTCCTGCCTCAACCTCCTGAGTAGCTGGGACGACAGGCGACCACCACCAAACCAATAAAAATTTTTGTATTTTTAGCAGTGAAAGGTTTTTACCATGTTGGCCAGGCTGGTCTCAAACTTTTGACCTCAAGTGATCTGCCCATCTTGGCCTCCCAGAGTGCTGAGATTATAGGCATGAGCCACCGCGCTCAGCCTCTTACACTGTCTAAATTTTCTACTATATGCATGTATGATTTTGGCTGTCAGAAAAATATGGAAAAAAGATCTTGAGGTTGATGAAAGACAAATGCTGTTCATGTGTTTGTGGGGCCTCTGGGTGGCCTAGTTTTGGACATATCCTGAACTGACTTTCTTATGGAGCATTTCCCCAGACAGAGTGGGGGCTGGCACTCATGCCTTCCCTCCGTCTGTGTCTTGACCAAGGCTGTGCAGTGTGTCTGAATACAAGCCTCACTCCTGCCTAAAGAAAACAAGAAAGATTTAGACAGACCTGGGGTATCTAGCGAGGAATGGTTACGGAGTGTGGGGAATTCAGGGAGGGGCTGGCATGAAGGGTCACACGGCTGAGGAGAGAGCTCAGTCTCTGTGAGTACCACTGAATAAAGAAGAAAGAGAGGTGGGCCCTGACAGAGAGTAATGGGCGGGAATGATACAGAAACAAGCCAAGGACAGTGAGGAACACAGAAGGGAGAGGGACAAGGAGAGAAAGAGGCAGAACTAAATGGAGAGGTAACGCATCAAGATGTGTGCATTAAATGTGCGCATTTTTTTGGGGGGGAATAGGGACTCTATCTCCATAAAGCTAAAAAAGGGGATCATAGATGAAAACATAACATGCAAAACTGTAAAACTTTTAGAGAAAACACAGGAGAAAACTTTTATGACCTTGAGTTTGTGATTTGTTTTTAAATACAATAGCAAAAGCAAAGTCGATGGAAGAAAAAAATAAGTTGAATGTTACTAAAGTTAAAAACTTCTGCTCTAAAAGAGGTGGTGCCGGAGGGTTCAGGGGCAAGAAAGAAAGACAGTGAAAAGATAGAAGAAAAAGAGACAGAAATGAACAGAGTGGGGAGTTATAACGCCATGGAGAAAGAGAGGCGAATATGGAAGCAAAAGAGGCAGCAAGACAGGAGCTGACTGGCAACAGCAGGACTAGAAAGGCAAGAGCTACGGACACAGAGACGCTGTAACCAAGAGCAGAGGGTGGAAGAGCTGGGGAGAACGAGGGCAGATGCTCAGACCCAAAGATGATCTGGAGACACAGAGATGGAGATAGAGACTGCTCTGGCAAGAGGCAAGGATGGGATGACGGTGAGCAAAGAACGTTTTTGCAAGACACATTAGAGCAGCAGTCCCCAATCTTTTTGGTACCAGGGATCTATTTCGTGGAAGACAATTTATTTATGGATGATGCAGGTGGGGATGGTTTTGGGATGAAACTGTTTCACTCAAATTATCAGGCATTAGTTAGATTCCCACAGGAGTGCACAACCTAGATCCCTTACATGCATAGTTCACAATAGGGTTTGTGGTCCTATGAGAACCTAATGCCTCCACTGATCTCATAAAAGGTGGAGCACAGGCGGTAATGTGTGCTCACCTGCTGCTCACCTCCTGCTGTGCAGCCCAGTTCCTAAGAGGCCAGAGACCAGTATTAGTCCACAATCCAGGGGTTGGGGAACCCTGCATTAGAGGACCTGTGTTTTCTGTGTCCACATAGTAGTTCTGAGCAAGAATGTTTCAAAGACAGGCAGGCATGCAAGGGGCTTGTACTGAAGCTCATGTCTTTCCTAGCTGCACTCTCAAATGTTAGCAATATTATAACAAGATGAAAAAGCTATTTGTATAGCAATTTATGATTTATGCATCTCTCCATTATTTTATCCAATCAATAGTCTTTTAATTAGATATTTAATACTATTTTACTTATGGAAACTGAGGTTCAGAGATGCTAAGCACCATGTCCAGCAGACATAACCAGCAAACAGCTGAGCAGTAATGAAAACCACAGCTTATCTGTTCTAATTCAGGGCATTGGTGGCTGTTTCATCTTCCTATTATTAAGACTTTCGTGAGCTGAGTGTATAGGGGCTTCTGAAAACAACTGAATGCATCAAGTCATTAAACATCAAGTGCGTGCAAAGGTATTGGGGAGGTAGTAATTCAGTGCTAACCACGATTTAAACTTTTATTTATTTATTTGAGATGGAATCTCACTCTGTCACCTAGACTGAGGTACAGTGACATGATCTTGACTCACTGCAACCTCAGTCTCCTAGGTCCAAGCTATTCTCCTGTCTCAGCCTCCCAAGTAGCTGGGACTGCAGACATGGGCCACTGCAGCTAAATTTTTTTTTTTTTTTGGTATATGGATGAGAGGTTTCTATGCTGCCCAGGCTGGCCTCGATCACCTAGTCTCGCCTTCTTATGTGCCAGTGCAACAGGCCTGAGCCACTGTGGCTCCCATTAACCAGGATTTGATTCCTATTGTCAGAAAGCTGATGCTTCAGATGGGATTACGCTTTAGCTGTCCTAATGAAAATACACAAAAGTAACCAAACTGTCCCTTGGGACTTCAGGTAGACTTGGTTTGAACATCCTATCTTTTTGGTGGTGAGAATCCAGAGGCTTTTCTTGAAACTTCTGCAAATTCTTGATCATCTTTGTCATGACCTCCTCTGTTTCTGCCCCTGCAGCTCTGGGTACCACCTGGAATTGGATCTGGGCCAGCTGGGAAACAGACCTGGGTTCCTTTGCCATTTGATTTATTTAAAAATCTACTTGTATGGGTACATTTTGTGGGTTTAGTAACTTTAATAAAGATTTGAGGGTAAAGGATAAGAATTCTGGTTTTCAGCACCCAGCTTTTCCCACCTTGTAGGCTTCCCACCTTAGGTTTGATGTTTTCTAAATCCCCCACCCCAGACAGGTCTACACCCCATTGTACATGGCTCCTCTGGTGTATAAGTTTCAAGCTCACTTCGTTTGAACTTCAACTTCACCTGGCTGGCCTAACCTTTCCCTGATCTCCCCGTCATGAGGGAAATGCATTTTCCCATATTTCATTACACATGAAACAATCAGAGATCCACCAAGGTATCAATGATGAGGTCACTGTGAGGCAGAAGGAAAGAAGGGTGCTGGGAGCCAGTGGGGCAGGAGCACTGGAGGAAATGGCACCAGATGTGGGTTTCTGGAGAACTCCAGAGGTCTCAGAAGAGAGGCAGAATGTGCTCCTTAGGTTGTGCAGGCTGCTGGGACAATACCCAATCCATGCTCTTCTTTCTCTGCATCATTAGATCCTGGCTAGAGGATAAGAGCTGCACCTCTTACTTGACCCTGGCCTAGAGACTTCTCTCCCTAAGCAGTTGGCTGGGAATGATAGAAGGTGGCAAGGAAGCTTGCATTTGTCTATCTGGAGGGTCTGAACTCTTTTTTTTTTTTTTTTTTTTTTTTTGAGACAAAGCCTTGCTCTGTCACCTAGACTGGAGTATAGTGGCGTGATCTCAGATCACTGCAACCTCTGCCTCCTGGGTTCAAGTGACACTTCTGCCTCAGCCTCCCAAGTAGCTGGTATTATAGGCAAGCATCAACATTCCCGGCTAATTTTTGTATTTTTAGTAAAGACAGGGTGTCACCATGTTGGCCAGACTGGTCTCAAACTCCTGACCTCAGATGATCCACCAACCTCGGCATCCCAAAGTGCTGGGATTACAGGCATGAGCCACCGCCCCCGGCCAAGCAATCTAAGTGTTTGCTTTCACTTTCAGAACTAAGAAATCAGCCTCTCCCCAGACTAAGACAGAAAGGCAAAGGTGTTCGTGTCACATCTGTTTCCAGCTGCCTTTTAGCATAACTCATCCTTTTACACAGTCAATGGCTTGATATTTACCAAATGCAGCAATGCATGCAGCCCTGAATGGAAAACACAACAGCCTGATTCCCTGTCTCCAGGGCCTTCTTCCTAGGAGGGGATGATCTCACTCGGGGACCCTTGACATCCTTGGGCCTGTCTGTCTTCTGTGTGCAGCCAAGTGAGTTTTTTGTTAACATGTGTGAAAATGTTTCTGAAATATATCCGGAGGCTTTCCACTGACTTCTGCTAACACAGGTGTTATGCCGTCTGTCCCGGGCCAAATCCACAAGTTTACATTTCTATTTTTCAGTCATTCATTTTGGTATATGCTTAAATATTCATCAGTCATGAGTGAGTTTTAAAAATAAGACCCTAGAAAAGAGAGGGAGGAGGAAACATGCAGGCAAGGGTGCTGTGTTGGAGACCAAAGACCTGGGCCCTGGGCCCCTCCGCAGCCTCATCCAACATGTAACAACTTGGGCACCTCAATTTTGCTGACCTCCATGTCCCCATCTGTGAACTGTGGATAACAATAATCTCCTCTTATTGCCTTTACAGGCTAGTCACTGATGCACTTGAAAGTGCTTTGACAACTTTAATATATGTGACAAATAATACTTATTAAAGCACTCTCTGCCAGGCAGTGTGGGAAGCAGCTTGCAGAGCCTATTTAATTGAATTCCACAATAATCACTGTGGTAGTCCTACATAGGTGTGGAAACTGAGCCTTTGGGAAATTCGGCAAAGTATCCAGGATTATACATCTTATTAAGAAAATATTAATATAAGCCTTCTAATTCTTTAGCTGTTTTTATTTTCTTCCTTTTGTTCCTCATTTTTCTTCTCTTCCTCTGTTTCCTCCTTCTTTTCTTCTCCTTTTTCTCCACTACCATCTACTTTTTTTCTTCTTTCTCTGCTGCTGCCCTCCCCTTCTTCCTTATCTGTCTCCCTCTCCTCCTAATACTCCTCCTTCTTTCTCTTCTTCCTCCTTTTTACTTCCTCCTTCTTCTATAAAATGTATAAGGAAGTGTGATCATTTTTAGGGCTGTGCAACACGTACTTCTTCTCATGGTAAATGTGTAATTCCTGGTTCCTTTTGAAATCACCTATGGCCATGACTTGTTTTAGCCAATACAATTTGAACAGAAGTGGCCTGCCTCCCTTCTGGGCAGAAATTTAAAAATCTAGTGCATGATTTTGCAAATTCCTTTTCCATGTTCGCAAGCATCCCTCAACTTGGGTGGCTGAGTAATTAGGAGCCCTGTTCCCATTCCCCTCCATATCTACCTGCATTGGAGGTAGGAGGAGGTGTGCCTAAGGGCAAAATATTAATATGTTTGTGTGTTTGAACCTCAGTGATTTTGTGGCTGTTACTGCAGCATAACTGAGGCCATCCTGACTGACGTGAGAAGCAAACCTGCTTGGACAAGCAGTAACCAGGAAATGAGTGGATTGTAATAGGAATAGCACTGGTTGCAACGGGAGTCCCAGATTTAGGTACTATTGTCAACTTATCTGGTGAACTTGGGCATGTCAGTTTATTACACTGGAAATCAAGGAAAGACGGATCCCTATTTCTCAGTCATGTTCTGGAGACAGAACTCTTGAAGGTCCTAGTATTCCTAGCAGAATTCAGAAATTATTATGTTAAATGAAAAATAACTGTTTATTATATTCTGCTAAGTCTCATTCATTTAAAATGAAATAAAGACAAGAGACAAACATTAAATATGGAAGAAACATGCTTTTTAGGAAAACTTAAATACAATGATTATTAATCAATAATGATTAATAATCAAATTGATTAATAATCAAATTCAATGATTATTAATGTACTTATTTAATTCCCCCCACTCAAACCACATTACCTACAAACTAGAAAAATTTTATAAATATTTCGATTTCCTGCTGGAACACCTTGCTTAGCCCCAAGACAGAAGCATTTTGTGGGACTGTGATTCAAGAATTTCTGGACTACATGAATGATTTCCTATTTCTTTTCTGCGATTATGCCGTAGAATTCTGAGTCTGTGAAGCCTGCTTTTAGCCAAAAAATGCCACTTCTGGCTAAAGAGGTGATAGATGACTAAAATAATTGACTCTGGAGACTTACAAAAAATGATAAGCCAGTTAAGAAAATGGAAAGCATGGCCAAGGAGCTTGTAGGCAGAGTGGATGAGGAGACAGGTGTAATGTGAATTGCAGAGTGAGCACTGGCGGTTCCAGTCTCTCCATTTCTCCAGATGGCCTACTCCTGTCTATTACCTTGGCCAGTCTACTCTTGTCTGACCTGTTTTCCTAACTTCCCCAAAAGTATCACTGCTGTTCAGGGCCAGGACCAGGGTGAGGCAAGGTAGGCAGCTGGGGCATCACATTTAAGTAAGCACTCACTCTAATGTAGAGGGAACAGCACATGTGAAGACCCTGCAGCAGAAGTGGCCTTAGCATGCTCAAGAAATGCAATGGAGGCCAGTGCATTTGGTGTGTTGTGGAAAAAATGGGAGCTAGAAACAAGGTCCAGATTATGCAGTTCCTTGGAGACCACAGAGGAATACATGGTTAGATAAATATTTTGAAAATATTATTCCATCTGCTATGTAGAACATAGTGTGGAAGGGGCATGAGTTGGACAAAGAAGACCAGAGAGAGGCCACAGTGATATTCAAGGTGAGAGATGCTGGTAGTCTAGACCTGGGTGAAAGCAAGAAGAAGTGGACAAATATAATAAGTATTTTGATGAAATAAAAATACATATTGATTTCATTGTTCAGACATTGTTGATTATTTGAATGTGAGTACGTATGTGTGTATGGGTGGGGTGGGTTGGGTGAGGGAATATGAAATATTGTGAACTCCTTGCCTAAGTGAGAAGACAAGGATGCCACAGACTGAGGAGAGGAGAACTGGGGCAAGGGAGGGGAAGAACAGGTTCAGCCTTGGGGCAAGAAATCAACAAGACTCTTCCAGGCATTCTATGTTTGTGATAGTGATTAGGCATCTGAATGAAGCTGGCAGATAGATAACTAGAGTGTGGGGAAGAGGCAAGAGCTGAAAGTATAAATTTGGGAGTGAACCATGTATAGACAGATTACATTTAGGAGAAATTTCTGCTTCTGGCCAAGATGGAGTAATAGGGACCAGATCTTCACACATGAGAAAACGGAACACTGTAGAGAATATAAGAAAATGCTTTTCATATACTAAACATTAGATGATCCCTGAGAGTAGGGAGGCACATAAAGTGAACTATGATTCTCCCTGCTTACTCCCTGGAGAGAGTTTCCAGGCTGTGGTGCAAGGATAGGTGAGCTGGGCGGAGTCTGTGGTCTCCCTAGTTGAGGTGACAGAACTGGGTGTTCTAGAAGGCCAAGGCGAATGGAAGCTCGTGTTGGAGAAGGGAGCGCTGCACAAAGAAAATACGCTGGTGATCTATAGTGAAGCTAGCTGGCCTCAGGGCTGCCTCTGCTCCTGGCTGACCCAGAAGCAGTTTGATATCTGCTACATAGCTTTCTTAGACACCACCTTTTATGGGTGGTAGATTCCTATTCAACCCCAGGTTTTACACATTGAGTCTGATGCTGGATTCTGTCACACTCCATGGGCCTTTGCCCATCTCAGTTATGAAGACTTAGCTGCCCCTGCTTGGGGCAGCTTTGACTCAGTGCTCTACAGACCTCATTTCTCTTGCCACTTATTGCTAGGTGCTTCTTTTCCACCTGAGGCCTACATGCGTGCATAACTTGTGGAAAAATATAATTATGTTTTCGGTCTTTTACCTCCTTGGTTAGATGCATTCCTAGGGTTTATTTATTTATTTTTGTAACTATTGTAAATGGGATTGTGTTCTTAATTTGGCTCTCAGCTTGAACACTGTTGGTATATAGAAACGCTTACAATTTTTGTATGTTGATTTTGTATTATGAAACTTTGCTGAAGTTATTTATCAGATCCAGGAGTCTTTTTGAGGAATCTGTAGTGTTTTCTAGGTATAATCATATGGTTGGTGAACAGAGATAATTTGAATTCCTCTTTTCCTCTTTGGATGCCTTTTATTTCTTTTCCTTGCCTAATTGTTCTGTCTAGAACTTCCAGTGTTATATTGAATGGGAGTGGTGAGAGTGGAAATTCTTTTCCTCTTCCAGTTAATAGGGGAAATGCCTTCAGCTTTTGCCCATTTAGTATAATGTTTGCTGTGGGTGTGTCATAGATGGCTGCTATTAATTTAAAGTATGTTCCTTTGATGTCTAGTTTATCAAGAATTTTTTTTATCAAAAAGCAATATTAGATTTTATCAAATGCTTTTTCTGTATCTATTGAGATAATCATATGGTTTTTGTTTTAAATTCAGTTTATGTAATGAATCACATTTATTGATTTTCATATGTTAAACCATCCTTGCATTCCATGAATAAAGCTCACTTGATTTTGATGAATTATCTTTTTGATGTATTGCTGAATTCAGTGTGCTAGTATTTTGTTGACGATACTGATGAAAGAACCCAATGATGACACAAACAAATGAAAATACATTTCATGCTCATACACTGGAAGAATCAAGATTTTAAAAATGTCCATACAACCCAAAACAATCTTCAGGTTTTTTTTTATTATTATTATACTTTAAGTTCTGGGATACATGTGCAGAATGTGCAGATTTGTTACATGGGTGTACACATGCCATGGTGGTTTGTTGCACCCATCAACCCATCTTCTACATTAGGTATTTCTCCTAATGCTATCGTCCCCTACTCCTCCCTCCCACAACAGGCCCTGGTGTGTGATGTTCTCCTCTCTGTATCCATGTGTTCTCATCGTTCAACTCCCACATATGAGTGAGAACATGTGGTGTTTGTTTTTCTGTTCCCACGTTAGTTTACTGAGAATGATGGTTTCCAGTTTCATCCATGCCACTGCAAAGGACATGAACTCATTCTTTCTTTCTGGCTGCATAGTATTCCATGATGTATATGTGCTAAATTTTCTTTATCCAATCTATCATTGATGGGCATTTGGATTGGTGACAAGTCTTTGCTATTGTGAACAGTGCCACAATAAATATACGTGTGCATGTGTCTTTATAGCAGAATGATTTATAATCCTTTGGGTATATACTCAGTAATGGGATTGCTAGGTCAAATGGCATTTCTGGTTCTACATCCTTGAGGAATTGCTACACTGTCTTCCACAATGGTTTAACTAACTTACACTCCCACCAACAGTGTAAAAGCGTTTCTGTTTCTCCACATCCTGTCCAGCATCTGTTGTTTCCTGACTTTTTAATAATTGCCATTCTAACTGGTGTGAGATGGCGTTTCATTGTGGTTTTGATTTGCATTTCTCTAATGACCAGTGATGATGAGCTTTTTTTTTTTTCATATGTTTCCTTGCCACGTAAATTTCTTCTTTTGAGAAGTGTCTGTTAATATCCTTCACCCAGTTTTTGATGGTGTTGTTTTTTTTCTTGTAAATTTGTTTAAGTTCCTTACAGATTCTGGATATTAGCCCTTTGTCAGATGGATAGATTGGAAAATTTTTTTCCCATTCTGTTGGTTGCCTGTTCACTCTGATGATAGTTCCTTTTGCTGTGCAGAAATGCTTTAGTTTAATCAGATACCATTTGTCAATTTTAGCTTTTGTTGCCACTGCTTTTGGCATTTTAGTCATGAAGTCTTTGCCCATGCCTATGCCTTGAGTGGTATTGCCCAGGCTTTCATCTAGAATTTTATGGTTTTTAGGTCTCATGTTTAAATCTTTACATCTTGAGTTTTTTTGTGTTTTTTGTTTTTTTGTTTTTTCTGTATAAGGTATAAGGAAGGGGTCCAGTTTCAGTTTTCTGCATATGGCTAGCCAGTTTTCCCAACACCATTTATTAAATAGGGACTCTTTTTCCCATTGCTTGTTTTTGTCAGGTTTGTCAAATATCAGATGGTTGTAGATGTGTGGCATTATTTCTGAGGCCTCTGTTTTGTTCCATTGGTCTACACATCTGTTTTGGTACCAGTAACATGCTGTTTTTGTTACTGTAGCCTTGTTTAGTTTGAAGTCAAGTAGCATGATGCCTCCAGCTTTGTTCTTTTTGTTTGGGATTATCTTGGCTATATGGGCTCTTATCTGGTTCCATATAAAATTTAAAGTAGTTTTTTTCTAATTCTGTGAAGAAAGTCAATGGTAGCTTGATGGGGATAGCATTGAATCTATAAATTATTTTGAGCAGTATGGCCATTTTCATGATATTGATCCTTTCTATCCATGAGCATGGAATATGTTTCCATTTGTTTGTGGTCTCTTATTTCCTTGAGCAGTGTTTTTTAGTTCTCCTTGAAGAGTTCCTTCACATCTCTTGTAAGTTGTATTCCTAGGTATTTTATTTTCTTTGTAGCAATTGGGAATGGGAGTTCAATCACAATTTGGTTCCCTGTTTGTTCATTATTGATGTATAGGAATGCTTATGATTTTTGCACATTGATTTTGTATCCCGAGACTTTGCTGAACAATATTTAGTTTTGATGCAATTCCTATCCAATTACTGATGTCATTTTTCATAGAATTAGAAAACGTCATTCTATAATTTATAGAAAACCAAAGAGCCTGAATAACCAAAGCAATCCTAAGCAAAAAGAACAAAGCCAGAGTTATTACATTACCCAACTTCAAACTATGCTTCAAGTCTGTAGTAACCAAAAAGCATAGTACTGCTACAAAAATAGGTACATAGACCAATGGAATAGGTTAGAGAACTCAGAATCAAAGTCACAAACCTACAACCAACTGGTCTTTGGCAAAGTTGACAAAAATAAACTATGAGGAAAGGACACTGTGTTCAATGAATGGTGCTGGAATAACTAGGGAGCCATATGCAGAAGAATAAATGTAGACCACTACCTCTCACCATACACAAAAATTAACTCAAAATGGATTAAAGGCTTAAAGGTAAGACCTCAAAATATAAAAATTCTAAAAGAAAACGTAGGAACAACTCTTCTGGACATTGAGCTAGGCAAATAATTTATGACTAAGATTTCAAAAACAAATGCCACAAAAACAAAAACAAAAACAAAAAGACAATTGTAGCCTAATTAACCTAAAGAGCTTCTGCACAGCAAAAGAAACTATCAAGAGAACAAACAGACAACCTACATAATGGGAGAAATTATTTGCAAACTATACATCCAGCAAAGAACTAATATCTAGAATCTATAAGGAACACAATTCAATAAGAAAAAAACAAATAGCACCATTAAAAAATGGGCAAAGGGCGTGAATAGACACTTCTCAAAAGAAGACATACAAGTGGCCAACAAACATATAAAAAAATGCTCAGCATTACTAATGATGAGAGAAATGTAAATTAAAACCACAATGAGATATCAATTCACACTAGTCAGAATGGCTATCACTAAAATGTCCAAAAATAATAAATGTTGGCGAGAATATTGAGAAATGGGAATGCTTATACACTTTTGGTGGAAATGTAAATAATTCAAACCCTGTGGGAAGTAATTTGGAGATTTTTCAAAGAACTAAAAATAGAACTACCATTTGACCCAGCAATCTCATTACAGGTTATCTGCCCAAAGGAAAAGAAGCCATTCTATCAGAAAGACACCTGCACTCATATATTTAGTGCAGCACAACAGCAAAGTCATGTATTCAACCTAGGTGTCCCCAAATGGTGGATTGGATAAAGAAAATGTGGTACATATACTCTGTGGAATACTATCCAGTCGTAAGAAGAATAAAACTGAGTTCTTCGCAGCAACATGGTTGCAGCTGGAGGCCATTATCCTAAGTGAACTAATGCAGAAACAGAAAATCAAATACTGTATGTTCTCACTTGTAAGTGGGAGCTAAACAGTGGGTCCACATGGATATAAAGATGGAAATAATAGACTCTGGGGACTCCAAAAGTGGGGAAGGAGAAAAGAAGGCAAGGGTTGAAAAACTACCTGTTGGGTGCTATGTTCACTATTTGGGTGATGGGTTCAATAGAAGCCTGAACCCCAGTATTATGCAATGTATCTGTATAACAAACCCACAGAGATACCCCTGAGTATAAAATAAATTTTAAAAAATGTCTTTTTATATCTCCTATTTCTATTTTTATTTTTTATACAAGAATGAGCATTTAAATATTAATTCCCTGTCATCTTAATTGGCAAGTTTTGGAACAATCTCAGTCTTTGTCTTCCTGGATCTTACTGCAGTGTTTGATCCTCTTTCTTGACATGCAGTCTTCTTCAGCTTTCATGATACTATTTCTCCCAGTTTTCTTCTACCTCCCTGGCCCTTCTCTATCTCTGTTAAATGCTCCAGAAATCCACCCTTGGCAACAGTCTCTCACCCAATTCCACAGCTACAGATGCTTTATGATTGCTACTGAATCCAGCTCAGGAAGGGTCTACTTGCATGTTTGTTAGGCACTCCCACCTCAACAAGTTCAATATCATTCCCTATATCATTCCCTTCAAACCTGCTCCTCCACCTGTATAATCTAGTATGGTAAATGGCACCCTATAAAATCATGTATTTAAGATAGAAACCTGAGTGCTATAACAGACTCTTCCTTTAAAAAATCCGGCACAGCTAATCAATCACTGTCCCATCAATTTTGCACCTGTAACCCACTTATATCTTGGCCTTTTGGCTCTTGTCTCAACGTGAGCCTTAAATTGAAAACACAGACAAATAAACAGCAGTCTGAAAACAAAAAAAGCAGAACAAATAAAAATAAAAACATTTAAAAATTTTACTGAATCTTCTAAAGAATCCCCCCAATATATCCACACATAATTAACAGCAAACTTTAAAATCTGCTTTTCACATTTTTGCCTTTCTCTGTTTTTATCTTTATCTATAGCTACACGTCTTTCTCCCTCTATCCTATACCTGAATATCTCACTTTTTCCCTTTCCCTGAAAAACGTTATCTCTTCAAACCCAGCTTGCGACTATCCCCAAACCCAAGATCTGTTACTGTCCCTTCTTATTTGTTGTTTCATGGTTTACTCTGGACTTTTTCTGAAGTAAATCAATTTCATAACCTTTGCACCTCTCAGATTTCTCTCTCATTCCCACTTCTTTTAGCATAAAGAAAGCTAAAATTGAGTAGATTCACAGGCATGTTCTTGGAAAGGAGGGAGATATTAAAGAGGAAAAATGCATTTATTTCAAATTAAATATTTTTCTTTATTTACTGTCCAAACTCAGTTAAATTTCTTTCCCATTTATTCCCTTGTCTCCATTCCTGGCTGTAACAATTATAGCCCAGTGTCAAGGACTGTGAAGGGACTGAAATTTCCTCCTAATTTTAAGTGACCAAGAAAAACCATCACAGTTTCACGGATGCTGGTAGAAGACTCAAGACCCATGAGTCAAAGACAAAGGACAATTTACTGCTCACAGTATAAGCAGTTGCCAGTGTAAGCATTATTGTATCATTTTCCTGAACACTGATTCCCACAGGGTAATGCACAGAGAGCCAGAAGACACCTGCATTCACAGTGAGGTGCAGTGTGGGAGAGATACCCTGAGTTTAGCGAAGCAAAGTATTTTATAATGGGTTGTAAGCATGCCTACTCTTTGCTGGAGAGCAGGGGAGGAGTTAGCTACTACCTCTATCTTCCACAGCTGTAACCACACCTTCCCTTTGTTCTAGAGGAGACACTATCTGTTATCTCCCAATGCTGTTCAATATACAAAAATCCTTGAAAAGATGGTCTGGAACAGAGAGCAATCAAGGCCTCATTTATAAGACTTGTAGAAACGTAAGAGACCCATGAAGGATTCTCTCCCCTCACCTCCTCAGGACAATTGACGTTTATTGTTGGAATATTACAATATCTGCCCAAGTTGCTCCTAGTTTTACTCTCTTTCAACCTATCCTCCCTCTGCTGCAAGGGTGATCTTTCATAATGCAAATAGTATCATGCAAGTAGCATTGCTTAGCATTATTCAATGACTGCGTATTTTCTACAAGATAATTTCCTTAGTATACCACATAAAATATCTTCTGATTTGACATTTGTCTTCCTTTTCGGTCTTTTCTCCCATACTGTACTGAAAATATTTGGCATTTAAAACATGATTATAATCTTGCATTTAATATTATAAAACTTTTGGAGCTACTTCTACAAAGAAAACAGTTTACAAGTCATTGGGCTTGCGATGGCCTTTATAAACTACTTTATAAACTTATAAATCATTCTTAATAAAGCCAACTTCAAATTCTATTTGTGCTGTGTGTGTGTAAATATGTGTGTTTGTGTGTGTGTTAATGACAAAGGAATTTAGAAAGAAAATTATTCTGTAACACCAACAAATAGAAGTACGATATATTCTTCATTTATTTATATTTTTCTAGGCCTTGCATAGATCAACTGTAGTCGAACTTGTCTCCTGTCTGATTCTAACAATGACCCCTTGCTCTGATTTGCCACTGGGGTTTAAAACCCCCCTCTCAAGTTCACACAACTGTCCCTTCAGGGGCTTTGCATTTCTTCTCAGTCTGAGCTCTTTTAGACAAATGTCAGTTTTTTGCCATTAGCCTTGTGAGAATTCCTGAAAATAAATAAACAGCTTGGAGAAGGAAAGCCACTCTGGGAGTGGAGAATATGAGTCAGTGCCATGGTTGGTGGGGGCAGACAATGAACTTTTAGCTTATGTTGTGAGCCTCTTATGTTGAGACTGGAAGCTGGGAGTGATCTTGGAGTCCCGCGTCCTGAAATCTACCCCTGGACTAGAAGTCTGTGCCAGGAAAGGGGTGATAAACCAAAGTTTATGGGGACCTTTTATGATATATTGACATGTTGAGATGACCTTTATAATAATTTAAAATTTATTGATTTTTAGGAAGGATTGAAGCATTTTATATCTGCTGCAT
Source organism: Sapajus apella (assembly GCF_009761245.1). NCBI lineage: Eukaryota > Metazoa > Chordata > Mammalia > Primates > Cebidae > Sapajus > Sapajus apella. The sequence continues at coordinate 2,914,773 of NW_022436945.1, read as the reverse complement.
TGAGAGAAACCCAGACTCCCTGTATAATGGACCTAACTCCACTGCCTCCTATTTCCCATTACAATCCATGAAGGATTTATTATTCCTGCTACTCACTGGCTGAGTGAGGTCGAGTGAGTCACTGTCTGAGCCTCAGCTTCCTATCCATAAAATGGGAATAGCAATACAATGGGATTGTTATGAAGATTGAAATAAAACAGTGTTATATGGAAGAGTATTTTAAGTTACAAAATGCTATAAAAAACTAGAAATTTGTATTCTTTGGCTCCTGAAGTCCAAACATTCTGTCTTATGCTACTCAGCTTTGTCTTCCACCTCTAGCAGATTTACATTCACAGAGCAAAAGTCACGAACATTTACAAAAATGTTTTTTCTCTTCAACTGTGGGGATATGTTGGCCAAAGCGCAGGAAGTTTCAGTTAGACTGGAGATCTGTTTTACAGCATGGTGACTATGGTTAATAATCATGGATTATACAATTGAAAATTGCTAAGAGAGTGGATTTTAAATGTTCTCATCACAAAAATGAGTAAGTACATGAGGTGATAGGGGTGTTAATTTAATTGGTAAATCATTTCGCATTATATACGTATATGAAAACTTCAAGTTGTATATCATAAATATATCTAAGTTTTTATTTGTTAATTAAAAATAAAAAAACAGGCTGGGTGCAGTGGCTCATGCCTGTAATCCCAGCACTTTGGGAGGCCCAGGTGGGTGGATCACGAGGTCAGGAGTTCGAGAACAGTCTGGCCTATATGGTGAAACCCCATCTCTACTAAAAATACAAAAATTAGCCAGGCATGGTGGTGGGTACCAATCCCAGCTGCTTGGAAGGCTGAGGCAGGAGAATCGCTTGAGCCCAGGAGGCAGAGGTTGCAGTGAGCAGAGAGTGCCACTGAACTCTAGCCTGGGTGACAGAGCAAGTCTCTGTCTCTAAAACAAAACCAAAAACAAAAACCAGTAAAAATACAATTACAAAGTATTAATTTTAGTTATTTCCCTGAAATATCATAAACTTGAGCAAGTTATTGTCTAGATTTGCCTCTTCACCCTTACTAGACTGTGATATCCTTAAGGGACATATTCCCCAAGTTTAGTGCAGTGCGTCTGTGCATAGATTGTGAGTAAATGTTCGTTTTTAAAAAATGTATGCACTGCAACTTCTCTGTCTTTAAAGAATAAGAGTGGGACTCTATCAGGTTTCTTCTAAGCAAGGTGTGTGACTCACTGGTGGGTTGCGAAATGAATTTTGTAGGCCATAACTAGCATTTGAAATGCAACTGAAGGTAACGGTAAAAAATTACAGTTGACTGCACATAGTAAGGTAGGGATTGCTTTGTGAAACCTTTGCTTCAGCTGTGTGTGTATGCATGTATGTTTGCATGTAGTATATGCAGATGGCAGAATTGATTTCTTATTGCTCATTGTGGCCAAAAATGTGCGAAAAACGGTGGACTGGTCCACCTATGTCTAAAGTTACATTGCAGCTATTACGCCCATCATAATATTTTATATTTGATTACTACTTTACATTTTACAAGGACTGTTTATACCCCCTTTTTCATATAGTCCTCCATTAGAACCTAAGATTGGGAAGAATATATTATTACTCTTTCCATTCTTGTGCTGGAGGAAAGACTTGTTTTCACAATTGCCCCTTCTAGGAGGGACTACTTTTGGAGAAACATTTAAATAAGTCCTGGGAAGAATGGCTGGAGCAGATGTTCTCTGAAGACAAATGGAAGAGGATACTGTCTTCTCTGGGTAGAAGGTGTTGTGGCAGGCAGGTGCCTGGGTGTGGAGAGAGGCCACTGAGGCTGCCTGGAGGAGGGGAAAAGCTGAAAGAGGTAACCCTTATAGGAACCCTTGGGGAGTATAGGTTCTTTAGTGGAGTGTTTGCATGATCTGACTTCCTTCTCAGGGCTCTACCCATCTTCAGATAAGATCCCTGCAAAGCCACAAACTTCCGGCTGTCACTGAATTTCTTGTGGAGTCTAACACAAAAGCTGATTTCTTCAACAAGCTGTTGCCAAAGTTAAAGCAGAAACAGCATCTATGGATGAAGAGACTGTGAGCATCTTGGTCACATAAAGGTGAGGACACTGAGGGTCAGGGAGACTTTCTGACAGAAGCTAAGTATTGACTAGAGCCTCTCAGTAAGCTTGAAACTAGATGACATGGAAGGATAAAATCAATTTTGTTTCTTTTTAACTGATATGGCTCTATGACTCTTAGTCATGACATAGTATTTTCTTGAGGTTTGGTTGTGGTATCAGCTATGGAAGGGTACATGAGTGGGCTAAAAATGGTCCACACAGGAGTGGACAAAAGGTCAACAAGAAAGCCACAGTCTGCCTCAGGCAGGGAACAAACATGTCTTTATCTCTCTTTTTTTCATTACTGGAAAAATACAGAATTGTTGATGTACAGTTGGGTGGAATTTTCTGCTAGAGCTGGAAACCAGGCAATCCATATTATGCTTCCTACTACTGCACCACAGAAATAAATAGTGAGATGTTACCCTCAGGCTACAGATAGCCACAGCAGGCATCACACTCCACAAAGATGTGAGCAGCAGGATGGTGGGTGACTCTTGAGTTTTGTCATTGTAAGGAGCTATGCTATAGCTATTATGTTAGGAAAGCAACAGTAAGTAGCATAAAAATGCATTTAAAAAATACTCAAAACAAATAAACAAACAATAAAAGCTAAGCAATTTCAGACAAAGAGACAGAATTCTCATCAATTAGGCACTTCAGTCCCAGATCTGTTCCTATATCAAATGTCTGTTCCTATGCAGACTGGGTTAAAAACAGATTATCATTGTTCAACACCCACCTATGAGTGAGAACACATGGACACAGGGAGGGGAACATCACACACGGGTCTGTTTCGGGGTGGGGAGCTAGGGGAGGAATAGCGGGGGATGGGGAGGTTCGGAGGGATAACATTGGAAGAAATGCCTGATGTAGGTGATGGGGGGGATGGAGGCAGCAAACCACCATGGCATGAGTGTACCTATGCAACAACCCTGCAAGATCTGCACATGTACTCCAGAACTTAAAGTATAATAATAATAATAAATAAAACTAGCAGTTTTCATCACTTATATCAGATCCATATATAAGTAATTAAAATGATGAGTGCCCCAGAGGAAACATTGCCAGACAGAAGCAAAAAACTATAAAAAGAATAAGCATTAAAAGCATTTAACAGTAAACCTACCCAGTGAACTAAGAATGCAGCTGAAATCAGTAAAGATATACATATTTCTATCAAGTTTAAAATATTCTAAAAAATTGTAGTACTTGCTGTCATCATGATTTTGGTGATAGGTACATTTACATACAGTTAGAAGTGTGTAAACTCAAACAAACTGCAGGAAACAAGTTGTTCATCTGTCTCAAGAGTGTTAGCATTATGCAGTCCTATTGCTGCAGCAATTTTATTTCTAGAAATCTATCTTAAGGCAATGATGATACATGAGATAAGAGATTTTCATAAAAGAATGCTCACTGCCACTGTATTTACGATTGCAAAAATTTTAAAATCTAAACATCCAACAAAAGAGAAATGACAAAAATAATTATGATCGAGACACATACTAGAATACTAATCAGCTGTTAAAAATCATGCTTAAATAAAATATTTGGCAAATTTCTCTAATGTGACACTTGAATAAAAGTAAAACTAGGATATGACATTATTTTATAAAGTGGTGTCCAAACTGTGAGTGGGTATTAAATTTTATATCAAAATACCTCAAAATTATAAAGGAAATGGTATTTTTAATAATTTTTTTGCCTTTCCATGTTATCTATAATGTACATGTTTTAATAGTTCATAAAGTGCATGATATTATGTTAAAATTATTTAGATGAAGATGACTATTTTCCTCAAAACTCAAAGCTTTAAACCTCAGCAGATCATCAGAAATTAGTCTTCATTTGCTCAGTTAATAACTGACTCTAATAGCTACTTGCTAATTTATATTTTCTTTATTTCTCTTTTTTACTGAGCTTGTTAATTCAATAAATTGATGAATATTTGAAAAATGAGTTTTATATGGAAGAAAATGCCCTTATTCATCCTAAGCTTTCTTTGGGTAATGTATTTTGTTATTCATTACAGGGTCCTGCCCACATGCATAGTGGTATAAATATCATCTCTTGCGCTCAAACAGTCAGAAATTGATACTTTTACCCTTGTGCTGATTTTTCATAATATACGGAACGAGTTAGTGGTGTCAAATTTTATTTTCACCAACTAAAATCATGGAGAAGAAAATTAAAGGCAAAAATATTTTTTAAATTGACACGAAAAATACATTTTAAGTAATCACAGAATAGCAATGGTTAACCTTCTCTGATTATGCCAGATACCACACTAAGTGCTTAGCAGTTCCTGGCCTATTGTGTCCTCACATCGATTCTCTGAGGTAGGTACTATGATTAGCTTCATCTTAAAGGTGAGGAGTCTGAAGCACAAAGAGTTATATACGTGTCCAGGATTGCTTAGCAGTGAAGGGTGGAGTTGCGACTCAATACAAGGCAATGTGGCTACAGCTTCTGCACGTTTGGCTAGATCCTAACACTGTCTCATTATATCAAGAACGATGACAGAATCACCTATAAGTATTCAACAGCATAGCCTTTAATAACAAGAGAAAGTTATGTCTTCCCTTATTACAGTTAAAGAAAATAAATTGCTTCTATGTTGATACCATAAAAAAAAAAGATTATCATGGGACACTGAGAAGACTTGAGACTGATGTAGTATTAGGACAGCAAAAATGGTGCACACACTGAACAGGATGTGATCAGAGAGGCAGGGGTAATGCCAAGCCTCCTCTGTTCTGCAGTGATTCCCAAATTGCTGTAGGGTGGGGGGTAAGCATTGCAACTTCCATGAAGACTTTATCAAGTGGCTTCTGCTTCCCCAATCATGACAGATTTTAGTGAATTTTCCCCCTGTGTCATCCCTCTCCCCACATCCTTTTCCCTTATCTCAACTAGCTGAAAATTACTACATGCAAAGCAGTATTACTCATGGTATTTTGTTTGTAACAGCACGGTGCTGTGAAAAAGTCCAATAACTGGAATTGTTTAGTGTAGACATTGTTTTATATCACATGTGTAGAGACCTGCATAGAGTCCTGTTTTCCATGGATTTATTTACCCTTAACAACTCCTGCCAAGTATAAAGATCTTTGCTGACAACTGGAGTTTTTTGTTGTCTCCCCAGTGGGCGAACCAGATAAGCAGCTTCTGCCCTTGGCAGAGTCACACCTGAGCAAGGCCAGCTTTACACAGTTTACAAAAACGTCTTTGTAAACCCCAAAATGCTGTTCAAATGTAATTGGAAATTATTTCTGCCTGGCCCCAACCATCTTCTACACTCAATAAGTCACTGCATGCACAGTGGTCTCTTTATGAAATTCCCCATTCCTGCGTTTATGAGTATGTAACTTGATACAGCATTTTGGTGCCTTCTTTGTCTGTAGGTAAATAGCTCAGGGAGAGTTTACAAGCCTTTCCCCCCAACCCAGGCCCCAAGAACAGTCATCACCAACCTGTGAGTCTTGGATTGGAGCTTATCCCATCCAATCACATCTTTTGCCCATTTTATAAGTAAAGACAAAAAAAGAGGTAAGAGAATGCCCATTTTATAGGTTAAGAAACAGAGGCTGTGAGAGGCCAACCTACTTGTTCAAGGGCTTTAACTTGACCCCCAGGATGCCCCAGAGAGTCATTAGACTGTCAACCCATGAGGTCAGGAATAAGATCAGTCTTGCTCATTGTTGCAATTTCAGAATGTAGTGTGGAGCCGTGCTGAGTCATGCCTGCAGAATGAATGAATGAGTGGATGAATGAAGACTGAGCCAGGGTCAGCTGCAGTGTTTAACTCCCTTGGCACCTAGGCTGGTGTCTGTCATATAGCAATGCTCAGTGGATATTTGCTGCAAGGATGAGTGAATAAAGAAATGTGTGGGTGCCTCTCTGAGGGTCTAAACCCTCAGCTGCTCCATGCACTCACAATGTCATCCCTGTTTGCAACTGCATGGTTGGAATGCTTTTCCCTGCTGTGGCTTTGCCACTTCTATGCCGAAGGAATGAGAAAAAGATACACTCTTCTTTTGTCCTGCCTGTTCTTCCTGCGTCTGGAAAATGCAGACTGCTTTTGGATCTACTCCCACTGCCTAGGGTTTGGCCTTACTTTCCCACTTTCTGGCCAGTTGATGACTCAATTTCTTTGACTGTAAAATGAGGACCCCAAGACTTGTCCTGCCCATCAGGCTAAATATGGGGGCTGGAAGTTCTGTGCTCACTTCTCTGCACTCACCTCCAGGTTATGCAGCTAAGGATGTGTCTTTGGTCCATTGTTGACTCTGATTGTCTAGTAGAAGCCTCACCTGTGGTGCCAGGCAGCCTCCGTGTGCTCAGCACACACAGTGGGGCAGCAGGAACACACACCCGTCAGAAACACCCTTCCTCCACAGAAAGCAGACCTGGAATGTGACTTGAGCCTCCCAGAAATACATTCTCCCCACCTCCATCTCCTGGAGCTATATATGGGAATCTTCTACCCCACAGGCCAGCAATAAAAAACCAACTGTCCCTCTCAGAGAAGGGGCTTCTCTGGGAGCTCCAGTCCTGAGTCCTGGGTCTTATTTATTGCCAGCCTGCTTCAGAGCTTCACAAATCCCAGGAAGGCCTCATTGCTCTGCTCCAGATCTTCAAAGGACTGTTGATACTTGATCTCCTGTCCCAATTAATCAGCTGCTCCATGCACTCACAATATCATCCCTGTTTGCAATTGCATGGTTGGAATGCTTTTCCTTGCTGTGGCTTTGCCACTTCTATGCTGAAAGAATGAGAAAAAGATACACTCTTCTTTTGTCCTGCCTGCTCTTCCTGCGTCTGGAAAACGCAGACTGCTTTTGGATCTACTCCCTCTGCCTAGGGTTTGGCCTTACTTTCTCACTTTCTGGCCAGTTGATGACTCAGTTTCTATGACTGTAAAATGAGGACCCCAAAACTTGTTCTGCCCATCAGGCTAAATATTGGTTTTCTTTTGAATTAGTCTTGTTTCCAGGACATGTCTAAAAGTGGCTTGTTTGTTTCAATAAACTTTTCTTGTCATTTTTCATTTTCTCAAATGATTAAAGCACAAAGGATTGATGCTAACCAAAGATTGATGGATACAGTAATTACTCAATGCCAAACTTTTTAAGAAGCCACTCGAAAAAGGCCTTTGCTCATTCTTTGAGTCTCTAAGGGGGAATGAGAGGCAGTTAACATTGCTCACACCTACTGTGTGTGGAACGTATTAGCCCCTTTGTGCATAAGCTCTTACATACCCCCCAGGGCAATTCCTTGGATAGCACAATGATCCTGCTGTCTTGCTAAAAAACCTAATGCTCCGTGAAGCCAGTAAGTTTTTGAAGCTCATGCTGTTAATACATGTGGAAGTAAGGGATGCACCCACATCTTTCTAACCTCGAAGGTACAGCTGTCATCTCTGCCTTATCCATCTTTCTAGAAAGAAATGGACAACAGGATACATATATGAACTAGGATCATCAGTGCCATCAGGCCTTGTGCCAAGGGGATCTACAGACAGTGTTTTGAAACAGGATTAAGTTACATGATTTATCATGTTGTCCAAAAGGAAGAATTTCTGTACATTTTGAAAGATAAAGTGCTGAGTGTGTGCTCATGTGTAAGCTCATGACTTGCAGCATTAATATAAATATAAAATAATATACATAATTAATAGAAATAAATATTAAATAAATTATTAAAATAGATAATATTAATAAACACCTGCTATAAACCTGTGATAAGTATCTAATTTAATCCTCTCAATAGTCTTCCCAGATCAGTATTTCATTTTTATGATGTTTTCAAGTTTAGCATGACAATTTTCAAACATATGAAAAACTCAAAATAGCATAATAAGCACCCATGTTTTCCTCATCTAGATTAGCAGCAATGCTCAATTTTCTGCTTTTATTTTTTTCCCCTGCTAAATTATTGTGAAGTATAGTTGTTGTGATATTTCACTCCTAAATATTCCAATATGTATTTCTAAGGAGTAAGGGATTTTCCAATATAATTTTAGTACTATTATGACTCATAAGAGAAAGTTCCCCATATTAAGATGAGAAAATGTTCAGAAATGCATTGAGCTCCAGCCAAGTATAGTATCTTGGGGCCCTGGAGCATGGCCCATTATTTCCTCATCATGCTGTGTGCTAAGTTAAAGAACTTCAGGTTTGGAAGTTGAATTCCCTAAGTGCCAAGTTAGGAGGGACTAGGGAGAGTGTTCAGAGAGAGTATGATCTGACTTCAGCCTCTACGTTGCACTTGTATTTGATGCTTTGCATTTTTTATCCCTGTATTAGTCTGTTCTCATGCTGCTGATAAAGACATACCTGATGCTGGGTAATTTATAAAGAAAAAGAGGTTTAATGAATTCACAGTTCCACATGACTGGGGAGGCCTCACAATCATGGCAGAAGGCAAAATGCACATCTTACATGGCAGCAGGCAAGAGAGAAAATGAGATCCAAGTGAAAGGGGTTTCCCCTTATAAAGCCATCAGATCTTGTGAGATTTATTCACTACCACGAGAACGGTATGGTGGAAATCACAACCATGATTCGATGCTCTCCTACCAGGTCCCTCCTATAACACATGGGAATTATGGGAGCTACAATTCAAAATGAGATTTGAATGGGGACACAGCCAAACCATATCAATCCTCTTTCACTCACATTATTCCACTCAAAGTGCAGATAATTTTTAGGCTCTCTGTTCCCATGAGTACCTGGGCAGCATAGCTAGATGTGGCCTACTTCAAACTTAAAAATCTTTCCTTAAGAATACTGTTTATCTTTAAAAATATATGATTCCTGCTTCATAATCTCTCCATGTGTGTTTTTAATATGTACTCATGAATTTATTTGCTCGTTGTGCAATGAATATTTTTTTGAGGACACACTATGCCCAAGCACTGGATACAGTGAACGGGTCAGACTTAAGAGATGGGGTGTTTTTGTTTTGAGGCTGCCAATCTCAAGAAGCAGGAGGTGTCCAAGGGCATTGATCAATGCATCTATCTGGTGAGGCGCTGTACTTATTATTTAGCTGCTGGTAGTTCTTAGTCTAGTTGGAAGAGAATTCAATTCACTAGTTGTTCATTGTTGAGCTACTGTGTGTTGGACTTAATAGTGGGACTTTGAAGATGAATAAGGTTGGTTTCTGGGCTCTGGAGAAGGCAGATGTGTGGCAAAGTATACTGTTATGGGGATCTTTGATGTTCACAACCTCCAGTCTTGTGTTTCATAGGATCTACTATAATTTTTTAATTCTTCACTTAACATTTATTGAGAACCTCCATTCTAGGTGTTGGAGATAATTAGCAAAGTAGACTGAGTCCCTATCCTTGTGATGCTTATGTTATTTTTTTTCTCTGTTGAGTGGATATTTATCTATTTATTTTTGTAGAAACAATTTTAATTTATGTTTGTGTTACCTAATGTGTTAGGTTTCTAAAACATTAGTCTATGTTACATTTTTAAGATGGGTCATCGGAAAAGAAGATCAAACATTACAAAAGCCAGTAAAAACAAACATCTCCATAGTTGTTTCATAAACCCTGTCTTTTCCCTTGGCCCTATGCTGATTTTCCACTGCTTAAAACGTCATCCACTTCATTCTAAGTCCTTCTTCAGAACTTCCAAAGATCTCTGTTCTCTGAAGTGTTGGACTTTTAAAAGTAAGTTTTTCTTCTTTCTTCCATACTTTTTTCTACTTGTCCTAAAGCTTTAATTGCATTCCGGTGACCTTTCTATGCAATTTTTTATTTTTTAGCATTTGTGATTAATATATATTTTTTTCTTTTTTAAAATTTTATTTTACTTTAAGTTCTGGGGTACATGTGCAGGTCATGCAGGGTTGTTGCATAGGTGCATACTATATCCGGCATTTCTCCCCATGTTATCCCTCCCCACCCTTCCTACCCCCCGCTGTACCTCCCCTAGCCCCCCCAACTGTCCCCAGTGTGTGATGCTTCTCTCCCTGAGTCCACGTGTTCTCATTGTTCAACACCCGCCTATGAGTGAGAAAATGTGTTGTTTGGTTTTCTGTTCTTGTGTCAGTTTGCTGAGAATGATGGTTTCCAGATTCATCCAATTCCCTACAAAGAACATGAATTCATCATTTTTTATGGCTGCATAGTATTCCATGGTGTATGTATGCCGCATTTTCTTTGTCCAATCTATCATAGATGGGCCTCTGGGTTGGTTCCAGGTCTTTGCTATTGTAAACAGGGCTGCAATGAACATACGTGTGCATGTGTCTTTATAGTAGAACGATTTATAGTCCTTTGGGTATATACCCAGTAATGGGATTGCTGGGTCAAATGGAATTTCTATTTCTAGATCCTTGAGAAATCACCAAACTGTCTTCCACAATGGTTGAACTAATTTACATTCCCACCAACTGTGTAAGAGTGTTCCTATTTCTCCACATCCTCTCCAGCATCTGTTGTCTCCAGATTTTTTAATGAGCACCATTCTAACTGGCATGAGATGGTATCTCAATGTGGTTTTGATTTGCATTTCTCTAATAACCAGTGATGATGAACATTTTTTCATATGTTTGTTGGCCTCATGTATGTCTTCTTTTGTAAACTGTCTGTTCATATCCTTCACCCACTTTTGAATGGGATTGTTTGTTTTTTTCTTGTAAGTCTGTTTTAGTTCTTTGTAGATTCTGGATATTAGCCCTTTGTCAGATGGGTAGACTGCAAAAATTTTTTCCCATCCTGTTGATTGCCGGTTCACTCTAATGATGGTTTCTTTTTCTGTACAGAAGCTCTGAATTTTAATTAGATCTCATTTGTCTATTTTGGCTTTTGTTGACATTGCTTTTGAAGTTTTAGTCATGAAGTCCTTGCCTATGCCTATGTCCTGGATGGTTTTGCCTACGTTTTCTTTTATAGTTTTTATGGTGTTAGATTTTATGTTTAAATGTTAAATCCACATGGAGTTAATTTTTGTGTAAGGTGACAGGAAGGGATCCAGTTTCTGCTTTCTGCATATTGCTAGCCAGTTTTCCCAACACCATTTATTAAACAGGGAGTCCTTTCCCCATTGCTTATTTTTGTCAGGTTTGTCAAAGATCAGATGGTTGTAGATGTGTGGTATTGCTTCTGAGGCCTCTGGTCTGTTCTTCTGATCTATGTCTCTGTTTTGGTACCAGTACCATGTTGTTTTGATTACTGTAGCCTTGTAGTATATTTTAAAGTCCGGCAGTGTGATGCCTCTAGCTTTGTTCTTTTTGCTTAGAATTGTCTTGGCTATGTGGGCTCTCTTGTGATTCCATATGAAGTTTAAAGTGGTTTTTTCCAGTTCTGTGAAGAAGGTCATTGGTAGCTTGATGGGGATGGCATTGAATCTATAAATTACTTTCAGCAATATGGTCATTTTCACGATATTCATTCTTCCTAACCATGAGCATGGAATGTTTTTCCATCTGTTTGTGTCCTCTCTTATTTCGTTGAGCAGTGGTTTGTAGTTGTCCTTGAAGAGGTCCTTTACATCCTTTGTTAGTTGTATTTCTAGGTATTTTATTCTCTTTGTAGCAGTTGTGCATGGGAGTTCATTCTTGTTTTGGTTCTCTGTTTGTCTGTTATTTGTATATAGGAATGCTTGTAATTTCTGCACATTGATTTTGTATCCTGAGACTTTGCTGAAGTTGCTTATCAGTTTGAGAAGATTTTGGGCTGAGATGATGGGGTCTTCTAAATATAAAATAATGTCATCTGCAAATAGAGAGAGTTTGACTTCCTCCTTTCCTAATTGAATACTCTTTATTTATTTTTCTTGCCTGATTGCTCTGGCTAGAACTTCCAATACTATATTGAATAGGAGGGTGAGAGAGGGCATCCTCGTCTAGTGCCTGATTTCAAAGCGAATTATTCCAGCTTTTGCCTGTTCAGTATGATATTGGCTGTAGATTTGTCATATATAGCTTTTATCATTTTATGATACGTTCTGTCGATACCTAGTTTATTGAGAGTTTTTAGCTTGAAGGGTTGTTGAATTTGGTTGAAGGCCTTCTCTGCATCTGTTGAGATAATCATGTGGTTTTTGTCTTTGGTTCCATTTATATGGTGGATTACATTTATGGACTTGTGTATGTTGAACCAGCCTTGCATCCCCAGGATGAAGCCTACTTGATCGTGATGAATAAGCTTTTTGATGTGCTGTTGCATTCAGTTTGCCGGTATTTTATTGAAGATTTTTGCATCGATGTTCATGATGGATATTGGCCTGAAGTTTTCTTTTTTAGTTGAGTCTCTGCCTGGTTTTAGTATCGAGATGATGTTTGTCTCATAAAATGAGTCAGGGAGGATTCCCTCATTTTGTATTGTTTGGTATAGTTTCAGAAGGAATGGAACCAGCTCCTCTTTGTACATCTGGTAGAATTAGGCTGTGAACCTGTCTGGACCTGGACTTTTCTTGGTTGGTTGGCTATTAATTGCTGCCTCAACTTCAGCCCTTGTTATTAGTATATTCAGGGTTTCAACTTCTTCCTGGTTTAGTCTTGGTAGAGTACAAGTGTCCAGGAATTTATCCATTTCTTCCTGGTTTACTGGTTTATGTGCATAGAGCTGTTTGTAGTAATCTCTGATGATAGTTTGTATTTCTGTGGGATCAGTGGTAATATCCCTTTTATCTTTTTTAATCACATCTATTTGATTCTTCTGTCTTTTCTTTTTTATTACTTTGGCTAGCAGTCTGTCTATTTTGTTGATCTTTTCAAAAAAACAGCTCCTGGATTTATTGATTTTTTGAAGGGTTCTTTGTGTCTCTATCTCCTTCAGTTCAGCTCTGATCTTAGTTATTTCTTGTCTTCTCCTAGATTTTCAGTTTATTTGTTCTTCTTCCTCTACCTCTTTCAATTTTGATGATAGGGTGTCAATTTTAGATCTTTCTTTGTTTTTCATGTGGGCATTTATTGCTATAAATTTCCCTCTTGACACTGCTTTAAAGGTGTTCCAGAGATTCTGGTAGGTTGTGTCTTCATTCTGATTGGTTTTGAAGGACATCTTTATTTCTGACTTCATGTCATTGTTTATCCAGTCAACACTCAGAAGCAAGTTGTTCAGTTTCCAAGTGGTTGTATGGATTTGAGTCTGTTTCTTAATTCTGAGTTCTAATCTGATTAAACTGTGGTCTGATAGACTGACTGTTATGATTTCCACTCTTTCATATTTACTGAGGAGTGATTTGCTTCCAATTATTTGGTCAGTTTTGGAGTAAGTGCGATGTGGTTCTGAGAAAAATGTATATTCTGCGGATTTGAGGTGGAGCATTCTGCATATGTCTATTAGGTCTGCTTGGTCCAGCTCTGCATTCAAGTCCTGGATGTCCTTGTTAATTTTCTGACTCGTTGATCTAATATTGACAGTGGAGTGTTGAAGTCTCCCACTGTTATTGTGTGGGAGTCTAAATCTCATTTTAGGTCGTTAAGAACTTGCTTTATGCATCCGGGTCCTCCTGTGTTGGGTGCATATATATTTAGGATAATTAGCTCTTCTTGTTGAATTGATCCTTTTACCATTATGTAATGTCCTTCTTTGTCTCTTTTGATCTGTGTTGGTTTGAAGACCATTTTATGAGATACTAGGATTGCAACCTCTGCTTTTTTTTTGTTCTCCATTTGATTGGTAAATCTTCTTCCATCCCATTATTTTGGGTCTGCGTGTGTCTTTTTATGTGAGATGGGTTTCCTTAATACAGCACACTGATGGATCTTGACTTTATATCCAGTTTGCCAGTCTGTGTCTTTTGATTGGAGCATTTAGGCTGTTTACTTTCAATGTTAATATTGTTATGTGTGAATTTGATCCTGCCATTTTGTTACTGACTGGTTTTCTTGCCCATTAGCTGACTCATTTTCTTCATTGCATTTTTGGTCTTTGCCATTTGGTGTGCTTTTGCAGTGGCTGGTACTTGTTTCTTTCTGGGCTTAGTGTTTCTTTCAGGAGCTCTTGTAAGGCAGGCCTGGTGGTGATGACATCTCTGAGCAATTGCTTGTCTGTAAAGGATTTTATTTCTCCTTCACTTACGAAGCTTCGTTTGGCTGGATACGAAATTCTAGGTTGAAAGTTCTTTTCTTTAAGGATGTTGAATATTGTCCCCCACTCTCTTCTGGCTTATAGGGTTTCTGCCAAGAGATCCACTGTGAGCCTGATGGTCTTCCCTCTGTGGGTGACCTGACCTTTCTCTCTGGCTCCCCTTAGTATTTTTTTCCTTCATTTCAACCTTGGTGAATCTGAGGATTATGTGCCTTGGGGTTGCTCTTCTTGAGGAATATCTTTGTGGAATTCTCTGTATTTCTTGGATTTGAATGTTGGACTGCCTTGCTAGGCTTGGGACGTTCTGGATAATATCGTGGAGTGTGTTTTCCGGTTTGGATTCATTCTCCCTGTCATATTCAAGTACAATGATCAAGCATAAATTAGGTCTTTTCACATAATCCCGTATTTCTTGGAGGTTTTGTTCATTTCTTTTCACTCTTTTTTCTCTTGTCTTGCTTTCTTTTTTTATTTAATTGGGTTGAACTTCAATCTCTGATATCCTTTCTTCTGCTTGATTGTTTCAGCTATTAAAACTTGTGTTTGCTTCACATAGTTCTCGTGCTGTGTTTTTCAACTCCATCAAGTCATTTATGTTCTTCTCTAAGCTGGTTATTCTATTTAGCATTTCATCTAACCTTTTTTCAAGGTTTTTGGTTTCTTTGCATTGAGTTTGAACGTGTTCTTTTAGCTCAGAAAAGTTTATTATCCACTGTCTGAAGCCTGTTTCTGTCAATTCCTCACACTCTTTCTCAGTCATGTTGTGTTCCTGTGTTGTTGAGGAGTTGTGATCCCTTGAAGGAGAAGAGGTGTTCCAGTCTTTCATGGTTTCATCTTTTTTGTGCTGTTTTTTTCTCATCTTCATGGATTTTCCTCGCTGTGGTCTCAGGGAGCTGCTCGATGAGGTCATTTGTCTGCCTGTCGAGGTGCTACTTGGTTTCTATGGACTCCTTCAGGTTGCTAGGTAAGGTCCCTGTGTCTTTTTTGTTTTCACTGGGAGTTTAGGCCTGCCTCTTCCGCTGACCTGGAACCACTGCTGGGTGGTCAAGAACGCGTCCCATGGCTACATTGGCTTCCTGTGTTTTTTGTTAAAACCTGAGGCCTAGTCCCACCCCTTTAATGGTGGGCTATGTCCTTCCTCCACAGGGCTGGATCATTCAGGGTTCAGCTCAGACTGTGGCACTGGCTGTGCAACCCCCTAGAGTTACTGCTTCAGCCCTCTGAGGTTTGTGGGGGAGGGTAGGGACCCACCCAGCCACACTGCCTGTTTCCCCCTTTTGAGCTCAGTTTTTCTGGTCATAGGGGAGGGGCCCGCCCAGTTGCTCAGTCTGTCCTCCCACCTTTAGCTCCCTCTTTCTCTGGGCAGAGGGAGGGGGTGATAGCTCGTCCACAGGCTCTCCTGGCTGACTTATGGGCTTATGCGTTTGCTTAGATCTGTGCGCCAATCTAGAACACCGTCCTGAATTATTATTCAACTCCGAGCGTGCAATTCCCAGTGCTTGACTGGCATAGATTCCCTGTTCTGTGTACTGCTGAGGCTTTGGGGGAAGTGCTGTATCTGGACCGGAGTGCCAGAGGGGATCCACCAACGCACCGGTCAGATGCACTTTCTGGGTGAAGCAGGACCCCTCCCTGCCTCGGTCTGCCCTGCCTGGGCTTTGCTCACAGTTGGACCAGACCCATTGAAATGCACCTGGTACCTCGGCTGGAGCTAGGAGATCTCTGGATTTGCGTCTCTCGCACTGGGTGTTGTGCACCAGAGTTGTGTCTATTTGGCCATTTTGACTCCCTCCGTGATGCATATGTTCTAACATGAAACCATAATAATCCCTTTCACAGAACTGTGTTTGCTCAGGGGCTTATGGTTTCGAAATGCTTACTTATCTAATTTTCATACAATATCCCATGTACTAGGCAAGGGAAGTCTTCCTGTTCCAATTTTATGAGAAAGGAAATTGAAGTTCCAAGAAATTAAAAGGCTTGTGGATAAAGCAACAGACTCAGAATTTCAAGCAATGCTCTTTTTTTCTCCATCACATGAGTACACATACCGAAATACCTGGGCCACGTGTTGGACTAGGTTTTGTCCTGGGGATACAAAGAGGACAGATCCTGAATATATAGATTTAGTCCCTACTTCTCTGTAATTCGGCCTCATAATTAAAGCCTATAGAGAACGTTTAAGCCTCTTCCTCTCTACTTTCCTCTATCCATTCCTTCCCTATCTTCCTCTTCAGCACCACAATTCAACCACCTGGCCAAACCCACATTCTAGGGTTAGCCTTGGTTTCTCTTTTACCACATTTACCTCCCAGATCTTGTCAACTCAGCTTCCCAAATAATTTCTGCATGTATCCAGTTCTTTCCATCGCCACTGTGATCTTCATAGTCTCATCACCATTTTCTCCCATTTGCACCTCTGTACTACCTTCCAAGAGATGTGCTGTACTGTCCTAGCCTTCCAAAATGCAGACTTAGTGAATGCAGAAAAAACGTAAGTCATTGTGCTTCTCTGTTTAGTAGCCTCTAAATAGCCCAATTCCTCTTACAAGAAAATCCCACCTCTTTTCCATGCCCTACAAGGTACTGCATAAGCTGGTTTATTCCTCCTTTACATGCTTCCTCTATTATCCCTTCCTCTCCCTGAGAGTCCAGCTATACTTTCATGGAGCCACACTGGTGCTCTTTCTGGTCCATGCGAACTCCAAGCTGATTTCCATTTTAGGCCCTTTGAATGAACTGTTCCCTCTGCGTGGGATGCTTTTCTCCTTGATTTTCACCTGGGCCAGTCTTCTCTAATCAGCTGATTCCCAGATTTAATGTTATTTCCTCAGAAAGGCTTTCTTTGACCACCCTATCTAAAGTAGACTCCAGTACTTTATCACACCACTATTTTAATGATCTGCAGTATACCTATCACTATCTGATATTCCGTCTTGTTTACTGGCTTGCCTACCTATTGTCTGTATTCCCTAATGGAAGATAAACTTCAGGAGAGTGAGAACATCACCCATGTTCTTTAATCTCTGTACCCTCAATGCCCAGTACAACAGTAAGTGCCCAATAAATATTTTTTTGATGGAAGGAAGTAATGAAGTCAGGACTGTTGCTCTGCTACTTTGAATAAACTTGACGACCTCATTGCTTAAAGCATTTGGTTGTAGAATCTGACCAGGTCAGAGCCCATGTGCATAAATCTCTGGGCCTGGTAAAGGAGCAGGCTGAGAAGTGAAAGCACTAATTCTCCAAGTAAGCAAAGCTATGAACCCAGTGAGTGTTCTCTTGGCAAACCTTGTCTTTCACTGGCTCTTGGTAATAAATATTAAATGAGAACCCACTTCGGGTTCAGTGATTTCAAGTTTGCTATCTTACATTCAGGTAATAACTCCGTGACATGAAATGTAACCACTTTATGGTAGAGCTGAAAAGTGTTACTCAGGGACATGAGTTAACCTGCTCATAGTTAGATGTCTAGTGAGAGCCAGAGCTGGGATTCAAACTCAGGGCCATTCTAATTGAGTTATCATCTTGCTCTACTGCCCTGAAAGCCAAAGACACACTTGACAGCAGGTCTTTTCAAGCTGAAAAAAGAAATCTACAGGTGACCAGGAAAGCCAACAACAGAGTGGTTGGTATTGAGACCTGTGTTGTGAGGGGAGGAATGATCTCGTTCATTTGAGTGTTGTTTCTATTTTAAAAGAGCAATTTCCCTACAGGGTTTGGAAGGGCCTTCCTTAGAGAGGACCCAATTACAGGGGCGCCACATTCAAAATGCAAGAATGCCTGATTTGTGCTTTTTTAAATAGTAAAAAGAGCTCTGAAACACATTAAATTTTTATGAGGTGTGTTGCTGACTAAAAAATTTTTTTGAGCAAATAATCATACAAAAAGAGTAGACCACATACTTAAAATTAAAACCTCCAAATAAGAAAAATATTTATTAAATAAACTTACACCAAGCCACAGTGACCTTTTGAATAGAATTTCTTCCTGAAATATTGAGCCAATTCAATTCTTAGAATAATTTCAGTCAACAAGTTGATGGGTCATTATTAGAGAATGGCAATGTGGGAGGTGTCACCTATTGTCAAGTGGGGGAATCCTGGCCTCAGAGCAAGAAGATCTGGTGAATCTAATCCTGTCACTAACTGTGTGACCTTGGGAAGCTGGAGAACCCCTCCAGTCTACAGTTTCTCCATCTTTAAAATGGAGATACTGGTATATCACTTTACTACCTCTTAAGGTGATTATGAAAATCGAATGACTAATGGGTGCAAAAGCACATTAAGAGGCATAAAATACTTATTTATGATATTAACAGAGCTAGCTAATTATTCTAGAAATACTAATAAGTAGATTTATTTGCAGTGCTCAAGAGATGGAGGTTTTTATTCTTAGAAATCATTTTCATTTCCAAGAACTTTCAAGGCTTTCACTCTAGGACACATCATATTTGTTACTTGGTCTCTAATGCAAATCTTGTCTATTTCCTTGGACCTGGCTATTTGCCAGACTTCTGAAAATTCTTGCCTCCAGCTTTTCCCCCGTCTAAGCCATCCTGTTATCTTCATGTTATTCACCAGGTCAAACATATTCCATGATTCCCCATTGACCACCGAAAAGCCTACCTGCTATATGAATTTCCAATTTGATTACCTCAGTTCATCATTCAGTCCAATTTGGCCCCAGCTAGATGGACTTATTCTTTAACTTCTGTGTATACATTACATTTTCCCATTGCTCTAGCCTGAATATTTGTGTTTCCTCACATTCTTATGTTAATCCTAACTCCTCAGCTTATGGTATTAGGAGGTAGGACTTTTGGAAGGTGATTAGGTCATGATGATAGAGCCATCATAAATGGGATTAGCACTCTTTTAAAATGTACCCCTGAGAGCTGCCTCACCCCTTCCACCAGGTGAGGACACAGCTAAAAGGTGTCATCTGTGAAGCAGAAAGGAAGCCCTCACCAGACACTGAGTCTTACTGTGCCTTGATCTGACATCCCAGCCTCCTGCACTGTAAGCAATACATTTCTGCTGATTATAAACCACCCTATCGAGGACATTTTGTTATCATAGCCCAAAGAAGCTGAGACGTACACCTTCTCATCTTTATATCTCCTGCTCCTCTTCCTGGAAATACTCTCCTTTCTCCTAAATGTCTACCTCACACTTAGCCTGAGGCTGCATCTTTTCTGCTATTCTTCCATTTTTTTCAATTCTTTTATGACTTTGGTCACCTTTTATTTGATGCATTTTCTCAGTTGGGGCTCATTTATCTGTTTAGAGGTTGGGCAATCAGGCTTTTCTTCAAAGTTTTCCCAAATTAATTTTAATGGCAGTGTTTTTCAAGTCTTTGACATAGCTCACAGTAAGTAATATATTTTACATTGAGGCTCAGTACATACACACACACACACACACACACACACACACACACACCCCACCACCACTACATTTAAAGTTAAAAAAAAATCAAGAAGCATAATGATCATTATGTGTAACAGACTCTGGTGTTTTATTCTGTTCTTGTCCCTCATTTAAAAAATCTAGTTGCAGCCTACTACATTGATTTTACAACTCACCAATGGATTGCAACCTGCAGTTTAAAAAACACTAATTTACAGTATTAACTTTATGAATATAATTATTTCAAGGCCTGGTCCTTGATATTCAAAGCTAAACTTTTGGAGTTAAAATAGAACTTTTCTCTCAAGACTTGGTCTTGCATTTGAAAATCTTGGCTTTCTGGGCCGTTTTCTATATTACGAGTTTATAATAACTTATTTAGAAATTCCATTCATGAAATAGAACTTTTCTCTCAAGACTTGGTCTTGCATTTGAAAGTCTTGGCTTTCTAGGCCGTTTTCTATATTACGAGTTAATAATAACTTATTTAGAAATTCCCTTTATGACTTTGATTATCTCCTGGGGCAATGGATGCCACTGATCCAGGAAAGTAAAGCCTCAGTTATTTTGTCAGAATTTCTTTTTGTCACATATTCATTGTTGGCGCTGGAATTCCAGAAGGTCCAACAAATAGCATTTTTCCTCCTTGACTGAGTTACACCAATTGAGATGCAGAGGCAGGAATCAGGTGGAAAGGGTCCTAATATCATTATACTTGGCCATGCTGTTGGAATACATGGCTTGGGTGCTAGAACCCAATGGGCTTGCTTAAATGCCCACTGTGATTGAAACTTCTCCCCCAGGCATGGGGAACACTAGGAAGCCTCAGCCTCATTCATCCCCCAAACCAGGTTTCTTGCTCCAGTAGAACATGATGACATTTTTTATTGTCTGGATTAACCAACACTACAGTTCTTCCATCTTTGGATTTTCTTTGTATTTAAGATCATAAAAATATTCCTTATTTTAGCAAGTAGAAATGGGATTTTCTGTTACTTACAGTCCAAATCATAAAAACAGGGCATGTTAACCTAGAGCTGACTTCAGGACATTGTGTAATATTATCTTAAATGGAAAACAAAAGGAACCTTCTCTTAATTAACTCTTTATCACTTATGTCTGCCTTTATGAGATCTAAATTATTTATTTGCTACCTTATTTTAGAAATATTTATTAACTGATTGGAGGCATGGGAAATAAAATAGAATCACCCTTGATCTTTGAACAAGGATTCCCATAAAATTGCTATGACACAATGATTCATATTCTAAAAACTTTCTTGACTACTACTCCACATGGTTTCAGTATAATAACTTCTATTTTCATAGACATACCTCAGTTTTTTCTTTTACTTTCTTCATCTTTTATCTCTTTTTTTCTCATTTGTCTTTAAAACTATTTAAATAAAAGTCACCATTATTTTCCTGATTTTGAAATACAATGAGCTGTTTTAAAAATCCCATATGACTTAACTACTCTCTACCGTTAGGTGCAATTAATCACCCTTCCTTCTCATCATTAGTTTCAGTGGCACTATGTCAACCTGGTTTTCCATTTTATCTCCTGGGTCACTCCTCCTTATATTCCTCTGTGGCTCCTTCTTTTCTCCTTGATGTTAAATGTTGATGATTCTTAGACATATGTCCTTTGCCCCATTTGATCTTATCATTGTATCCTTTCTTCCTCTGTAATCACCTCTATTCTTGAAACTTTGTAGGCTGATGAGTATTAAATTTACATTTCTGGCTAAAATTTGATTTAATTTAACTTATTTAATAAATGGAATGAATGAAAATAAAGTCTATTCTACATCTAGAATCAAACATCAAAGGTACTTGGACTTACATTTTAATGTCTCATGGCACCTCGAATCCAGCACATCTCAATAAAGAGTCATCTTTTCTTTCTCCCTAGGTCCTACTCCTCTCCCTGTGTTTCCTGTCTCAGTCAATGGCTTGTAGAAGGCTAGAAACTGCCCTGAACTACTCCCTTCACTTCCCATTGAATAACTTATCATGTGCTGTCCCTTCTAGCTCCTAAATATCAGTAAATGAGTAGAAGTACTCATTGTTCTTGTCTTATCCTTGACTTTAATAGGAATTTAACTGAAGAACTAATTGGGGATGACTCTGTTCTAACTTTAAGATCAATATCATTTATTAAGGAAATATTCCATTCTCTTTTATTAAGATTTAAGATAAACAATCATGAATTTAAAATTTTGTCACATAATGTTTAAACATTTGTTGAAATAAATTTTTTTCTATTAATTTATTAAAGTGATCAATTATGTATAAGCAACATGTTGTTAGAGATAATGTATGAATCTGGAGTAACACTATATGGCAGTTGGTTTGAGGAACCAGGAATACCAAAGACTTATATCAAGTTATTGCCACCCTTCCTAATGAAGTTTCTCAGAAGGAAATATGCACAAGGGATAATTACAAAGAAGATCATATTATGATTTAAAGAACCCTGGAGGGTAAGGCTGGATCATATTAAACACCATCATTATGTAAGCTAGTTAGGCTGCCTGTTAAAGCAGGCAACTGTTCTTTCTATTTTACTGTACTCAACACCTAGCCCAGGTATCTTTACACTCTGGTCCCATGAAAAGAAAACACAGAAAATAATAGGTGGTGTTCTTTCAATAAAGGCCTAAGTTAGCTTGTGAGTTCTATTGTGTAGATCAAAAAGAATAAAATGGAAGGCAAGCCTATTGGAAAGATTTCCTAATATTAAGGCAGTTTCACTTTCTGGAATAAATTTGTTAACGAATTCTGTTGGTTCTTCAAAACTACGTCCAGGATTTGCTAGATTCTCGACACCTCCACTTTTGCACCATGGTCCTGGGCACCATCACCTCCTGCCTGTATTATAACAGTAGCCTCCAGAGTGCTCCACTGTTTTTACCCTTACCTTGAAAATTTTCCACTCCGTACCCAGAGCGATTATTTTAAATTAAAACATAAGTCAGATTATGCCACTCGTATGCTTAATATCCTCCCTTCGTCCCTGTCTCATTTGCAAAAGCCAAGGTTTTTCTGGCTGGTCGCTGTGGCTCTGGCCTCTAATCCCAGCACTTTGGGAGGCCAAGGTGGGTGGATCATGAAATCAGGGGTTCAAGACCAGCCTGGCCAACATGGTGAAACCCCATTTCTACTAAAAATACAAAAAATTAGCTGGGTGTGGTGGCGCGTGCCTGTAATCCCAGCTACTCTGGAGGCTGAGCAGGAGAATCACTAGAACCCAGGAGGTGGAGGTTGTGGTGAGCAGAGATGATGCCATTGCACTCTAGCTTGGGTGAAAGACCAAGACTCTGTCTCAAAAAAACAAAGAAACAAAAAAAGCCAAGGTTTTTCCAATGGCTTACAAGTCCCCATCTGAGTTGCTCCCCAGTATCTCTCTGAATCTGTGATTTGGGTTTCGTATTCTCTCGTTGATCACTACAGCTGCATTAGGCTTCTGGAGTACACCAGGCACACTTTCACCTCAAGGTCATTCTTCCTCCTGCCTTGGATAGTTTCCTGACATGCATGTGGTGATCAGTATTCTACTAAATTCTCAAGATGTATCCTTCGAAGATCTTCAGAATTTTCTCTCTGGACAGTTCTGTTCTCTCTTTTACCTTTCCTAAAAACTTTAGTGGCCTTGGTCTCTCCAAACTCTCAGCATCACATTCTCAAATCAGTGAGTATGCTGGGCTCTGCCTGTGTTCTTTCTCTCTGCACCCCAGCCTAGAGACTCTCTCCAAGAAGTAACCTTATTTAATTTGTTTTCTGTCACTCAGAGATCACTGCCATTTATCACCAGTGACTTGAAAACCATTGTTTCATGTACTTCCCTCCTACCCAGATTTTTGGTTATTTTAAATGGAAGGGTAAATCTGGTTCCTGTTACACCATCTTGCCTAAAAGCAACACCTCTCAATTCCTTATCCTGCTTTAGCTTTTCTTCATCATACCTATTAACATCCAACACGGTCTCTATGTTACCTGCTTATCTACCTACCATCTGCCTTTCCCCTCACTATAACATAATTCAACAAGGGATCTGTATTTGTTCACTGATTTATCTTTGGACCTAGAGCAAGGGCTGGCACGTTGTAAGTACTCGGTAGTTAAATGTTAAATGAATGAATGAATGCTGAACGTACTGGTACCAAGCAGAATTTACCCAGGATCATCAGGCCATGGTTCTACTTCTACAAGAAATCTTGCATGTCAGCAGGATCTGCGTCTGAGGGCTGGATACTCAGTGGCAAGAGTCTATCACCTCCTCCATCAACACTCCTCTTTGTGGAACACGTTCTCACTCCTCTTGCCATCTCTCATAAAGGGCTTTGCTTACCCAACACTCCTTAGCTGGATCACAACTCTGAGAAACATAGCTGGAAGGTTTTAAGTTTCGTTTCAAAATATAATCATTTTACAACCAAGCATATATGTGTATGTGTTTCTTCTATACACCCAAACCTAAGCAGCTGCTATTTAATCCTCATCTCTTTCTTTGTACAAAACATGCATGTAAAAGGCCTTTTTAGCTCATGATGGTGGAAGTTCAGGTGGGAATGAATCCAAGGGAAACTTTGGACTCACTCAGCAGGGGTGGGCTAGCTAAATAACAGCACCTTTCCCCACAGACTTCCCCTTGTCATAGCTCTGTGCAAGGATTTCCCATCTGTCAGCTGGTCCATCCAGCGGTTACTCACTTGAGGAATCTCAGTTAAGTGTGGCATGTGTGGGCTTGTGTGCATGTGTGTGTGCATGTGTTCGTTTGAATGTGTGGGGGTTTCTGGGACAACTTTTCTCTATTTTCATTTTTATCTGCCTTCCATTTAGTCTCTTTGTCTCACTCTGATTTAAATTTTGGTCTCAAGCTTTTGTCATGGGAGCCTTTGCTTTACTGGTTCCTTTTCATCCTTTAAGTCTCAGCTCAAATGTTTCTTCTTTAGAGAGAAATTTTCTTTTCACACTGATCAATAAAAAAATTTCTCCTTTCTATCATTCCATTTCCTCTCTGCATTGCAGTTACAGCATTCTGTAATTAGTCAGTTTCTTTGTCTATTTACTTGTCTCCATCTCTGTATATAAAATCCACAGGAAGAAGAATCTTATTGCTCTCATTCACTTTCTTTTCTCTTGTGCCTTGCATAGGACCTGACACATAATAAGTGCTTAGAAAATATGTACCAAATTAATTAACTGATTGATTCACTAAAGGAACAAGGAACAAGAATACTAATGAGACAGTGCAGAATTGATATGGAATTGCACGTATGTGTATGGGCTGGGCTAAGATTTGCGAGGGCTGAGGAGAGATTTGGGTTCAACTCAAGCGGGTCTTGTATACTCTGGCATGGCCGTGATTGGACTCTACTCTGAAGATAATGTGAATCTATGGAAGGCCTTAGGTAAGAAAAGAGGAAGTCAGTTTTATGTTTCAAAACGATCAATGTGTTTGGGGTAGTGAATGGATTAGAACAGAAGGAGACATGCTGTAAAGGGACTTGTTTGGACGCTGTTGAAGTTATCTGGGTAACAGATGATAAAACCCCTGGGTACGACCAACAGCACTAGAAGTGAAAAAATATTTGAAAAACCCGAGATAGGAAAAGCAAGTCTTGATTGAAAGTAGGCAAGGAAGAAATTGGAATAAAAAAGAGTATAAAGAGCAGCCAGAAGCTTACGTGGGTCAAACAGAGCAAAGAAACACTGACATAAAATGAGTCTGGTTTGGGTATCAGTGAAAATGGTAGAATAAGGGCCTCTGAAGGTCCTTTTCTCCATGAAAGCAATAAGAACAAGGGCAAACATTTTTAGAGTTAACTTTCTCAAAGCTGTCGAAATTAATAAAAGGTTTGGGGAAAGTTCAGGGAACATTTATTTAAGAAAAACAGCTGAGTTTTGGTATAAAAACCTGATATGAACAGTGCAGTGTTAATTTTTCCTATTCTCATACCTTCATTTCTAGCTCCATGGTAACCTTGAAAACTCACAGACTATGACCACAGTAAAAACCAGAGGCTTGGCTGCCACTAGAGGGGGCAAAAGAGGGTTGGAACTCTTTCAAAATCCTATTTCTGGAGAATTGTTGTTTGTTTGACCTGCCTGGTGCTTCCCTGGAAGACTCCATTCTCAAAGCAGTCTGGTTTAACTGATTCGGTCATCACCTAGTATGAATAGCAACAATTAAGAGCATTTGTTTAATATCATGATTGCCTGTGGTAGTGAATCATAGTTGGGGCAAATAACAGCTTAACAGGAAAAGCTTGGAATGATGTCCATATAGAGCTCTGAAGAGTTTTGACACATTCCTGAGAATCTAGAAGGCCATGTGCATGCTGTGGTATGTGTGAATACTCAGGGAAGACCTGAGAAGGCTCTAAGCTCTCACCAGTGGCTGACTTTGAGGTTCCAATTAAGGGAAACTGAAAATTAAAGCACATTAGTTAACTCTTTAACTAGATGTTGAAGGCATGTTCAATATGCACACAGAACCCTTTGTCAAAGACTTGGGGGCTTATTGGTTCCAGACATTTAAGAGCATCTCTGTTCAATTATTAGCTGACCACTATGTTAACAAAGCAGAGACTTCAGTGTTGATACATGTCAAAGAATGCAGATATTACAGCAGTAGTTCAGACAAAGTGCTAAACAAACAATAGCAATAACAATAAACAGTAACAACAACAAACCCTGGTTGAGGACAGTGGGTAGAATCCAGAATTGCTATATTACTTAAAATGATCAGTTTTGACAAAAATTATGACATATGCACAGAAACCAAAAATTATTACTCTTACACAGGAGAAAGCAGTCACTAGAAACTGTCTTTGAGGAAGCTCAAATGTTGGACTTGCTAGATGAAGATTTCAAATCAGCTATTTAAAGTACATTCAAAGAACTAAAGGAAAACATGTCTAAAGAACTAAAGGAGAGATGAAGAAAAATTTTTCAACAAATTTAAAATATCAGTAAAGATAAAAATGATAAAAAGCAGCCAAATCAAAATCATGAAGTTGAAAAGTGAAATAACTGAAATAAAAAAATCACCATAGGGACACCTGAACAGGTGGGAGAAAAAATATACAAACTTGAATGCGAGTAATTGAAATTATCTAGTCTTAGAAACAAAAAGGGAACAGAACAAAGAAAAATGAATGGAGCCTGATAGAACTATGGGATACTGTCAAGCATACTAATATACGCATAATAGGAGCTTCCAAAGAGGAAGGTGGGATGGGGGAAGAGAGATAGGAAGAAGGAGGAGGAGGAGGAGCAGGAAGAGGAGGAGGAGGAGAAGGAGCAGGGGGAGGAGGAGGAGGAGGAGAGTGAAGAGAAGTAGAAGGAAAAAGAAGGAGAAGGAGGAAGAAGAAGAAAAAAGAAGGAGAAAAAGAAAGAAGAAAGGAGGAGGGGAAGGAGGAAGAGAAGAAGAAATTAAAAAAGAAAGAAAGAAAGAGAAAGAAAGAAAAGGATGAGAAGTGGCTGCAGAAAAGGGAGTAGAGGAGAGGAAAGGGGAGGAGAGGAGAGAAAAAGGGAAAAGAGAATGGGCAGATTGACTATTTGAAGAAATAATGGTTGAAAAGTTTCCAAATATGATAAAAATATATTAATGTAGACACCCAAGAAGTTCCATGAACTCCAAGTAGTGTAAACTTGAAGAGATTCACAGATAAACACATCACAATCAAAGGCAAAGAGAGATTCTTAAAAATGGCAAGAGAAAAGTGAATGTTTATGTACAAGGAACCCTCAGTAAGATTAACAGCTAACGTTTCTTCAGAAACTGTGATTCCAGAAGTCCGCTGACTGATTATTCAAAGTGAAGAGAGATAATACTGTCAACCAAGAATTCTGTGTCCAGCACAACTATCCTCCAAAATTGAAGGTGAAATCAAGACATTACAAGATAAATAGAAACTGAGAAAATATGTCACTAGCAGACCTGTTGTACAACAAATACTAAAGGAATGCTGTAGGCTATAATAAATGATACTAGAGAGTAACTCAAATCTGCATAAAGAAATATCATCAGTAAAGATAACTAAATAGGTAAATATAATAGTATAAATGTATTTTTTGTTTGTAACTTTTTTCTTCCATATAATTTATAAGACAACTGTATAAAGCAAAAATTATAAATCTGTGTTGATGGTCATACAACATATAAAGCCAATTCGTATGACAATAACTTCACAAAGGAGGGATGAGGAAGCAATGTTTTATATACCATTGAACTTAGGTTGATATTAATCTGAGCTAGACTGTTATAAGTTAAAATACAATATTGTAATGACTAGAATAACACTAATACATGACTTAAAAAAAGTGAAAGAAACAAGAGGATTAAAAGAGCAGACTAAAAAAATACCTACTCAACACAAAAGAATGCAATGACTTAAGGATAGAGAAACAAAAAATACATAAGACATGAAAAACAAATAGCAAGATGGCATACATAAATTACACCTTATCAGTAAATACGTTAAATGTAAATGTATTAAATACTTCAGTTAAAAGGCAAGGATCCACATAGTGGATAAAAAATTATATAAATATATGGTATCTACAAAAGACACCCTTAAATTCAAAGAAACATATAGGTTGAAAGTAAAATAATTTAAAAATTTATACCATTTAAATGGTAATAAAAAGAGAGCTGAGCAACTATATTAATATCAGACAAAATAGGCTTTAAGTAAAAACATGTTACAAATGACAAATAATGGCATTGTATAGTAATAAAAGTGTGAATTTACCATAAGATATAATGATTATAAACATAGAACTAAAATAAACCTAAAAACAGTGTCCCACAACACATGAAACAAAAACTGGCAGAACTGAAGGAAGATATAGGTAATACAATAATAATAGTTGGAGATTTCAGTGCCTCAATTTGAATAGGACAATTGGGAAGAAGATCAACAAGGGACTAGAATACTTCATCAATACTAAAATTCAACTAGATTTAGTAGAAATACACAGAACACTGCACAAAAATTATCAGAATAAAATAAGTCTGAAGTATGGAATCATATAGAAAAAGTATAAGGTGTTGAGACTGAGAATAATTAGAGAATAGAAAATAGGAAGCCAAGATGGGTTTAAGCTAAAGGAATTCGTAAAAGGCAAAGTGGTTCACATGTTTGTGTCTTCTGATTTTGAAGACATTCAGCTGAGTTTTCTGACATGATTTTCTTTCATCAGGATACACCCCTCCACCCCCACTTAATCACCCAAGTCATAATCTCTCCTTCCCCTTTACAGATAAATCCTGGTGTCTAACACATTCTACTTTCATCTCTACGCTCAAGAGGTAAGCTTGCAAAAGTGTTGAGACTTTGAAAGGCTAAAGATAAATAGCTCAGAGATATCAAATTTGGAAGTATTCAAGAGATTACTAGCCATATCTAAGAGGATGGCACCTAAACTGGCAGTCTAGGAACAGTATGTTCTGAGTACTCTCTTTTGCATCTAAAGTATAGGTTTGCTGTTCATTGCAATATAGAGGTTCAGCACTATTCTTGGCTATGGGTGCCTGAACATTTTGGTACAATGGTTAAATGCCAAGTTTTTGCTGTAGAACCATATGTATTTGTGGATTTAATTCTGCCACTTAACTTAACGTGTAGTATTGCATAACTTAATCTCTTTAAGACTTAGAATCTTTATTTATAATAAAATAATATCTATCTCATTGTGGCGTTGTGAGAATTAAATGAAATAACATGTAAACTATTTAGCTGAGTGCCTTTTGAGTAAGGAGTTAATATCCTTACCCAGATTAAATGTTCTTCAAAGAAACTCAACCTCATTAGACTAGGATTTAGATCTCTGTCCAGGAGAAATCAGTCTTTTAATTTAGGCAATTTTTTTTCCCCAGAATCTTATTGCTAATGTAGTCCAGGGGAACAGAGGCATGAAATAGTTAAATAGGAAAAAGCCTGACTTGCTCCACACAAGGCAAATGCTTGTTAAGATTACACAGGAAGTATCAAGTCACCCTGCCTCCAGCCAATGGAGCAAATTCATTTGTATGTTAGACCACCCCCAGCTGACCATTTTACAAAAAGTTGTCAAATAGAAAACTGACCTTTTATTATTATAACAAAAAAGTTTAAAGAAAAGTACAAACTGAAGCTGAAAATATGACCTTGACTCAGGAAAGGAAGTGACAGATCACAAGGGAAGAGTACAGTGAGGGTTAACATAGCCTGGAGGAAGACAAAAAAAATCCAAAGCGCACCAGAGCAGGGAGTCTTTCCTTACTCCGTCCAGCTAGAAACTTTCATACATTTCTTAGAAAGGAAGAACTAAAATTGATTGTTTTTTAATGGATACAAGCTTAGATTGTCACTGGAGACAACTGTAGCTAGTTTTCAATGTAAAGCATGGATGTCAATCTTTTAGAATTAACTGTTATTATAAAATCCTGAGTTAAAGACCCCTTCAGGCATTGCTCTATAGAGACACTGGAGCTGTGTGAACAGAATTGTCTATTCCAGTCAAGATTCTGGTGCCAGAGTGAGCAAAACCATGTGGGTAGCAATTTTCAGAATGCTTCTTTAGCCAGTTTACCAACGCTTAATGACAACAGAGGACTTATTCTCTTGTACACCCTCTGCTTCCTCCACTGTAATGAGAAACCCAGACAAACAGTTTTTTAAGGTACCCCAGGTTCTAGAAGCCTCTGGCACCAGAATCTTGACTGGATTAGAATTAACTGCAAAAAAAAAAAAAAAAAAAAAAAAAAAAAAAAAATGCAATGTGAAGTGGGTTCCTCCATCCTGGGGAAAGGAAATTCAAACAATTTCCCAGTGACCTCATACAGCTTGGGCACAGAAAGGAGTAAAGAATAAAAGGTGATAGAAATAAGATTTACACTGATATATTAGGTGAGGATTACTGGCCATGGTCTGCTTTTTCAGTGGAGTTAGAAGCTGCTACAGGATTTTTTTTTTTTTTTACCAGTTACAACCTATGTATGTGAGAAGGAGCCTCCTATTGGGAACTTTTCCAAGGTTTAATAAAGCTGTGCTTTGCTCTGTCTGACCTTGGCCCAGCGACAGGTAAGTCCCACAACTTCTACCACCTTATAAACACTGAGATGGGCCATGAGAAAGGAATATAGAGGCTCTATTTAGAGGCTTAGGTCAGCAAGCAGGCAGAAAAATGTCAAAACCACTAATCTAATTTACTGATGCTCTTAATGGGAGAATATAGGAAAAAAGTCTGCCTTGCCCTGCAAATACAGCTTCAGCACCTTCATTCAAAGAACCCCCAAGTTAAGGAATTGCACAAAGAACAAGTAGTGTTACTGACCCTGGCAGAGAGTGGAAATGAAGGGAAGAACTCATAGGTGAGCTTGGGTGAGAAGTATCTCTCCTTTCCTTTCTCCCCTCCCCTCCCCTCCCCTCCCCTCCCCTCCCCTCCCCTCCCCTCCTCTCCCCTCTCCTCCCCTTCCCTCCCTTCCCTTCCTATTTTCTTTTCTGTCTCCCTTCCTTCCTCCCTCTTTCTTTCTTTATAGATGAAATTTGAGTGTTTATTGCATGCCATGATACTACGTTAGGAATCAGGAATAGAAAGATTAAAGATGCAAGTCTTGCCATTGATTTATTAAAAGAATTTTAGTAAGAACCTAAGTAATGAGTAATGAACAACATCTAGTTCCTACTCTGAGAACTCTCAGTTTGCTTTAGCCAATGATATGCAATATGGTGGCTAAATGGGTATAGTATCATAGGAATAGAGGACATAAGTAACTTTTCAAGGGCAGTGAGAAATAGTTAACTAACATGGTCACAGTCAAACTGGGTGAAGGCTGATTTGGAGATTTTTATGTGATGGTGTGAAAGAAAGACTTTCTGGCCATGTGGCATGGTATGAAAATACAAAAAAGTGTGGTGGTTTTGGAGAACGATATGGTCTGTAGTCTCACTGGTCTACAGGATTAGGAGGAGAATATATGTATTATTAGAAGATAAAGCTGGTTAGATCTGCTTGGTGAAAGATCATGGAAGGTCTTCCCCATAAAGTCCTTCAGAATTAGTTCTGGCTGTAGAACATGAGGAGCACTTAAGAAGGGATGGAGTAGGGTGAAGTCTTGAGTTGCTTTGCATTTTATAAAGATCATTCTGATCACTGGTGGTGGATGGAAGCCAAAAGATCAGATAGAAAGTGGTTGCAGTAGTGTGTGAGAAGAGGGGTGTGGGAGTGAAGCAGGACAATGAAGGGACAGCACTCTATGTCCACAAGAGGAAATAGACATGTATGTATGATGAACTGTAATAGAGTTTGGAGTTACCACAGAGAATTAAAATGAATCGAAGGGGCACAGCATCCGTAATGTTGAGGTTCTTCCTAAGCCACTCCTCACGGGAAGAAGCCTTCCGGATGGAAGAAGTGAAGTGACAACTGCCAATCAGTCTTAGATAAATCTCAGCATAGTAGATACCCTGGAGCTTCTGGAAAACCTTAAGATCAGTTGACTAGCAAACGGATTAATAAAAAAGATCTCTTTTCTGGCATGAAGGTAGCTTTCGTGGCTTTCAGAAGCCCTTTTTACAAAAACACCCAGAACAAAATAAAATTGACATTCCTTTGTCCTGGAAGCTAATGGCGGTTTTGAAGAGGAGAGAGAGAAAGTCTATATGTCTTAGCTGACCTCTCAGCCAGCTGTACTTGCGAGCCTCAGGCCTCAGTTTTCCCATGGATGTGAATGGTCAGCAACATTAGGTTCTTCTAGTCCTAGCTATGCTACTTAAGTAATTTTTGACTGTGGGTGTGTTACCACACTTCTCAGGATGAATCTATTAACAGGAGGTTGTAATAAGTGCTCTTTTAGATTTTATCTGGAACTCTTAGTCTTTGTCACTCT
This sequence comes from Sapajus apella, assembly GCF_009761245.1. NCBI lineage: Eukaryota > Metazoa > Chordata > Mammalia > Primates > Cebidae > Sapajus > Sapajus apella. The sequence continues at coordinate 2,882,320 of NW_022436945.1, read as the reverse complement.
GGATCTAGCCTGGCATGCATTGGGAATCCCAATAAAGGTTTGAAACACAAGAATAAATAAATGGAGCAAGGTGCCTTAAAGGGATCACTTGAAAGATGTTAAGTGCTCATATCACAAAGCTCTGGGGCAGCCTCCCTGGTGGCAGCATCCCTTAAGGTTCATGTCTGTTTCAGAGTGACGTTTTTCTCTCGGGGTTATGGAGATACAGGAGGTGAGAGAAGAGTTTATTCCTGATTCATGGAAGTGAACACACTGAAATCAGATCTTCCTTCCTGGTGTGGGCTTGTTCCCAGGTGTCAGGCTGCAGAGTTGGGTCACCGAACAGCTGCAATGCTGCACATGTTGTATTTTTTTCTTTGCAACATTTGGTGGAACATTTCAGGCTGGGGTGAGGGGAGGATTATCTGAACCAGATGTTTGGGGGCTATCTCCCTGACACAATTGAGAAATTAGTTTTAAGTGATTATCCATGTGACCAGTTGTGGAGCACTCACCTTTCTGGGCCAGGAAAGGAGGGCTTGGATGGCTACATTCTAGCTGTAGAAGAAACAAGGGGTGTCGAGGGCTGTATGCATGGATGTACTTGTGCTGGGAGATTGTTTCCAGAAAAAGATTCATGAGTCAAATAAAAACAGCTACAGGGGGTCCCCGGAAAGATGGGTCTCAGATGATTCTGAAGAGACCTAAAGCCAGTGTGGCTGAGGAATTGTAAACTGATTCTATGTGCTCAGGATAGCACAGACTTACAGGAAAGTCACTCTTGGGAGGGAACAACTAATGGCTAAGGAGCGTCCTGCAGGAAAAAACTATTGAGGATGAACCTAGATGCTGAACATGCCAGCTGAGGGGGTGTGGTTAGGTGTGGTTAAAGGCCACCTATCCTGCTATCCTCCCAGCCTCAGGCAGTTCCTATAGCCTTGGTTCAATGTGAAACTCAAGTTGTGCTTAAGATACCAGGCATAGAGGGGCAGGGAATCCTATATTGACTGATGTGAGCCTCATGGTGTGACCAGGGGCTTTGAATAAAAACTACATAGAATTCTAAAAGAGAAAGGCGCATTTCTTGCATACGTGGATTCATGCCTTTTGATTTGAATCTCCAACAAAAATGAGTAAAATGAAGCGAGAGAGTTGCAGTGATTGGAAGTCCCATTGGGATATCTCAGGAACACAAAAGATGGAAAGGCTTCATAGACAAGTCAGACATCACGATTAAAAGATGGCTTCAGCTTAGGTTTTAACATGATGCCAATAAAAATCTGCCCTTTGCCCATTATGTTAAACTCACAAGGCTACATACAAAGGATGACGTTAAACCTGTAATGGTAGATTTTGGCTTCCATAGGAGGAAATACACAAGGCATTATTCTGCTTGTCCTCATTCCCTCTGTTCCCTTTGGCCTACATTTGAGCAGATTCCCATTTTCCTCATGCTCTGTGAGAGGAAGCATAAGATATTCCACTGGAGAATGACAGCTCATTGAGGGAGGGTGATGTTCACTCTGAGTCATCCTCCTTGAAGCTTTGTGGATTTGGTTTTATTCAGTCTGGGATGCCATGATAAAGTACCATAGAGAGGGAAGATTAAACAACAGAAATTTGTCACCATTCTGGAGGTTTGGAAGTCCAAGATCAAGGTGCTGGCCAATTTGGTTGCTGGTGAGGGCTCTTTTCCTGACTTGCAGACAGCCACCTTCTCACTGTGTCCTCACATTATCTTTCCTCAGTGCATGAGGGTAAGGAAAGAGTGAGCTCCCACGTCTTACTCTCTTCTTCTAAAGACACTAATCCTTTTGGATCAGGGGCTTACCCTTATGATCTTGCTTAGCCTTAATTACTTTAAGTTAGGTCCTATCTCCAAATTCAGTCATTGGGGTTTAGGGCTTCAACACATGAGTTTTGATGGCACAGACTTTCAGACTGTAGTATTATCCCCGTGTGTGGCTACAATGTAGGGCACCAGAGGCTGGGGAGAGGAGAAGTACTGGAACTTCTTTTTTTCTACCCGCCAGCAGGCAGGAACACTGTTTGCCAGGATGTTACCTTTGGTTTTTCACAAAATCAAAGGAATTCTGAGCCATTTTTATGTGTACAGCACTGTAATAAGTTCTTAGTGTATGTTAACATTTTAAATCTCACAACCTCACACTGAAGAAACCATTACCACTCCAATCTAACAGCCATTAGATACAGAACGGTTAATAATTATATAACACCAAGACCTATTCTAAGCATGTTATATGGGGTTAAGGCATTTAATCTTCACAATATCTCGAGGAAGTTGTGAAAAAAATTAGCCAACATTTCGAAATAAGGGAAAAAGAGGGTTGCACATTCTTTTAAAGTCACATTCAATGTTGTCTAACGAGACCGCTGTGACAAGCAGAATAACAGATCTCCAAATATATCCATGCACTGATACCTGGATTCTGTGAATTACTGGGTTACATGGTATAAAGGACTTTGCATATGTAATAAAGCTGATAGAATTTAAGACATGGAGATTATCTTGGGCTGTCAATGTGGAGACAGTCTGATCAATTGACCCATTAAAGGCAAAGTACTTTCTTCAGCTGGTGTCTATCAAGAGCAGAAGGGGAAGTCAGAGATTCAAAGGGCCGGAGGCACCTGAGCTGTGTTGTTGGTGAGGGGCACATAGAAAGCAGGAGGAAAAATGCAAACAGCCTCTAGAAGTAAGGCCACCTGGCTGACATTCAGTAGGGAACCAGGATCGACAGTCCTACAATTAAATATCATGGAGCTTGCAAGTGCTTTCTTCCTAGAGCCTCCTGATAAGATTTCAACTGGCTGACACATTGATTTTGGCCTTAGGAAACCTGAAGCAGAGAAACCAACTGAGCCAACCTGGGTTTCTAGTCTACAGAGCTGTGAGGTAATGAATTTGTGTTTTTTATTTAAGACACTGTTTGTAGTAATTTGTTTCAGCACCAACAGAAAGCTAATACTCCCACTTGAGAACTCTTTAGGGCCAGTGCTTCCACTGCAACGTTCACCTATGGCTGAAATGCTCTATTCTATCCTCTCCAATACAGAAACCATTAGCCACAGCTGGCTACTGAGCACATAAAATGTGGCGACAGTGACTGAGAAACTGAATTTTCAGTTTTATCTATTTCTATTTAACTTATATTTAAATTTAAATAGCTGCACGAGATTAGTGGTTGCCATATTTGACAGTGCAACTGTGGGCTGTGTACCTGTGTGTCACTTATTACTGACTGAATAGGGCCCAGACTCTTTAAATTATTCATCAATGTGTAGGCTTTTGTCTGATAGAGATGTGATGTTTTCAGTCCAGTGGAAAAGATAACTCAAAAGTTTATGAATGTATTTTCCATATGACATTAACCAGTTTTGTATCTAATCTAACAATCTTATTCTGATATTCTAGTGTCTATAAAGTTTCAGTTCCTCAAATGCTCTTTGAAGTACTTTTACCCTGTTGGTTTCCTACTTAATGAGTTAGAGCTTTGACAGCTATGCAATCCATATTTGTATGTATCATGTTTTAAATTTTTTTTAATTATGCTATTATTAGATGCTCCTATTATCCTCATTTTACTGATGGTCAAACTGAGACACAGAGATGTTAAATCATTTGTCTAAGGTCGCATAGCTGATGAGAGGTACGGCCAGTATGACTCCAGAGAGCACACTCGTAACTAGAGCACAAAAACGCCTTGGTTTGTTGGAACATTGGTTAAAAAACACAACATCAGGGCATCTATGGGGTATGCTTTCTGGAACATGTTTCAAGGGAGCCTTGGAAACAGTGAATGTTCGTAAGGCAGACAGATGCCTGGTTGTGTAGGGTGGTGAGAAGCACCCAGGGTCTAGCACATGAACATTTGAATGTTGTGGTAGGCAAGGGCTGAGGCTATTTCATGCTGGCTGTTTTTCTTGATCTGTTAGGGCTAAGTTATTTTTGCATGGTTTTGGTGAGGAAGCTGTAGAGAGAAGGTATCAGAGCTATTAGCAGTAATTAGACAGTTTCCCATTTCATGTGACATCCATTTGCAGAGTTACACCCAATAATGGCTGGAAAAGATTTCCCTCCTCCCATTGTGATAACATAAATTGACAGAAGTTGTATTTCTCTGGGAGGTGGCAGATCTATGGAAGAGTAACTTAATCTGTGCTGTAGCCATGTGTCAGGAAACCACCACCAGCAGATGAGAGATGCTCTACTCTCCACACTTAGTCTGGTTTCCACATGCTTCCGTGCTACTTTCAAGCCATGATCTTTGGGTGAGGTTTGATAAGTCTGTACCTTTCCCTTAGAATCCCGAATATGTTATTCTTTCAAAGATGGACCACTATGGAACTGACTTTACCTTAAAAAGAGAATTGATTTGTAAAGTATATGGATGTTTATTTATTAATAATTAAAAATTAAAAATCATATATTTTTGGGGTACAATGTGACATTTACACACACACACATACACACACACATTCACACACTGTGGAATGATTAAGTCAAATTAATTAAAATACCCATCACCTCCCATACTTATCTTTTTGTGTGTGTGGTGAGAATATTTATAGTCTACACTCTTAGCAATTTACGAATACACTTTATATTATTATCTGTAGTCACCATGCTGTACAATAGATCTCCAGAACTCACTCATCCTGTCTTACTGAAACTTTATACCCCGGGACAAACATCTTTTTGCTCTCTTTCCCAGCTCCCAATGGCAATCAATCCATGCTCTGCTACTGTAAGTTCACCTTTTTTATAGTTCACATATAAATGTGGTTATACAATATTTGCCTTTGTGTGCCTGTCTTGTTTCACTTAATATCATGTCCTGCAGGTTCATTCATTTTGTGGCAAATGACAAGACTTCCTTCTTTTCTTAGGCTGAATAGTATTCCACTGTGTGTATATGCCACATATGATTTATCCATTTATCCACTGAAGTTGTGTCCATATCTTGTCTATTGTGAACAGTGTTGCAATGAACATAGGTGATCATATAGCTATCTTTTTGACATAGTGATTTTATTTCCTTCAGAAGTAGGACTGCTGAATCATATGGTAGTTCTGTTTTTCATTTTTTGAGAAACCTCTATACTGTTTCCATAATGGCTGTACTTACACTCAGTAACAACATACTACGGATCCTTTATCAACACACTCTTATGAACACATTCTTTCTTTTTGATAAAGGCTGTTTTAACAGGTGTGAAGTGAGATCTCATTGCACTTTTTTTTTTTAATTCATTGCACTTTTAATTTGCATTTCCCTAACGATTAATGATGAATAGTTTTTCATATACTTGTTGAACATTTATATGTCTTCTTTTAAGAAACAGACATTTCCATGCTCAAATAGACATTGCAGTGCTTCACATATTTTCTATTTTTTTCATTTTGTTTTATTTTAACAAATATTTTAATTTTTTTATTTTAATAAATGTCAGAGTACGAGTGGCTTTTTGGTTACATGGATGAAGTGTATAGTGCTGCACCATGGGATTTTAGAATACCCATCACCCGAGTAGCGTACCTTGTATCCAACAGGTAGTTTTTCATTCCTCACCCTCCTCCCAGCCTCAACATCCTGAGTCTTTAGTGTTCATTATACAACTCTGTATGCCTTTGCATACCCACAGCTCAGCTCCCACTTATAAGTAAGAATATGTGTTATTTGATTTTTCATTCCTGAGATACTTCACTTAAAATAAGAGTCTCCAGTTCCATCCAAGTTGATGCAAAAGACATAATTTCGTTCTTTTTTATGGCTAAGTAGTATTCTATGATGTATATATATCACACTTTCCTCATGCACTTATTGATTGTGATGGGCACTTGATTCCATATCTTTGCAATTGTGAATTATGCTGTGATAAATGTATGCATGAAGGTATCTTTTTGATATAGTAACTTCTTTTTCTTTGTGTATATACCCAGTAATGGGATTGCTGGATCAAATAGTAGATCTACTTTCAGTTCTTTGAGAAATTTCCACGCTGTTTTTCATACAGGTTGCACTAATTTACGTTCCCACTAGCTGTGTGTTACACATTCCCTTTTTACCATGTCCTCACCAATATCTATTTATTTATTTTTTTTTTACATTTAGAAATGGCCATTCTGGCTGGAATAAGGGGGTATCTATTTGTGGTTTTAATTTGCATTTCCCTGGTGATTAGTGATGTTGAGCATTTTAAAAAATATTTTTTGCCCATTTGTGTATTTTCATTCGAGAAATATTTATTCATGTCATTTGTCCACCTTTTAATGGGATTATTATTTTTTGCTGATTTGTTTGAGTTGCTTGTAGATTCTAGATATTAGTTCTTTGTCAGATGCATAATTTGCAAATATTTTCTTCCATTCTGTAGCTTGTCTGTTTACTTTGATGCTTACTTATTTTGCTGAGAAGAGCTTTTTAATTTAATTAGATCCCATTTATTTATTTTTTATTTTGTTATTTTTGTTTTGGGGGCCTTAGGCATTAATTCTTTGCCTAGGCCAATGTCCAAAAGAGTTTTTCTTAGGATTTCTTCTAGAATTTTTATAGTTTCAGGCATTAGATTTAAGCCTTCAATCTATCTTGAGTTGATTTTCGAGTATGGTGATAGAGATTCAGTTTCATTCTTTTACATGTGGCCATCCAATTTTCTCAGGACCATTTATTGAATAGGGTGTCCATTTCTCAATTTACATTTTTGCATGCTTTGTTGAAGATCAGTTGGTTGTAAGTATTTGGCTTTATTTCTGGGTTCTTGATTCTGTTCCATTGGTCTACACGTTTACTTTTATACCAGTATCATGCTGTTTTGGTAACTATAGCCTCGTACGATAATTTGAAGTCAGGTAATGTGATGCCTCCAGATTTGTTCTTTTTGCTTAGGATTGCTTTGGCTATTCAGGCTCCTTTGTCTGTTCTACATTAATTATAGGATTTTTTTTTTCTAATTCTGTGAAAAATGATATTAAAATTTTGATAGAAATTGCATCAAATCTGTAGATTGCTATGGGAAGTATGGTCATTTTCAGGATATTGATTGTTACAATCCATGAGCATGGTAAGTATTTTCATTTGTTTGTATCATCTATGATTTCTTTAAGCTGTGTTGTAGTCCTCCTTGTAGATATCTTTTACTTCCTTGGTTAAGTGTATTTAATTTTTGTAGCTATTGTAAAAGGGAATGAGTTCTTGATTTGATTCTCAGCTTGGTTATTCTTGGTGTATGGCAATGTTACTGATTTCTGTACATTAATTTTATAATCTGAGACTTTACTGAATTCATTTATCAGATCAGGGAGTCTTTTGGAAGAATCTTTAGGATTTTTTAGATACAAGAGCATATCAGCAAACAGACATGGTTTGACTTCCTCTTTTCCAATTTGGTTGTCCTTTATTTCCCTTGCCTGATTGCTCTGGCTAGGACTTTCAGTACTATTTCAGGTTGCCATTAAAAGTAATGGCAGAAACTGCAATTGTTTTTGCACTAACCTAATATGTTGAATAGAAATGTTGAAAGTGGGCATTCATGTCTTGTTCCAGTTCTTAGGGTGAATACTTTCAACTTTTGCCTATTGAGTGTGATGTTGGCTGTGGGTTTGTCATATATGGCTTTTATTATTTTAAGGTATGTCCCTCTATGCTTAATTTAGTGAGGGCTTTTATTATAAAGAGATGCCAGATTTTATTGAATGCTTTTTTTGCATCTATTGAGATAATCATATGGGTTTTGTTTTTAATTCTGTTTATGTAATGAATCACTTTTGTTGATTTATATATGTTGAACCATCACCGCATCCCTGAGATGAAACCTACTTGATCATGGTGAATTATCTTCTTGATGTGCTGTTGGATTTGGTTTGCTAGTATTTTGTTGAGGATTTTTTGCATCCATATTCATAAGGCATATTGGTCTGTAGTTTTGTTTTTTAAATGTCTTTTCCTGGCTTTTGTATTTGGGTAAAACTGGATTCATAGAATGAGTTCAAAAGGATTCCCTTATTCTTAGTCTTACAGAATTGTTTCAGTAGAATTGGTATAAATTCTTCTTTGAATGTCTGGTAGAATTCAGCTGTGAATCTGTCTGGTCCTGTTTGTTGTTGTTGTTAAAAGATTTTTTTTTTTTCAGTTTCTAGTTCAGTCTCACTGCTTGTTATTAATCTGTTCAGAATTTCTATTTCTTTCTAATTTAAGCTGTAGGGGTTTGTGTGTACCCAAGAATTTATCCATTTCCTCTAGGTTTTCTAGTTTGTGGGCACAGAGGTGATAATAGTAGTCTCAAATATATTTGTAATGTCAATTGTAATATCTCCCTTTCCTTTTCCCCCCTTCCCCTTTCCCCTTTTGCCTTGTTCTTTTCCCTTTCCCCTTTCCTTTCCTTTAGTCTCACTTTGCCACCCAGGTTGAAGTGTAGTGGTATGATCTTGGCTCACTGCAACCTCTGCCTCCTGGACTCAAGCAATCCTCCTGCCTCAGCTCCGCTGTGAAGTAGCTGGGACTACAGGCGCATGCCACTATGCCGGGCTAATTTTTAGAAGGGGTTTCACCATGTTGCCCAGACTGACCTTGAACTCCTGGGCTTAGATAATCTGCCCACCTCAGCCTCCTATAATGCTGGGACTACAGGCATGAGCCACCGTGCCTGGCCTGCCATTTTCATTTATAATTGAGCTTATTTGAGTTAATCTAGCTTCTTGGTTAATCTAGCTAGTGTTCTATAATCTTTTCAAAGAACCAATTTTTTTGTGTCATTGAACATTTGTATTTTTTAATTTCAATTTACATTGGTTTTAACCAAATGAAGGTCTTCTCTGATTTTTGTTATTTCTTTTCTTCTGCTAGCTTTTGGTTTGGTGTGTTCTTGTTTCCCTACTTCCTTGAGGTGTGACATGAGGTTGCCACTTTGTGTTCTTTTAGATATTTTGATATAGGTGTTTAGTGCTATATACCTTTCTCTTAGCACTCCTTGCTCTCAGGACTTGCATGGGGCCTGTAGCCCCTTTGTTTAGGCCAGTTTCTCCCATTTGAATGGGTGTATTTACCCAATACCTGTACTCCCATTGTGTCTAGGAAGTAACTAACTTCCTCCTGATTTTATAGGCTAGTAGGTGGAAGGCACTTGCTTTGTCTCAGATGAGATTTGATATTTGCGGTTACATGTGAAGTTCTTTTGTTGTGTTTTTCAGCTCCATCAGGTCATTTATGTTCCCTTCTAAACTGGCTATTACAGTTAACAGCTCCTGTAATGTTTTATCATGGTTCGTAGCTTATTTGCATTGGGTGAGAACATGCTCCTTTGGTTCTGCGAAGTTCATTATTACCCACTTTCTGTAGCCTGCTTTTTGTCAATGCAACCATCTCAGCCTCTGTGCAGTTTTGTGCCCTTGCTGGAGAGGCGTTGCAATCACCTGGAGAAGAGGCACTCTGGCTTTTTGAGTTTTTGATGTTTTTTCATTGATTCTCTCCCATCTTCATGAGTTTATTTAGCTTCAATCTTTGAGGCTGCTGACCTTGGGATGGGGTTTTTGTGGGGACTTAACTGTTGATGCTGTTGATGTTGTTGTTTTCCATTTGCTTCCTTTTTTTTTTTTTTTTTTTTTTTAACAGTTAGACTTCTCTTCCGTAGGGCTGCTGTGGTTTGCTGGGGGTCCACTTCAGATCCTATTCACTCTCACCTGGGTTCCTCCTCCACCCGGAGGTGTTAGTACCACCAGTGGAGGCTGCAGTACAGCAAAGATGGCTGTCTTCTCTTTCCTTTAGGATCTCCATCCCAGAGGGGCACTGTAGTAGCCTCTCTAGCGGGAGTGAACTAATTGTTTAACTTACACAATCACAAGGTTGCACAATAGTCTGTTTTGCAAGGTTGAGGAGCAAGGAGAGAGCCAGTCCAGGTCTCAAAACTGAAGAACTTGGAGGCTGATGCTCAAGGCCAGAAGAAATTGCTGTGTTCATCAACACAGGGGAAAGATGTAGGCTGGGAGGCTAGGCCAGTCTTGCCTTATCACATATTTTCTGCCTGTGTTATATTCTCTGGTGGCTGATTAGATGGTGCTGGGTCTGCCTTTCCCAGCCCACTGACTCAAATGTTAATATCCTTTGGCTACACCCTCACAGACACACCCAGGATCAATACTTTGCATCTTTGAATCCAATCAAGTTGACATGCAGTATTAACCATCATAAGTGCACCCCCTGTCAACTTGAACCCATACACATCTCCTGAGATCATACATAATCTTCAAATAAAGACAATAATAAGGTAATAATTACACCTACCATAATGTAATTATCCTTTGTGCAAGCAGAAATGCAGCAATTCCCAACCCAAATACTATTGCATAAATTTAATGATACTTAAATGCCAATATGAAGTCAATAAATCTTATGTCATGTGATAAATATAAGGATATTTTCTTAGTACAAGTGTATACATGCACACACATGTTTTTAACAAAAGAAGAAGGAAATACTCATGACATATACAGTTTTTGTTTCTGCAGCTGGTCACATGGTTGTAGCTGGTATTGAGGATTACCTTCTTCTACTACCCATTCTGTATTCCCTTTGCCTTCAGCAAGCACCTCATCAGGTCATGATATTTTCCTGGTGGAGTGACTCAAACTTTCATTCCTGAGGGGTCTGGACCATTTGTAAGTAAATACTTAATAAAGTCTTATATCTATCTACCTATCTAAATATAGATATACAGAATATATATATATGTATTATGTATTGCAAATGGAAAACAACAAATATATGGAAAACAACAAGTATACACACACACACACACACACACACACACACACACACACACACACATATCCTATTAGTTCTGCCTGGATTGGGCTGTTTCTTCTTACAAGAAAGGTTCATCAGAGTTTACAAACTTAGTGCCTCAGCTTCATCAGGGTCCTCCCACATGTCCCCATTCCAAGTTGCAGGATCTCATTCTTTTCTAGTCAATGCCCTCACTGCAACAACAGACACCTGGTGAGGCTGTGCATGCACCTTCCATTGCAGGTCAGCCACTTGCATGATAAGAGCTTGTGTCTGTTTTTCCACAATTTCAGCTCTTTGTCTAAATGAGATAAGATTCTCACTCAGGGCAACCTTAGCATATGTGAGGCTCAATATCTTCTTTTGAAGCTGGGAGATTGAATCCCTAAGTTCATCATTTTCTTTCATCGCTTTGTCCAATAACTTAGGAACAACCAACCAGCTCCACATATGGTCAAAGGTATTATGTATAGAGTCACTAAACTCTGCTTCTCCTCTCATGAGCAGTTAATCAGGAGTGTCAAAATAATTTATTTTGCATAACTCTCTAAACAGTTTATGCCAAGGACTACCAGTGTTCTCCATACTAATAGAAGTAGAGTTCTTAGCATTTTGGGGTCTAATTATATCAAGCAGCTAACACCCCAATCCTGGTACCAAAATCTGTATTAGTCAAGGTTCTCTAGAGAGACAGAACTAATAGGATATGTGTGTGCATGTGTGTGTGTATGTATACTTGTTGTTTTCCATATATTTGTTGTTTTTCATTTGCAATACATAATACATATATATATATATATATATATATATACTGTATATCTATATTTAGATAAGTAGATAAATATAGGAGTTTATTAAGTGTTTACTTAATCACAAGGTCCCACAGTAGGCTGTCTGCAAGCCTGAAGAGCAAGGGGAGCCAGTCCAAGTCTCAAACCTGAAGAACTTGGAGTCCGATATTTGAGGTCAGGAAGCATTCAGCATGGGAAAAAGATGTAGTCTGGGATGCTAGGCCAGTCTCGCCTTTTCACGTTTTTTTCTACCTGCTTTATATTTGCTGGTAGCTGATATATATGGTGCCCACCAGATTAAGGCTGGATCTGCCTTCTCCAGCCCACTGACCCCAATGTTAATCTCCTTTGACAAAGCCCTCACAGACACACTCAGGACCAATACTTTGCATCCTTCAATCCAATCAAGTTGACACTCAGTATTAACCATCACAGGCACCAACTGATGCAAGTGGGAATACTACTGTATAAGGTGTCTGGTGACCTCTAGGGTCTCACCCAGTCAGGAGGCATGAGATCTGGGACCTGCTTAATGAAGCATTCTGGCTACCCCTTGCCAGACGGAATGTGCTGTGCTGGTGGGAAGCACACTTGTCTTGTTTGCGCGGATTCCTCAGAGCCAGCAAGAGGAAATAAGTTTTCTGATTTGTGGATACCATGGCTCTCCCTCTCCCCGAGGGCTCAGTCCCAGGGAGATCAGAGTTCTGTCCCTAAACTCCTGGATGCAGTTGCTGAAAATCCTGCAGGGAGGCCCAGCCTGGTGAAAAGGGATAGGTCAGGGTCCAAAGAGGAAGTCTGGCCATGATCTGCCACAGCTGTTGTGGTGAACTTGGGGAATTCCTCCTGGGACCAAACCATTCAGTCTTCCTGGCACTGGCAGGGGAAAATCAGCAGACTGAAACTGCAGTGATGCAAGCATCCTACCCTGTTACCACACCAACTTCTATAGTTCTCTTTCACTATCTATAAAATGGAAGAAAATGCTCCTTAGGTCCTTGTGAAAAGTAAGACAATGTAGATGATTCAAAACCCGTGCTTTCTGTGTATTATGTAAAGTATAAAATTAAGCTTAGGATTCACTTTTGTGTTCCTTAAACCTAACACAATATTTCAGTTTGTTGGTGCTTCGTAAATATTTGTTGAATAAGTGCTCAGTGATTGGAAAGTATGCAATTAATTCCTTCCTTTATTATTTAGTAAATATTTATCTGGCACTGGTTGTGTGCTGGGTGTTAGGTGATTTGGCTTAGAAACTAGGGGTACAAAATGAAACAGATGCCTTTACTGCCTAAAAGGAGCTTATGGTCTGAGGCAAAGGGCAAGAGGTTTTTGTTATTTAGGTAATACCAATTCAAATATGACTCTTTAATGAATTTATGAAAATTATAATTTTCAGCAAGCTGGTACATTAAAGTCCCTTTTCTTTGCTCACGTGTTAATAGTTTACAATATCTTGATTACATTTATATTCTGTGAATTTTTGGGAAAGGTAAGCAGTTTTTTTTCTTTTGTAACTAGTGAGTGTCTGCATCTAGTGAAGTTTTGAAGAGAATTTTATTCACATAGAAAGGATTTTAAAACGATGAAAAGATGCTGGGATGGTTAATACTGAGTGTCAACTTGATTGGATTGAAAGATACAAAGTGTTGATCATGGGTGTTCTGTGAGGGTGTTGGCAAAGGAGATTACCATTTGAGTCAGTGAGCTGGGAAAGGCAGACCCACCCTTAATCTGGATGGGCACAATCTAATCAGCTGTCAGCATGGCTAGAATATAAGCCGGCAGAAAAATGTAAAAAGAGAGACTGGTCTAGCCTCCCAGCCTATATCTTTCTCCCACACTGGATGCTCCCTGCCCTTGAACATCGAGCTCCAAGTTATTCAGTTTGGGAACTCGGACTGGCTCTCCACATTCCTTAGCCTGCAGACAGCCTGTTGAGGGACCTTGTGATTATGTGAGTTTATAATTTACACACACACATACACACACACACACACACACACACACACACACACATATATGTGTATATATATTTCATTAGTTCTGTCCTTCTAGAGAACCCTGACTAATACAGATGCTACAGGTGCGGTAGATATTTTATTCATGGGCCCCAAAATCACATCACTGGATCTAAGTAATTCTAGAAGGCTTATAGAGTCTTTACTACAAGAACACTTCAAAGCACACCCAAAGGCAATATGACTTAGTACATTAAGACATTGGTTTTGGTAATCTTGGCTCTGTCATCTGTTAAATAGACTTCTAATACATTATTTAACTTTTCTGAGGGTCAATTTTCTCACCTGTAAAATGAGGATAATCATATATTCCTTTTAGGGTAGCTGTAAAGATTAAGTGGGAATAAGTCAAAAGGAGCACAGCACTAGCACTATGCTTAGCACATTGTAAGCACATCATTAATGCCAATGATGATGATGATTATTATTATTTTTGTTTATTATGTCTTCCCTTTTTCATCTCTAATCTTAGAGTTAACATGGCACTTCTCAGACTTTAACGTGCACATGACCCACCTGGGGATCTTGGTAAAATTCAGTCTCTGAGCCAGTTGGTCTGGAGTAGAGACCAGAAGTCTTATTTCTAACCAATGCCCAGGTGATGCTCAGAAGCTTTGGGGATCAAATAAATATTTAAGAATTAAAATAATAAAATGTCACTTACTGTACTCTACAAGTTCCACTGTTCTCTGTTCTTTTGCTGCAGAAGATGGAAATACGATACTCATGATGAAAACCCTAACTGCAATATTATGATTTCATTGAGTTTTTATGCTGAGCTAAGAAACAAACAGTATTAGAAATGTAAGGGCCACTTCTCTGTCAGTTTTGCTAGGCTGTAAGTTTGGCATTTCACTGGTAGAAATCTTTCTCCATTGTGTGGTATATCAGAGCTTTATTTTTCCTTACATCCCTATTTGCCTTCTTCACATCTCCATTTACCATCTTCAGAAGAGGTCAGTGGCTCTGACAGATGTGGATTAGAATAACTCAATTCGGACCAAAAGGACTGAGTCATGTCCAACATCTGGCTGATACCCATTTTCAGAATAAATATATCATCTTATTTTTGGTATAAATGCTTTTCAGATGAAAATGAAAATTACAATGGGAAATTGTGGCTGGCAAGGGAAAAGAATCATTTTGGATAATATCTCTCATAATTGGAGTAATTTTGACATACTCAGACATTGCAGAATTCCCACACATCCTCTCCCCCAACCAACTCCCTATTCCCAACAGGTCAGAGACGAGTGCTTGCTAGCAGGTAAAAACCTAAGCTATTCTTCCTTCTCTGGCCCACAGAAATGATGTGAGCTTCATGACAGTCAACCTTACTGTTCCAAACAAACATGTTTTATCTTAATGACCAATTAGAAGTTTTATGGCTTAAGCCAGGAGCGGGGTAGAGCTGAGGCCAGGGAGTTGGGCATAGTATTCAATCATGACTTTGTTTTTGATTTCTACATTGACATAAAATGTGTACTATATTCCTCTGAGAACAATTTGATCAATAACTTAGGCTGAAAATAGAGCAGATTTCTTTTAGTCACTTGTTCATATTGGAAACAGTTACAAAAATGGGTTTTCCTTTTAAAATATGGGGTTACCCTGTGATCACTGACATTATTGATGCTTGGTGCTCTTGTAGCAGGGGAGGGCTTTTCGTGATGTTGGTGTGCATATGTGTACATATGTTTGTGTAAGCATGTGTGAAGATGTGGACCTGCCAAACTTCCTCCCCCATACTAGTCTGGTGGGTTCATGTTACTAAATCAGCCCCTTCAGTGGTCTCAGGTCTCAAGGGCACTGGTGTGGAGACTTATCTTATGGAGCCAAGTATCACTGGTAGAGTTCTTTATTCCTACAAGTGAAGGGGTGATGTGAGAAGGGTTTTAGAACCAGACAGACCTTAGTTTGGATCCTCCCAAGTCTGCTACTGCTGTGTTATGTGGACAGCACTAGGGTGAGGCAAGGGGGGACTTGTAGAATGTAAATTTTAAGGTGGTCACACTCAGGTGACAACCTTGCACTTGCATAACCCTAAGAGTGCATGTTTCCATTAATTTTGTACTCAGGTGCCTCGCTCTCCTTACTGTAGTCTGGACCTGGTGTGTGACCTTGGATGAGCCACTTGTCTCTGTTTCTATTTCCTCATCTGTAAAATGGGTGCAATAAGAATCACCTCATGGGATTGCCATGAAGCTTGAATAAAAGAATATTTATAAATGTCTTGACAAATTTTGTGGGTTTGTGACCAAAAAATGGTAGCTATGATTTTTTTTTTTTTTTGAGACAGAATCTTACTCTGTCACCCAGGCTGGAGGGCAGTGGCATGATCTTGGCTCACTGCAACCTCTGCCTCCTGGGTTCAAGTGATTCTTGTGCCTCAGCCTCCTGAGTGCTGGGACTACAGGCTTGTGCCACCACTCCTGGTTAATTTTTTGTATTTTTAGTAGATACGGTATTTCACCATGTTGGCCAGGCTGGTCTCAAACTCCTGACCTCAGGTGATCTGCCCACATCAGCCTCGCAAAGTGCTGGGATTACAGGCGTGATTCACTGTGTCCGGCCCAATTGATTTTAATTAATCTGTTGGTGGGCATCTTGGCTAAACTCCCTTTAGGGTAGCTAGAGTTAATCCCCTTTATGCTAAGGATGAAAATATCCTTCATTTGGGATATTTTTTTCTTTTGAGTTATTTTATTTTTTAGGAAATAATTTATCTTAAAGCTAGTAGTACACATTTCAATTACTCACAGTTCAAGCATAAAGTGTTACACCAGTAACACCAGGAATGAAATGTGTGTGTATATAGTTACAGGCAAGGCAGGTCCGGAGGCTCCCCTGAGAGCGAGCACTTCATTTTCAGGAGGCCAGGAGACCGAAAGTCTCACCCGGAGAATGAAGCACCCCGTGACTTAGGCTGGATGCATAAAGCGCCTGCTTTCCCCTTGGTCCAGGATGGAGCCAGAATGCATCGCCAGCTCTGATTGATGGTGCCCCATCACTGTGATCACTCACTTAGCACACACTCACAGCAGCTTAAATTTCTACTTGAACAGGCATGCACATTTTCTTGCTTTTTTTCTTCCTGCCTAGTTTTTCTTTTGTTTTGTTTTTGGTGAAAAGCTGACCAAGGCATTCGTGGTGGGGATGAAGAGGGAAATCTGTTAGAATACTGGTGTGGTAAGATGAGAAGCTCTGAGGGACTTGGTTCTCCCAATTGATATTCTTGCCATGTTGCTCTGAAGAAAAAAAAAATCCTTATGATTTTTTAAACTCCCATTTTTTTACACAGTTAACTAGATAAAGACCAGTTACTACTGATTCCACTAGATACCCTCTTCCCTCTTTTACGTTTTGCTTCAAACATAAGGGACAATGACAATGATTGATTGAGTTATTTATTCTTTACCTCTATTCCATCTGAATGTTCTTTGGCCATCAATGTAGGGGTTCTCTCTTTCAGTTTCTTAATCTTTAAAATACATAACTTAAATTCTAGATTATCCTTTTGCAGGTTGAACAAATTCTGAAGCCAGCCTGTGTGTGTATATATGTGCACATGTGTGCATGTGTGTGTGTGTGTCTGTAGGGAATGTCTCTTAGACAGAGGCTATCATAAGCCTATGTTTATTGACTGATTTACAAGCTCTGCATTCAGTTCTAGGCTAATTATTATTTAATATGAATCAAGACAAGTTCACTCCTCTCTAGTCCTGTTTCTGTGACAGTCGTTGCTAATCAATCACTGCACTTTTTTGTTAAGCCTGGATTCTTGCATTCTGGGGCTCTATACAGCCCCTACCAATTGATCAGACTTATTTTACAGGATAGGACTTTGCTACTCTGAGCCTAGTGGGTATGAAAAGGGGAAGGAGAAAACTTTCTTGTCCTGGAGAAACCTAGCAGCTAGTTTGATAGGTGAGACCTATGTAATGCTAAGTAGAAGTCAAACAAATGCATAACAAATGTACAAAGACATGGGAGATCGTGGGGCATAAAGTAAGATCCCTGAAGAAATTCAGAGAAAGCCCATCTTAGGTGGAGGATGTCACTTAGGTGGCCAACTTCACTGGAATCATTCAGATGGTGTTGGAGTGCAAGTGAAGGAGAGGCAGAGATGAACTCCCACACAGGGAGAGCTGTGGCAGGAAAGAGCCTCTAGTGGGGATCAGTGTGAGGCTGACAATGGTCATTAATTGCTGTTAAGATAAAAATACATGTTACTCGATTAAAAAATATGTGAGTTAGATTGATCTATTTTGATTAAATGTGACTAAATTAAAAGACTATGCTAGATTTATCTACTTTAAATGCTTATTTAATTGTAACCTACATGTAAACTTATCCTCAACACTTTTGAGAACTTTTGGTCAATTATACACATGAAATTTTATACCTGGGCACCTGGGGCAGATTAATATAGTGCAAAGAGCAGGGTGTCTTAAATGAGAAGAGAAGAAAAACTGGGAAGTTAAATAAAGTAACTTCTAATTATCAGACACTGTCCTGGGCAATTTGCATCTGTCATTTAAGTGATTGATTTATTCATCAGATACCTGACTACCTAATATATGCCCTATGCCAGAGGCAGGGACCCAAAGAGGAAAGAAATAGACCTTCTCTAAGACTGTCTCAGTCTAGCGAGGCAGAAAGTCTCAGAAGTAAACTACCCGTAACACCTATATTACACTCATATGTAACTAGAATGTCAGAAATATGAAGGGTGCACTAGGGAAAAAAGTCTCTCATGCCCCCACCAGTTTTATGGAGTAAATATTACCATCTCCGTTTTACAGATGAGGACACCTAGGCTCAGAGAGTTGGGAACTAGTCAAGGACTCAGGTTAATCCGCCACGGCTGGGAACTAACCCTCTGCCTAAAGCTCTTTCTTAAAAGTGGATCACTTGGATTCAGGCCTAGCTTTGTTATGAGCATGGGCAGGAGCATATCATTTCACCTTTCTGGGCCTCAGTTTCCCCTTTTTTTAAGGTCAGAAGCTGAGATGTGATAGTATCTAAAGCTCCTTTACTCTATAATATGGCATAACTCACCTGTAGTCCAGATTTCATCTCAGTTTAGCACCACTTCTGGAAAGTTATGAGTTGCTGCTCATTATGGTACACACAGTTTTTCTCTGCTCAAGCACCTGACAGGTATGTTTCAGAATAGGAGATAGTTGCCTTTGGTGAGGGCTCCAATCCAGGACCATTCATTTTCTAGCCTGGCTTTATTGATGTGTAAATTGGAATTAAAAAGGCCTGCTTGTAGGGCTGGGAAATTAAAGAGAAGTAGTCTAAACTGTTTATGAGCTATAGCTTTATGATGTCTGTTCTACATTCTCTCCCTTTTTGGCTTGAGATTTCCCCTAATTGGGGACATTTGTTTTAGAATTTGGCATCTCGGAGGCTTGAGAAATGAAGCTTCTTTATTAAAGAGCAGAGAATGCCACAGGCATCTCAGGTCAAATGGTTTAGACTTCTCTCTCAGGATTCAGGTTGTAATTAGGGGTGTAGATTAATTGTAACAAGGTGTCAGAAAATGGTTCATAAATAAATATGACAAACCGAACTCAACACATTGAATTTGTAAAAAGTTTAAGTCGGATCCCTGAACAAACATGGATTCTTCTGTGTTCCAGCTGAAAGCTAAATTTGTGCAAAGCTTTGCATGAAGGCAGTCCCAACTGGCAGGAACTTGAAACATAACCCAATACACCGCCCTAATGGATAAATAGAACAGACTACTTATTGGGGCCGTTTGTAAAAAGAATACATAATCATTTTCTAATCTCTCCGATACATATTTCTACAAATAACACTGGGGACAAGTGAAAACTTTTATGGTTCATAAGGAATCAAGTCCATGAAATATGAGTTTCAGACTGGGCTGGCCTACACATTTCTGAATCCCTGCAGAATCTTTGAAAATAAGCACAGGCTTCCCCAGAGATAGCAGAGATCTCTTATCCATCCTGTGTTTTATGTGCCTTCTTTTCTCCATCCCTCACAGCAGACAAAGACAACCAAAGAAATTAGAGCCTATTCAACATTTGCTACATTTATTCTTTCTCTCTAATTCAAATATAGTATTCAAACAAAATGTTCCCTCTCTCTCTCTCTCTCTCTTTTTATTTTTTTTTTGGTTTGGCCAGCATGAAAATGCTAACTCATTTTAAAGGGAAAGTAGGTGGTCATAAATGGCAGTGTGCTGTTGTGGAAAGAATAAGAATGGCTTTGGATTTGTGCCTGGCCTAGAATGTTGGCTGCTCTTTCCAATAGTTGAGGGAAGCTTGGCATGCTACTGAATGTCTCTAGGCCTCCATTTCCACCTCTGCAAAATGGGAAGGATAAAAACTAGCTGGTAGGTTTGTTGTAAGAATTAAATGAGATAATGAATTATATATTAATGAATAATTTCTCCCCCAATCCTGAAAGTTTTGATGGTTACATACAGTAAAACCATGGTGGCAAGAGAAGCAAGAGACAGAAATGTAAGGAAATGAAAAGGCATTGTATCCCTTCTGGGCCGGAATATTTAATTGCTGGAAAAGACTCTCCTGAGCTCCCTTCCTTGCAACTGGCTACCTTTGAGGTTGTGGCTGCCTCATTAACCTGGTCCCCAGGGTGAACTCTGATTAGCAGAGCCCTCTGCTGACCCTTGATGGACATGTAGTGTGATCAAAAAATGAATCTCTGCTGCTTTAAACCACTAATATTTGGATGTTGCTTGTTATCACAGAAGAACCGAGACTATCCTCACTGATACAGTTCATCTTCAGATTGCTGAATTTCTCATTTTTGAAATTCATATATCTTTATGGTAGACCATGTTCACCATCTTGCAAGTTTCTGCTCACAAATTCTGCATGCACTATTCAGAACAATAAGGTTATTTGGCAGTGACCTGTCCAAGAGAACTCTTCTCAACTGCGATAACTCTGTAATTATTTGATGTAAGCAACACTGACTTTTTTGGCCAGTTTGTGCTCCAGGTAGGCTAGGCAACGTTCTCTGAAAAGACATTTTATTCTGACTATATGATAAGGCCTGTTTGCTTTCTATTCTGGTCTTAATTCCCCTTTGTAGTGCAGATTTGGTATTTAGCCACTTAATGGCTTTGTTTGAATTTTTATAGGCATCTCAAACTTACCTTGGCTAAAGCACTGATAATTGTTTCTGAAGCTGTACATCACCTACTCTGCACTTGCTCTTTGCTAAAGTTCAAATGAAATTTCAATTCCTTGCTTGGCCTACAAGACCATGCCTGCCTCTGATTCCTCCACCCTCAATCTCTTCCTTGCACACTAGGATCCAATCATGTCAACTTTGCTTCTGATTTTTTTATTTTTTGGTTTGAAGCTTGTATTTTATTTAATTTTAGTTTTAATTATTTTATTTTATTTTATTTTAAGTTCTGTGATACATGTGCTGAACATTCAGGTTTGTTACATAGGTATACTTGTGCCATAGTGGTTTGCTGAACTTATCAACCTGTCGTCTAAGTTTTAAGCCCTACATACATTAGGTATTTGTTCTAATGCTCTCCCACCCCTATCCTCCCACCCCCTGACAGGCGCCAGTGTGTGACGTTCCCCTCCTGTGTCCATGTGTTCTCATTGTTCAACTCCCACTTGTGAATGAGAACATGTGGTGTTTGGTTTTCTGTTCCTCTGTTAGTTTGCTGAGAATGATGGTTTCCAGCTTCATCCATGTCCCTGCAAAGGATATGAACTCATTCTTTTTTATAGCTGCATAGTATTCCATGGTGTATATGATTCTTAAACACAGGCATCTCATTGTAGTCTCTGGTTGTTTGGATGCTCCGGTTCCTCTGCTTGGCTCCCCAGATCTTCCCATGGAAATCCTCTTTTGATCATCAAGTTATCCCTTAGGCAGCCTCCTTGACTGCCTAAGCTGAGGCACCACCTCTCACATTCCTCCTGATATTCCCTGCCACATTACACCAAATCATCATAGCACCAGCACTTTTAATGCTGGAACATCCTAATATTTGCATAAGTGTTCACAGTCTGCCTCCTCATCTTTCCTTGGAATGTAAGTTTACTGAGGGCAGGGGCTGTCTGTTGTTTTCACTTCTGTGTCTAGAAGTGAAAGTACTTTCCTAAAACATAGAAGGTGTTAATAAATATTGGTGACGTAGGCTTGGGTAGGCCCAGGACTGTAGCTATCCTGGAATTATGCATGTTAATGCACCTTTCCCCATGACTGCTTTGAGGGCAAGGGTTATCTATTGTCTGGACTATAGAAAGTGTTTAGTGAATTCAATTAACACCATTCATTAAAAGAATGCCTATTAGGAGGCATTAGGAATGAGTCTCATCTCTGCCTGACCCCCAGAACTCTCAGGATCCAATGATAACTACTCATAGTTTTCAATTACTGTGTATATTTTATGTGCCAGGCTCTGTGACATGCAGTATACATTGCATTGTCCCATTTTATCCTCATGCCTACCCTATGATGCTCCTTGGGATGTGTTTCCAAATATATCCTGGGTTTTTCTCCTCTGGAACATGATATCATGGCACTCTCTGATCCCCTTATTGGTGGGTGAGGCTTTGTGACTAGTTCTGGCCATGAACTATGAGCCAAAGTAGCAGTGGGACACTTGATTGCCACCTAGAGGCCTTCTAGAGCTCATGTTCCCTTTGGCACAGCCACCAGAAATTTATGAGCCCTACCAGCCTGAGCGCCTGTTGACACAAGGAAGGAGATCCCTAGCTGACCCATGGTGGACATCAGTATGATCAAGAAACACCCCATTGATATACCAGGACATGGCGAGTTAGGAATTATTTGTTACTGCAGTGTAACGTAGCACACTGTGACTGATTTTATGGATAAGATACTTTATGCGTAGAGAGGTGACTTGCCCAGAGTCACTCTAATAGCAAATGGGGCACCAGGACAAGACTGTATTTTACTGTTTACATGGTCACTGTATTTTTAACAGGTACAAAACGTAGCTGGTACAAATTTTACTAATTAGTTTTGTAAGAAATGTCATATTTTTAACTTCTCTAAATCAATTGTAATCTGACTTCAACCTCCCATCTCACATGCTGGTGGGAAATTCAGGTTCATTGAGGAAATTCAGTGTCACTCTGATTATTGGGTCTCTGCTTTCTCTTCCCTGGAATTTCATCTCTGGAGGGCATAGTTTTGGGAGACCTGCTTGATGTTGTGATTTCCCCTAATAGGCTACATGGTCCCTGCACCCCTGGAGGCATTACTGGTTCAGTGCCATACTAAAGTGTAGGAATCAGCTCAGTCCTGAGTACCCTGTGTCCAGAGACTACATCCCTCAGGTTCCTGAAACCTCCCTTAACTGCAAAGGAGGGGGCTTTATATTCCCATTACTCTTCAGATCTCAGCGTTCTTTCCTCTTTTCTCCCTCTCTTCTTCCCTCTGTTTCTTCCCCCAATCTTTGTTGAGTACCTACTATAAGCCAGGTACCACACTTCAGGTTGAGGATAGAGAAGGGGGAAAAATAGAAACTGCCACCCCTGCGATGCTTAGTGGCAAGAAGTCAGAGAGACAGATTATAAACGAAGCAAATAAGTGAATCGTATCAAAATTTGCAAGAGTTTGATGATACAGAGAAGCAAAGTAGAGAAGAGGGATGAGGGTGTTAGGAGGAAGTCAGGGTGGGCCTCACATTTTGCCCAAATGCAGAGAGCAGATGATAAAGCCAACTGGGGGGCTGTTTGGAAGCAGAGATTTTAGGCAGAGGGAAAGGAACCTGCAGAAGCCAAGGGGCTGAAGCAGCCTGCAGGTGTGCCTGGGAAGAGCAAGGGGCCTGGCTGGGAGTGTGATGAGGGTCCCGGGGCAGATCAAACCCCATCTTTTATTTGGAGGGAGGTGGAAGTCACAGAAGGATTCTGCACTGAGGAGTGATGTGATCTGATTTCCATTTTGAAATGTGGGTCGGGGTATACAGGGTAAGAGTGGAAACAGGGAGACCACTTAGGAGGCTTTTCCAATAGTAATTTATTTCTAGTACTGGGACACTTCCTCCTCTGTCCGATTGTTTAAACACCACCCTGCCTCCTTCAAAGGCCCCCTGTTCTCCTCCCTGCCTTCCTGGGAAGCTGGCTTCCCTGTCTAAAGTGAAGACTTTTGCAAAAACCAGAAGGCACCTCAGCACCTGCAAGCATCTTCTGAATTACATCTGGCCCCTGAGGTTGTGGGACACAAAGCTTAACTGACCTTGGGGAGAGAGGGAAAAGTGTAAAGACCAAAACATAGAGACCTCGTTCTTTCTGAATATTTCAAGTGGCAGCAACAAAGCGCTAATCATCTCAGTAGATATTCTGCCCCACAGATGTTGAGTGTCAACGGGAGCTCAAAGTTGGTACTGGTACCTGAAAAGGCAGAAAGAAGTCAGGAAGAAGAAAGGTTATGAAAGAGAGAGAGAGAGAGTGTACGTGTGTGTAGGTGTGTAAGGGGAGTCTTTTAAAGAAATTAAGGTAGAGTCCCAAAGGTAAGGCATTTCTGATAGCGTTGTCAGGTGAGATGCAGAAGGACCAGTTAAATTTGCACTTCAGATAAGCAGCAAATGATTTTTAAAATGAAGTTGCTTCAAGTATTTCATGGAATGTATACTAAAAATTATTCATTGTTTTCTGAAATTTAGATTTGCATTTTTTATTTGCTTAATCTTGCAACTCTAATCTCACATGATGTTGAATACCAGCCATGGTTGAAGACTACATCCTGATTCTTCAAAAATGTGTGTCCTCTAGGTAAAGAAAAAGGGGCTGAGAAGAGTGGTATTCTTGATAGAGGAATGGTATCTGAACAACGTCAGGGCTTGTAATAGCCTGGCCCATTTTGAGTTTAGAGAAGAAAATCACATTAATTGCATGAAGGCACTTTGCCAAGTGCCTAATGTGTGAAATGTATTTCAGGTCCATTGTGTTCTCCTTTCTTACTTTCCCTCCATCTAGGAGAAAGATATATTTCTTAATGACCAGTGCTAACATCAAACATGACATGGTTTATTTGTCTGTACATTGCATTTTCAATTTAACTTGATAGTTGGGATACGGTTATTTCATGAAGAAAACATCCAGTGTTTTCTCTTGGGTCCTCAGATGGTGTATATTAAATTAAACATTCACCTAAGCATTGTTGACACAGGAAGAAGTTTCTGACTCAAAGGACACCAAACGGGGAAAAGGAAACTTCAGATAAACGGGGTGTCTCTCTCCCTGTTACACAGGCCGGGTCTCTGGTGGCCATTTATTGTTGATGGGTGAAAACAGCCATACTTGAGGCTGGTAACTATCGTCTACCTACTGGGAAGCCCGTTCATAACACACATATTTCAGATGTTTCCTGCATAGAGCATTTATTCTTTTAATACTTGACCTATAGCACATATGTGTGATGACTCTCATCTATAATGTGTTCCGGCTTCACGGACTTCTCTTTGCTCCAGTGGAAGCTATTTTAATGGACTTTTTTTTGGACTCATGAAAATGCTCAGTTTAAAGGAGAGTCCCTAAAGTGTCTGTCTCCTTAAATTTTTCATACTACAAGGAAATTGGATGTTGCACATCATCCAGTTTGTTCAACTTTGGCTGGGTAAGCATTTATTGAATGCCTTCCAGGTGTTAGCCCCTGGGCTTGGGAGACAGGATGGGGACATGGGAAGGCCTTTGGTTATTTTATAGATCATGATTAGAATTCGGGTTTCAAAGACACTTCTCTCGGACACTAGCTAGTTTCAGTTATAAACTAGGATGTCAGTCCCAATCTTAATAATGCAAATACTAATACTAAACCAGTTCTTATACTGACACCAGTGCTAATACTTGTACTGATACCGATGCAGATACCGATAGCAATAGAATTGCCAATAGCAATTCCAATAGCAACACCCTTGCTAATACTGTGTATTAGTCAGGGTTCTCCAGAGAAGTAGAACCCATATAATGTGTATGTAGAGAGAAAAATATTTAAGAAATTGGCTCGTGCAATTATGGAGATTGGGAAGTCCAAACTCTTCATGAAGGGCCAGTAGGCTTGCAAGTGAGGGAAGAGCTAATACTGTAGTTCATGTCTGAAGGCCATCTGCTGACAAGATTCCTCTTATTAGAGGCAGATCAGCCTTTTATTCTACTTAGAACTTCAAATGATTGATTGAGGCCCACTGACATAATACAGGCAATCTGCTTTACTCAAAGTCTACTGATTTAAGTGTTAATTTAACCCAAAAATAGCTTCTCAGAAACATCCAGGTATCAAATGTTTGATCACATACTTGGACATTGCAACCCAGCCAAACTGACACATTAAAATTAACCTTCACACGCTGCTATTGATACTGACATAAAAATAGTGTATTAGTGCTATATCAGTCAGGGTTCCACTAGAGGAACATAACCAGTAGGAGATGTGTATACAGATGTATATATTATATATTATGTATAGACACCATATTTGTATGCATATATGTATAAACACACACACATCTATATGTTGAGAAAAAAAAAGATTTCTTGCAAAAAAATGGCCTGCAGTCATTGTGGGGACTGGCTAGCCAAGTCTGAAATCCAGCGTGGCTGTCAGGGGTGACACAGGAGATGGTGCTCCAGTCCAAGGGTGGAATTGTTTTTTGAGGAAATCTCAGCTCTGCTCTTAAGACATTTCCACTAACTGAATCAGGCCCACCCAGATGTATTTTTAGGATTATCGTTACTTAAAGGCAACTGATTGTAGAGATTAACCATAGGTACAAAATACATTAGTAGCAAGACCTCGCTTTGTGTCTGATTGACTATTTGGGTACTTTAGCCCAGCCTAGTTGGTACATAAAACTGACTGTCACAAACATATACTGTTGGGCCCTCTGTATCTGTGGGTTTTATATCCATGGATTCAACCAACCACAGCTTGAAAATATTATGAAAAAATTGAGCCTGTACTGAACAATAGTAGAGTTTTTCTTGTCATTCTCTTGACAATATAGTATAACAAGTATTTCCATAGCATTTGTATTACATTATGTATTATAAATATTCAATAGATAATTTCAAGTATATAGGAAACCAGTCCCCCATGGAGATTGAGGGACAGCTGTCTAAAGCAGTAAGCACAGTGCTTGGTGTATATATGTGCTAGTCATTTCTAGTGAGAATAGTGAGAAAAACAAAGGCAGACTGTATAAATAGCCTTGATTTTAAGAAGCTTATGATATAGTAAAGAAGATATGATTAGACACAAGTATGTACATGACTAGTCTATAAATAAACCAACAGCTTACGCTTACAGAACTTTAGGATGCACTGGGCACTGTGTGAAGAGTCTCACATAAACTTTTGTTTATTTATTTATTTTTTTTGAGACAGGGTTTCACTATGTAGACAAGGCTGGAGGGCAATGGCACAATCTTGGCTCACTGCAGCCTCCACCTCTTGGGCTCAGATGATCCTCCTGCCTCAGCCTCCTGAGTAGCAGGGACTACAGGTGTGTGCCACCACACCTGGCTAATTTTGGAATTATGCAGAAACCAGGTTTCACCATGTTGTCCAGGCTGGTATCACACTCCTTAGTTCAAAGAATCCACCAGCCTCAGTCTCCCAATGTGCTGGGATAACAGACATGAACCACTGCTCGTAGCAAATTTCATGTTTATTTTTATACCACTCTGAGATACATGCTATTTGTATTTTTCAGTGGAGGGAACTGAGGCTTGGGAAATTTAAGATACTTGCTTAAGATCCCAGAGCAAGGACACTCACTTGGAACAAACCAGCCTTCTTAGCCAAGATAGAAAGAGCCACATTTGGTGGCGAGGAAGCCAATGAAATGCTCAGGGGAGAGTCAGAGATGGGGACAGCCTTGAGGGAGGTGGTGGCGAGCCAGGCCTTATGATCAGGAGAGGGCTTGGTGGGCAGAACTGAAATGAAGGGCTGACGAAGAGCAGGGGCACTCTCAGGAGGAGGCCAGGGACCTGCAGAGAGGACATATATGTGAGAATCAGGGGCCATTGTCCAGCAACACTGTCCTTCATCAGGGGGATGTGAGATGAGACAGGATGCATGGACACAGCAAATTCAGTGAAATCTGTCGAATTCTTGGCAGTTTTGTGTTTTTGAGTAGATTTCTCAGGGAAACCACCAAGGAACTGAGATTGGTACCTAGTTTATCAATGGGGCCTCTGGAGAAGCACATATAGACCCAGGAAACCAGGAGGCTGAAGCCATTCTCAGTATGTTTAATTGATGTTAATGGTAATAGTGAGAAGAGAAGGAAGAGAAGATGAGGGTGGAGAAGGAGGGAGAATTCTGAGAAAGTCACTTTTGAGCCCGTAATTTTTGTGGCTCATTTGTAGGAAAGTGAGCTTACATGATGTGCTCATATAACGTGTAACATTTCAGGACACGTTCTCATTGTTTTCTTAAGTTCCTAAGCCATAAGAAAAATCATGGAAAAATGGAGGATTTGAGTATCTGAAAGCTGTTAGTCCAATTTGGCCAAGGCAGCTTTTTGGGTGCAAAATTTATAAAATGCCTTGAAAGTATTTTCCACGGCACATTCGGTGACTTCACTCAAGTCCCGCTTAAATGGTCTATTTTGGTTTTGAGTTCATAAAGCCCCTCTCTGCCCCCTCCTTTCCCTGCTCAGGTTCACATCCAGATAAAACAGCTAACTCAAATATGGTGTAAAAATACAAGTCCCTTTTAGCCTGGCCTTTCATGCTGCGCCCCAAAGTGTGCCTGGGTGTTGAAAGTGAAAAGGGGTGGGGCTGGGGGGAGGTGTTTTTCCAGCTCAAGTTATGAGAGCGGGCACTCTCTTGAGCTTGTAGTGAGAGCAATTGCGCCATTGCTGCAGTGGAAGGCATTCAGGATGATGCCTGCATGCAGTGGTCGGCTGAGAGCTGGAAAACCTGCCAAAGTCAGCAGCTGGTGTAAGTAGAGTAAATCAAGTTAAGAGGCAACGGGACAAGATTTTGGAAAAGGAAAGAATACATGGGTCAAACCATTAACCAGACCTGCAGGGTTAAGATGATGAGATATAAATTGACTGGTATTTCCTGGGTTTAGGAAAGGAAGTCTGGATGGGATTTATATCTGGTCCTCTGGCCCCTGAAGCTCCCTGGTGCCTCCCTTCCCCACCCGCCTGCCTGCCTGCTCAGTGGGCCTCAGGTGTGGGGCAATTAGAGCAGGACAGGGCACAAGCCAGAAAGCTCTGGGTTTTGCAGCTATAAATACATTTATCCAACCCGTCATCCTCAATTAGTCCTGGAGTGCCCATAATGCAATGCTCTTCATGCAGGCTGCACTGAGGACCGCATGGGGCTCTCAGGCCTCTCCTTTCTGATACTTTTAAACCTCTGCTCTTCACATTCGGACAAACATCTGTGGAACATGCTTCTGCCCCTGTTGGAACCCTGACAACCAGAAATAATGGCAACGTGGGGCTTTGTGAAAAAGGGGTTGTGGCTCCAGGCAAGCATGGAGGCTGGTTTGGTCACAGAGGATGCTTCTCCTCTTCCCTGGCTTTGCTGACTCAGATGTTGACAGAGGAGCTGTGCCCTAGTCCATGTTGTCCTGAAGGGCAACAAAGCACTTTTTTACTCATTTGTTAATTTTTTTTTCAAACTTTCCAACTGTCTTCCCACAGAGGTAGCAGTGCCCCATCTTACAGATGAGGAAATTGAAGCTTTGTGTGCTTAGGTGGCTTACCCATGGCCCCACAAGCCAAATGCAGCAAAGGGAGGATTATGAGGTTGATATAATTATCCCCATTTTACAGATCAGTCAACTGAGGATCAGAAATGCTAAAAAAGTAATACAAGGAAAAATGGTGAGTGAATGTCAGAGCTAGGTCTTAAACCCAGGTCTGTCTGACTCCATGGCTCAATGAACTCCACCAGCTCTCAAGTCCTGTCCTCCCCAGTGCTGTCCCTCTGCAAAATGCCTAACAAACACTCAGGAAGTGGGGAGCATGATTGCTGCTTCCCTTACCTATGCCACACACAGAGAACTGCTCTATGCTTTACTTCTCGTGATAATTCTATCATTTATCCATGCATCGATTCATTCACTCGCTCAATCATCACCAAGTGCTCATTGTGTCAGGACCTGAGCTGGCTGCCGGGGACCCACCTGTCAAAAAACTTCAAACCTAGAAGTCAACCTTGATCCCTGTTTTTCCTTATTGTGAATATCTCCACACCTACTCCATTGCTGATCCTGTCAGTACCATCTCCAGCCTAGAAGCCATTCTCTTCTCTCCTCTCCAAAGCTACTGTCCTATCCCAAGACCTCATCATTTTAGCAATGGCCTTCTAACTGGTCTTTTCCTATGTCCACTAATCCACTCCCCACACAGAGGCCTTTGCAAAAGCTAGATTGGGGCACTTGACTCCCCTGCTTCAAATTACCCAATGGCTCTTCGTTGCACTTGGGAAAACAACAATAGCAACAAACAAACTCCTTACTGCAATGGGTAAGACCTTTAATGATCTGCCCCCTTCCCATCTATCTCTGATCTCATTGCCTACTAGTGCTGCTCATGCCCTCCCTCCTGAGCTCCAGTCACACTAGCATTGCACCTGTTACAGTTTTGTCCCCCACCACCCTCCTGCCTGGAAGGCTCTTTACTGCAATGTCTTCTGCTGGCTCCTTCTTATCACTTCTGTCTCAGCTGTAGTGTTGACTCTTTCTAGAAATGTTTCTTGGTATCCTACCTAAAGGAGTTGACCCATTTTTGCATTCCTCTATTTTGATTCTCTGGTGTCATTTATCACTCTCTGGTACCATTTGCAATTTGTTTATTTACTTTTTCTGCCCATTAGAATGCAATTCCATGGGGACAAGGGCTGAGTCTTCACTGCTGTGTTCTCAATACTTAAAACAATGTTTGTATGTAGTAGACAGTAAATATTTGTTGAGCAAATAAGATGCATAGTTATGATCCTTGCCTTTGCAGAGTTTACAATTTAGTGGAAAAGATGAAAACATTCAAGTCCGGTATTTGTTAATAGTACTAGGTGCTTGATAACCCATTTCAGATTCTCTTTCTAACTCTCACTGCTGTTTTGGCAGCTGTACTTTACCTCCATTGGTTCTTGCTGGCTCCAAGTGCCCTTTGTCCACATTTCAAGAGAAAGGAATCACAGCACAGCTACTCAACGAATTTTTTCATCGGCCAGTCACTGTGAAAGACTTCTGCAGATAATAAAATCGTGAGCATTCTACAGGTACTTAAAGACTCGAATCTTCAAGTCCTTTGTGAGCCTGCACCTAAAAGTACCAGTTCTGCTCTTTGTAGTCTTGCAGAATATGTCTGAAGTGCTTACATGTTCATTTCCGAAATTGTGTAGAACAGTCAAGTATAGAGAAGAATATAAAATTACCGACACCCCCGTCTGCCAGAGATAAAGGATATTCAATGTCTTTATCCTTCTTATATAATTTCATCTGTCTCTATCTGTTCATCTAGAACTTTTCACAAATTTGGGGTCATGAGGTGTGTACAAAGTGATATTTGTGCAGAATAGGAGAATCAAAAGGAGAGACTGGAAAGAGATAAGGGCTGTGAGTAGGCAGGCCAGGCTCATGTAGGGCCCTGTAAGCCACAGATGAGAAGACAGGCTTTGATTCTAAGTGCAATGTGGAGGCCTTGGAGAAGTAAGGAGAGAGAATACCAGAATGAAATTCATGTGCAGCCCACTCCCACTGTCTCCCCACAATGGAGGCAGGAAGGCAGTTAGCGGCAGTCACAGTTGTCTGGGTGAGAGATGAGGGGATGACAAATTGGGAGGTGGATGGAAGTGGCAAAACGTAGAGGACTTGCTGCTGGATTGGATATTGGGATGTAAAAGAAAAGGAGAAAATCTTTATTGGCTTTCATGTGACAATGCTCTAGGTATCCTAACTATTTTAAGAATTGCATCTGATTAAAGACACATTCAAAGATATTAGAAAAGATTTGCAAACTTAGCAGACAAGGCTAGAAACTGAGCTGCAATCGTATGACATATTGCCATGATTGACTACTTTCATAAGAAAAGATGATGAAGATTTGATCACTTCATTTTAAGAAGGGGGAGTTCGGTAGGTGTCAGTAAGGCCCTTCTGTCCAAATAAGCATGATTAACTTCAATTATGGCTGCCTTTGGAGAACTGTGCAGGACTTTTAGTGTTTTTCAAAGTATTTCTTTTAGACATTTTAGAAAAACATACATCCCTATTCATAGTAATGGTTACTGTTCTGATTTATAAGTTCTGTTCCACTGTAAATCATTCAAAACTCAAAAATTAAATTTTATGGCATAACACTTCGGTGGCTGTATGCCTGAGCAAAGGGCAGGAGGAATGTAATTTTTCTTACTGCCAATTACGATTGGACTTCTTTTCGTTATGTCTTTAAAAAAAAATAGAGCAGATGGTTTAAGTGCCATGTATAAGAGAGGCACACTAATGCTCTGTTAAGAAAAACATTCAAAACTTGACTCTTAGAAAATGGTATGCTTTTCATCATTGGCTCAATCTTATTTAGTTTTAGAATTATGTATCCTAAGCATACTAAAAATTTAATATAAATTCCCATGTCTAAAGCATAGATGGATGTCTGTGGGGCTTGGCCATTTAATTGCTTTGGGTGCAAACATGAATTATTCAGTTACACCGACATGAGCAGGAATGGGTCTTTATACAAATGTGCCCTCTCTTTCCTGACATTGCACAATTCTTTCTTCATACATATTTTTTCCCTCCCTTATAGGAGGATAGGATTAGTTGGGCTTTCTCAGTTGAGGATCGGAAGGAAACCACATTTATTGAATGACTACTGTGCTCTACGCCTGGGCAGGCTCCTTTATATGGCTTCTCACTGAATCCTCTTTGCAATCCTGGAGCTGAGCCTAAGAGTCCTAGTTTTACAGATGGTAAAACAGAGTTAAAGAGGTTCAAAGACTTACTTGCTTACTTATAAAGGGCCAAGGTTTGAACATTTGTGTCCCTTCAAAATTCGTATGTTGAAATCCCAACCCACAGTGGTGTTATTGTAGCTCACGATGGGCTCAAGAAGGGGCAGTTTTGGGAGGTGAGTCACATGGGTGGAGATTTCATGAGTGGAATTAGTGCCCTTATAGGAGAGACCATAGAGAGCTCCCTTGCCCCTATGTGAGAAGGCACCTTCTACGAGGAGCAGGCCCTTATCAGACACTGAATCTACCCTGCTGGCACCTGGATCTTGAACTTCCCAGGCTCTTCAGCTGTGAGAAATAATTTTCTGTTGTTTATGGCATTTTGTTATAGCAGCCTGCATGGGTGGAGACACAGTTTCTGACTTGGAGACTCAGGATTTGAACTGAGGCCCACTGGGGGCCACCCTGTGTTCTTTCCTCTTCACCATGCTAGAAATGAAATGTGGTCCTTTGTAGCCATTGTTCTCGCTCTCAGCTAAAGCCACCACCATGTTCCTGCCTATTGGCCTGACACATAGTACTTGAGGATTCCTTTCTTGGAGGAGATTTAGCGTTGTAATTTGCTATCCAAGTAGGAGAAAAAAAAAAGAACACTGAAAAAATGTAATTCAATCAACATTCACTGGGCAAGTTTTGGGCACCATGCTATTTGCTGGGGGGTGTTTCCAGGAGTTACTAAATGGGTTCTGGGAAGTCTTTGCTTGGTAGACATTCTAGTCAGAGGGAGCATTAACTGCAAAGAAAATGCAGTGATTTTATAATAGAGGCTGGGAGTGGAGAGAAGATAGCAGACTATTTTGCTTAGGCTTGGGGAAGGAGGGCTTCATGGAGAAGGTGGCATTTGGGGTGGACTTTGAAGATAAGTAACAGAGAAGGAGAGCAAGGAGGTTGGGAGTTTAGGCTCTGGGACCAGCCTGAGGTTTGCTTGCCCCTGAGTTGTTGAGGGTGTGTGTGTTTACTTGTTGTCTTATCTCTTGCCTCTTGCTCAGGGAGAAGATTCTGTCGGGTTCTTATGTAAGAACAGAGGCAGGTCAGAGCCTGGAGACTGGCTCTGGGACTCTGTCCTGAGGAGACACAGGTTTCCAGAGGAGCAGGTTTCCCTTATGAGCATTGAGGTCAGTTTCAAGGAGAGTCTGATGCCAACCTGCTGGGCTGAGCTGGATGGCCAATGAGCACTGTCACTTCACCAAACTCTGGCCATGTGTAGATCATTTATTAGCTTGGAACTTCCCACTGTTGTATCTTTTATGAGAATAGATTTATATAAATTTACATTTCATGTTGACATGAATAAAAATATTTTACATTCCAGTAATTATCATTATCATAATCACAGAACTCTGTGTGTGTGTGTGTGTGTGTGTGTGTGTGTGTGTATTTAGAGACAGGGTCTCACTCTGTCACCCAGGCTGAAGTACAGTGGTGCTATCATAGCTCATGACAGGCTCAAGCTCCTGGATTCAAGCAATCCTTCAGCCTTGGCCTCCCAAAGCACTAGGATTACAGGCGTGAGCCACTGAGCTCAAACAATACATTCTTTACATTGTAAGGCAATGAACACTTTGCACATCCCATGGTATACATCAGTCAAATGCGTATTTATTGAGACTTTTTCAAGACATCCACATATCCCTTTCTTTACAACCTTCTTTGTTCAGGAAAGGATTTGCAAAGATTAGGCAATATTTCTAGAGATAATAAAACGGACTGGAAAATTTACGCAAAAAGAAAATAAAAGTCAGAAAGGGAGATGCTACCAGAAATGGTATTGGTACAGAAAAGATATGCCATCGTATCCTGTGCTATTGTGAGAGACAGGGTTACATATTTGGTTCTAAAATTTTGGAAGCTGGTGATACCATTTTATTAGCTTGGTTATTTAATATGACACTTACCATTCTCAACAAGAATATTATTTTCCATGTGCATACCTCATTTCCCATCCTTGACTGAGAACCCCTTGTGGGCAGGGCCCATGATGCATTCATCTTTGTACCCAATGCCTTATATGTGAAAGTGATTGAAAGAAATGAATGACTAGATGAATAAACAGGTGTTTTGGACAACACAATTAGTGTTGTTCCCATTTTACAGATGAATAAGAAGGGATGGATCCAGGTCAGAAGCAATGCCATTGGATGGCTAGTTCAGTGCTTTAGCTTCTGAATCCCAGTGATGTTTTTTGTCCTCATTGAGCCTTTGCAAATCCTGCCAATGTTGAGGAATGAGGTGTTACTCAGACAAGGCTGAGCTTTTTGTGGCACATGTCTGCATTTGGCGGAAACGTGTATCCTGGGACACAAGCCCTTTGATCTTTTCATTTCATTTCCTGGGCTTCTTTTCTTAAAGCAGTGGAGTTAGTTTCTCCCAGCCTTTGTTCTTTTTCCATGATCACACATTGCCGAATAGCTTTTCTTCAATGACCATCACACCAAATAGCAAATATGAAAGAGGGAATAGCAATGAGTTTGTGAATCATGTGGTGTTTATATGGAGAGTGTCCAGAACACATAGTCTTCCAGAATGCAGAGTTCTGCAAACTATTAAGGCTCTCGAGTGTAGTTATTATCTTTTAAGTCAGCCTTCGCAGCTACTTTGACTTCAATGACTGTAAACACTCCTACACAATAGGTACCTTAAAGCAACAGCTTATGCCAGCCCAAGTATTGCAAGTGTTTTCAGTCTCATGTTCAGTTCTTCCAAGAAAAATCTGGGTTCTGGGCTGTTGAATCAAAAGTTATTTTCCATGAGCAGAAAACACAGTGGGACTTTTAACCTTTGCTTCATACATTCCAAGCAAGGAACATATCCATCTTTTTGTATTCTTAATACAAAGGAAGTATTTATTTTATGGGGACTATTAAAATGGGTTTCCTATGCAATGTGCTTTCTAGAACACAGATCATGTATATTACATAAAACAGACATACTCCCATCCCAGGGGAATATCTGGTCTTCTCACCCCTCTGAGCTTTGATCTTGACAGAGTGATGCTTTTGCCTCAAGCTGGAAGATTCATAAATCTGTGGGGAGGAAGAGGCTGACTTCTTGGCTCTTCTCTCTCTTAGAGACTCACGCTCAATTTATCAAAGGCCTCCTTTCCATGAACACGCCTGTAACGCCTCAACATCCTTGTAAGGATTCTGTGAGCTTTTCCTCTCTGCCCTTTTGGGCTTTAAAGGCTGACACAGCTTCTGGTATGAAGGGGATCTGTGAGGTTCATGGGATACTACTAGGAGGTTTAAGTTTTTGCCTGAGCGTATGTTGAATGGGGAAGTAAGAGGAGTGTGTACTTTTGTTACAAGAAGATTCTTTAAGCTGAGATGGGATAGAATAAGGGCCTGGGCCTGTGTTTTCTGCAATAAGAGCATCTCTTTCATGCGGTTATCCTCTAAGTTACACATAAAATTTTGACTTTGGAATTTCATCTTTCAATTTTAAACATCTCTGACAAAGCCCACTGAAGTTCAGAGCCCCGGGGTTTATAACGAACAGGCTTATTTTCGCCGAAATTCCATTTTTCCAAAGAGATTAGTAAAGCTCTCCCAAGTCAGACACTGTGCAGAAACATTCTGATTTCTCTCTTTTCCTCGTTTTGCTGAATTTCCTCTTCTCCTAGGCCTTAAGGTTCACCTGCCCCAGTGGGCCTGACTAGCGCCTCCCTGATGCTACACCAGGGTGCTTTGGGTTTTGTGAAAGCTTGGTGGCAGAAAGAGTTTTGAAGCCAGTTAATTTTGGTCATAGTTCTGGCTTAGTCATTTTCTAGCTTTGTAGTTTTGAGCAAGTTACTTAATTTTCTAGTTAAAAAAAAATTCTATTGAAGAGAATTAATAACCCTGGCTTTGCTGGGTTGCTGTGTAGATGAAATGAGATAGCATATGAAGAGGCCAACATACTGTAGGCCCTCGGTGAATGCCACTTTTTTTTGTTTCCTGTGACATTAAAGGAAGGGTTTGAATAAGAGAAAGGGGATGGTCAGATTTGTGTTTGGAGCCATCACCCTGACTCTGCTATTGTGTGCATTGGAGGGGTGTATGAGTCACCTGTCACTGTGTGACAAATTATCCTTCAGTGGTTTAAAAAAACATACACGCATTAGCTGGCAGTTTCCGCAGGTCAGGAATCCAGGACCTCAGGGTTTCTCATGAGGCTGCAATCAAAGTGAAAACTCAAGTGGGGAAGAACCCACTTCCTGGCTTGTGTAGTTGCTGGTGGGATTCAATTCTTTGTAGATTGTTGGATTTAGGATCTTAGTTCTCTTTTGGCTTTCAGTGGAAGCCAGTCTCAATTTCTTGCCCCATGGGTGTCTCTATGGGGCAGCTCAAACATTGTAGTTTGTTTCGTCAAAACCAGCAAGGAGGACAGTCTATCAGTAAGACAAAAGTCAGAATCTCATGTACCCTATTCATGGAAGTAATACTCCATCACATTTGCTATACGCTATTGGTTAGAAACAAGTCACTCAAGGGCATGAGCTTGCACAAGGAGAGAAGTGACCAGGAGGTGGGGATTACTGGGGCCATCTGAGAGCCTGTCTGTTGCTGAGAGTGTAAGTGAGAGACAGAGATGCCAAAGTTAGAAGACTGTTGAGCCTCCCAGGTAAGCGATGGCAGTCAGAACAATGGTAGTGACAGTCCCAGTAGAGAGAGCGGCATATATTTGTCATTTATTTAGGAGACAGATGAGATGGGAATGATACAATGAGGATAAAGCTAACACACAGATGATCCATAGAAGAAAAAGCCCATTTTTTTTTTTTTTTTTTTTTTTTGAGACAGAGTTTCATTTTGTCACCAGGTGCCAGGGTGGAGTGCAGTGGCGTGATCTCAGCTCACTGCAACCTCCACCTCCTGGGTTCAAGCAATTCTCCTGCCTCAGCCTCCTGAGTAGCTGGGACTACAGGTGCACACCACCATGCCCAGCTAATTTTTGTATTTTTAGTAGAGACGGGGTTTCACCTTGTTGGCCAGGATGGTCTCGGTCTCTTGACCTCGTGATCCGCCCGCCTCAGCCTCCCAAAGTGAAGGCCATGGTTTCTAAGTGGTTGACACAAGTATGAGATTGTTATTAAACTGTGAAGCACTCTTCACATTGAGAGAAACACCTCAAAGGATGTTAAAGAACTACCTTAGGGAACTAGAATGTGGTTTTTAGGAACCTAAGCATGAACTCTGGTTGTATTAAGTCCTAGCTTGTTTTACTAGTCACAGTTCTACTGGAGAAGTGGAACTAGTAGGAGATTAACAGAATTCATTGTAAGGAATTTACTTCCTGATTGTGGGAGATGCTAGGCAAGTCTGAACTCCATAGGCTAGCTGGTCGGGAAGGGCAGAGGAACCTTGCAGGCAGGAGCTGGAACAGCAACCCACAAGCAGAATTTTTTCTTTGCCTGGGAAGACTCAGCTCTGCTCTTCGGGCCTTTCAACTGATTGAATCAGGCCCACCCTGACTATTTAGGACAATCTTTACTCAAAGGCAACTAACACAGGAACTAGTAGCATCCACAAAATAACCTCACAGTAACACCTACATAGGTATTTAGTGGAATAACCGGGAACCTAGACACGCTGACCCATCAAAGGACTGTCACGCTGGGTAAACTTGAGGAAGCCTCTGGTTCCTTATCTAGAAATGTGGAAGTGAGAATATTTACCTTGCAGAGTTACCAAGGATTAATTGAGACAACTTGCTTCTTCTTCCTTTCCTTCTATCCCTTTTTGCTTTGCTTCAGGCTTTGCTGCGAAGACAAACCTGCCCATCTCTACTGAATTATGTCTTAGTGATGCTGAACTTTTCATGATGTGGAATTCACATTTATGCCAAAAATGTCAATTTTGCTATTTAGTAACATCCAAATAATTCCAAATTCTCAGTCTGTATGGGTATAAAAGTTGCTCAAAATCTGTGTAAATAATGAATTTCACCACAGTTTTATAAAGTTTAGTGACCTAGACTGTCGCATGCATATATATATACATATATATATGTCATTATCAGTGATTCAGGTTATTTCAGGGAACACAGGACAATGTTTCTGATGATCAGAATCCCACATAAGCAGTGGACCTAGGAAGAATCCCAGGCCAGGGGTGAAAGCTGAGAGCAGAGGAAGCTGTGGATTCCAAAATTTCAGGGTTATGAAAATGACCAAGGGAGCCAGGTGTGGGGATCAGATGTGGCCTGTCACTTCTCCCCTATAAACTGAAATTTTCCCTACTGCAAAAATAAGCATGTTGGCTGAGGCGAGCATATACCTTGCTGTCTTATCTGGTGTACTTACAATGGTGAAAGAGGGCATTGTTAATGATTATTCCAGGACATACACTCTAAGCTGGCTCTGTCCAGGTCATACTGGGTCCTGTGGTCACCCTCACACTGAATAAATTCTATGAGCCCATGAATCTCTAAGGAAGATGAACATTTACGAAGCCCCTTCCATATGCCAGTTCCCTTACTTATCATGTAATTCACATACCCACAAAAGATTCAAATGATCTATTTGAGGTTTGCCTCTCCTATGGGTCTGGGCACCCCTCAAATTCAGGGCCATGTCGTGCTCTGTACAGTGCTTGGCATAGGAGAGTTTTTGATCAATGTGTGCTGAGACACCTTGCTTCTTACATAACCCTGTGGTGTAGGTAGTCATATATCCTCCCCGGAGATGGGGACAGGGAGGCTTGCAGGGGTTTCCACCCTGGGGAGGGTGAGGCTGGGCCATTTGCCAGGCTGCCAGTCAGAGCTGCAGTTCTCTGGGCTCCAGGCCTGGGCTTCTCCCACAGGCACATGTTAGCTCGGATTGATATTAAAGGTCGGGTAAGGTCCTTTATAGGCCGCGGGAAGGGAAGCTTAGTTCTTGCCATGGGAGTTATTACGGCTGGTATCACAGGATTTACAGGCCCCTGGAACCATGTCATGGGGCTTTTGAGTTTAAATGGAGGCAATTCATAGGATCCAGAAGACCCGTAAT
Organism: Sapajus apella; assembly: GCF_009761245.1. Lineage (NCBI taxonomy): Eukaryota > Metazoa > Chordata > Mammalia > Primates > Cebidae > Sapajus > Sapajus apella. Next base: position 2,842,790 of record NW_022436945.1, on the reverse strand, counting down.
GTTTATAAGAATCGCACAGTTAATTCTCAGGTGCCTCAATTCAAACCTTTGTTTCTTCGCTGTTGTAAGATCCAGGCTGTCAAAGTGAGTATCATGCTCTAATTTCTGCGAGAGGCCACAGAACTAAATACGGTTTCAACACTGAGCTTACAACACGATTCTCCAGACTACTTTGAAAGTGTGAAAAATGACCTTTATTCCTATGGTTATCCTAGCTCTAAGAGTAAACCAAAGCTTACTGCCAAGACATGGAACTTGAGAAACTACAGTAAATAATGTGTTTTTGGAAGACAAATGAAATAGCAAATGTTTAGTAGGAAATAGCCTGGAATTGTGTAGCTGACTATTAACTTTATCGTGGTTTAAATCTGTGTGTATGTGTCTCTGTGTGAGAGTATATATGTGTGTGTATGTGTGTGTATATGTGTGATGTATGTGTGTGCATGTGTGTGAATACGCATGTGTGTATTTGTGGGGTATGTATATATTTACATATGTGTGTGTGTATGTTTGTGCATGTGGGAAAGTATATGTGCACATATGTGTATGTACATGTGTGTGTCTACTGTCACTAGGGACATGAGGGAAACCCTGTCTGAGAAGCTGACGCTTTGTATGAAGGAGACAGCTATGCAAAGACAGAGGGGTTATTAAGTTCAATGCCCTCGAGCTGGAAACAAGTGTGCCATGCACAGGAATATACTGAAGGTCAATGGGGCTAGAACAAAAAATCTCAGTCCAGGAAATAAAAAGGTGCATATAACCAAAGAATCAACGACTAGCTGCCAGGTTAAAAGTCAAGTGTCGAGAGAATGGAATAAGAATTTTAGTACAAGACAGGAGAGCTCAGACAACTCAAGAAACGTTATCTTTTTTTATGTGATTTCTTGAAGATACCAGAGCTAGCTACTTCCTTCCCTCTCTGTTTACGGTAATTGAGTTAACCTTTATTAGAGCACTTATCTCAGTACCCCACACTATTTATGCATCTGCCACTCCCATTAGTTTATGAGTTTCTTGAAAACCACAATTCCATTCTGTCACTTTCCCCTCTGGCATCCAAAATAGTGGGTAGGCCTTCAGGGAAAGAATGTTCCAGGTGGGGTGGAGGAAGATGAGGTCAGAGGAGTTGCTGGCTTACATCACACAGGATCCTGTGAAGACTCTGACTTTGACTAAGGCTTACGAGACACCTTTGGCGGCGTTTGAGTAGAAAGATAATATATTCTGACTTATACTTAAAAAATACCACTTTGGCTTCTGTAGGAAGGCGAGAGAGAAAGCAGGAAGGCCAGCTAGGAGACTGCAGCAGGAATCGAGGAGGGGCCTGTGAAGGAGGGAGTGCTGAAGACAGTGGGAAGTGCCTAGACTTGCTTTCTACTTTGGAGGTCATTAGCTATGCCAATGAGACGAATGTGAGGGGTGAGAGAAAGAAGAGTAAGAGATCAGGCCTCGGTTTTGGTCAGTAGAACAAGGTCAATGCTACCCTTGGCAAATATGGAGAACACTAGAAGCAGAACTAGATTCTGGCTGGAGGGTGGTGGAAATCAAGCATTCTTTAGCCATGTTAACTTTGAGAAGCATCTTCCCTTCCCATTCTCTGCCCTCCCTCCCTATCCTGATTTCCTCTTTTTTCTTTTTGCTTCTTTCATTCTTTCCCTGAAGGCCTACCCACTATTTTGGATGCCAAAAGAGAAAGTGACAGAATGGAATTGTTGTTTTCAAGAAACTCAAACTAATGGGAGTGGCAGATGCATAAATATTATGGGGTACTGAGATTAAGTGCTCTAATAAAGGTTAACTCAATTACCCTAAACAGAGAGGGAAGGAAGTAGCTAGTTCTGGTATCTTCAAGGAATCACATAAAAAAGGATTCGTTTCTTGAGTTGTCTGAGCTCTCCTGTCTTGTACTAAAATTCTTATTCCATTGGATTGACACTTGATTTTTAACCTGGCAGCTGGTCATTGATTCTTTGGTTATATGCACTCTTTTATTTCCTGGATTGAGATTCTCGCTCCCGTCCTGGCTAAGCTTCAGCCTATTCACTTCAGAGTAACAGCCAGCTGAACCTGACCTCTGGTTCCCATCTTCACACACGTGTTCCTGTGAGTGGACCCTCGTGGTCCTGACCTGATGAGCAGAGTTTGGGGAAGAAGGCTTTACGAAGAAGGTGACTCTTGAAGAAAGGAGAGGAATAAGCCAAGGAAACAAGGCAAAGTCCTCGTGGTTGCCTGGCTCCACTTTGGGTGTGAAAAAGCACACCTCCTGTCTCCTCGGTACATGGCTACTCTCCACCAGTTGCCGTGTATTGATGAGAAAATAAATGATTAAAGTTGTTTAGGAAGAAGTTAACCTTACTAACTAATCTGCTAAGTTTTAGGCTGACTACAATGAGGTGATAATAAAGGTGCTCAGGATATTTCCTGCTTTTGAAGAACTCAACGTGCAGTGGAGGGAACAGCCAGGTAGATTGTTGATCCTGTGACCTGTGATACCTGTAGCAGCCAATCTTTCTATCTCTCTGTATCTGTGTGTGTGTGAGTGTGTGTGTGCATGTGGAAATTTATTATGGGAATTGGCTGACATAATTGTGAAGGCTGAGAAGTCCGATGATCTGCCACTTGCAAGCTGGAGGCCCAGGAAAGCCAGTGGTGTCACTGAGCCTAAGTCAGAAGTCCTGAAAACCGAGAGTGGGGCAGAGGAGAGGGTGGGGAGGTGCTGATGTAAGTTCTGGCGTCTCAAGGTCTAAGAACCAGGAGCTGTGAAGTCTGAGGACAGAAGAAGGTGGATGTCCCCGCTCAAGAATAGGAAGCGATTTCATCCATTTGCTGCCTTTCTGTTCTATCCTGCTCCCAACAGATTGTATGATGCCCACACACATTGCTGAGGGCAGATCTTCTTCAGTAAGTCCACTGATTCACTGCTGATCTCTTCCAGAAGCACCCTCACAGACATACCCCAAAACAATCTTTTAGCAGCTACCTAGGTATCCCTTAACCCAGTTGAGGTGACACATGAAACTAACCACCACACCTGGGGGCACAGAGGAGGAAGAACGAAATCTTCCAGGGAAATCTGAAGAAGGTGCCAAAGAGGAGCCAATAATTAGTTTAGACATTGAATAATGGAGATGAGAGATGGGGATAAATTCCAGTCAGAGGAAAGAGCAGGTGCAAGGACACAGAGCCAGGAGAGGTGTGCACTCAAGGATGGGTGAGGGCCAGGCACAGTGGCTCACACCTGCAATTCCAACACTTTGGGAAGCTGAGGTGAGTGGATTACTTGAGTCCAGGAGTTTGAGACCAGCTTAGGCAACATGGTGAAACCCGATCTCTACTTAAAAACACACACACACGCAAAACTAGTGGGGCCTGATGGCATGCGCCTATAATCCCAGCCATCCAGGAGGCTAAGGTGGGAGGTTGGCTTGAGCCCAGGAGATAGAGGTTGCAATGAGCCAAGACTGCACCACTGCACTCCAGACTCCAGCCTGGACAATAGAGCCAGACCCTGACTTAAAAAAGAAAAAAAAAGGACTGGTGAGAAGCTGAGTGCCAAGGGACTGTAGGGGATGGAAAGGGGGTGTAGATAGAAAGTAGATTGGAGCCAAATTGTGTAGAAACTTTAGTGCTACGCTTGGGAAAGAGGTCTAGGGCCATCAGTACAAAACGATAAGCCTGATAAGCCTCTAGGGCAGCTGTGGGTGTTAGTGTCCCCAACACCTCGCAGTGTTGGACTCCTCAGGTAGGGGGCAGGCAGAGGCTATTTTCCTACCACTTGGGGGGACTTGTGTTAAGATATAGCTCTGTTTGTTTAATGAATGAATGAATCTACCAACTGACCATTCAACTCTGTGAAAATAAAATTTTGTTTTCCTTGGTTTATAGCTTCATAGTGCCTTGTATTGTGTGGATTTGTTCCACGCATATTTAGTTTTTCTGCTGTGGCAAGTTATCAGCTCCTCCCTCCCACTTGCTTCCTTTCCTTCCTTCTATTTTCTTCTTCCATCTTTTGTTTTTCCACACACTTTAATCAAGCACCTATCAAGCATAGTTTCAGTGCTAATAAAAGGACACATGATATAATGAGAAGGTCAACGTGCCAGGCTTATCCTCTGGGTTCATATTCCTGCTCCTTTACTTGTAAGCTGTCACTGAATCCTTCACAATCTTTACTGCCCTGAATTCTATCCTGTGGATGATAATACTTTATTTTAGGGTTTATTGGGGAAACTGAGCCTTGGAGATATTTAATGAACACTGATTAAATTGGTTAAATAGTAAGGAAACATTTTAGGTCAATATTTTAAAATAGTGTACATTGGAAAGAATTTTTTAAGGATTAAATCTATACAGGGGGTTGATCGGGGGAAGATGGCTGACTAGGAACAGCTCAGGATTGCAGCTCCCAGTGAAAGTGCAGAGGTTGAGTGGATGCCGCATTTCCAGACAGATTTTTATTGCCCATAGACCAGGAGATTCCCAGGCAGAGGAGCCACTCGGGTCACCAGCACGGCTGTTTCAGCCCACGCGACTGCTTTGCCTGAGCCCTGGCGTGGCGGTTCTCTGTACAAAAGGATCTGGTCCAGTGCCCCTTTAGCTGGCAATTGGAGCCCTGAGATGGCAGAGTCGCCCATTCATCTGAAATAGCGAGCCAGGCCAGGAGATTCCTAGGCAAAAAAACTGCCAGGAATCTCAGTGCCACTGTTTCAGCCGGCTCAGTGAGCCACGGCACGAGAGATCCTGGCGCCTTTTCAACAGGCGACTGGAACACTGGGAGAGGGGCGACCGTTCAACAACAACAGCAACAAAAGACTCTGAGTCAGGGAGCCAGGTAATCAGGCTCGGCTGGTCCCACCCCAACCCCCCCCCACACACAAAAAAAACAGTAATTGAAAACGCTCTGGGTTGAGAGTTTCACAGCAAGCGCAGCTGAACCCGGGTTGGTCCGGCTCTGTGGGGAAGGGACGTCTGCCATTTCTGAGACACTCCACCACTAGGGAGGGAGCCTGACCATCACTGAGGCAGTCCGCCATTGCTGAGGCAACCCGGCAACCCGCCACTACAGAGAGAGTCCGCCATAACAGAGGCAGGCTACCATTGCCAAGGCAGTTCTTACTACACCCATATAAACAGGACTGCAGGGAAGATCACATGGCAGCTGGTCAGAGCCCACAGCAGCTCAGCAAAGCCTCTGCAGGCAGACAGTGATTAGGCTGCCTCCTCGCTGGGCAGGGCAGCCCTGAAAGAAAAAAAAAGGCAGCAGCACAACGGAAACTCATAAATAGAGCCCTAACTACCTGGGACAGAGCACCTGGGAAAAAAAAAAAGGGAGAGTTTCTGAGTTCTGCTGCAGCAGACCTAAACGTACCTGCCCAGCAACTCTGAATGAGCAACGGAGCTCATAGCTCAGGACTTGAGCTCCAATAAAGGACAGACCGTCTCCTCAAGCAGCTCCCTGATCCCCGTATATCCAAAGAGTCACCTCATAAAGGAGAGAACAGACTGACATTTGGCGGGCATCCTTCTGGGACAAAGATAGCAGAAGAGGAAACTGGTAGAAACCCTTACTGTTCTGCAGCTGCTGCAGATGATCCCCCTGCATGCAGGGCCTGGAGTGGACCTCAGCAGTCCTACAGCAGAGGGGCCAGACTGTTAGAAGGAAAGCTAAGAAAAAGAAGTAACTTCAGCATACACAAACTGGAAGTTCACTCAGAGACCCAATCTGAAAGTCACTAACTACAAAGACAACAGGTGAATAAACCCACAAAGATGGGAAGTAACCAGCGCAAAAAGGATAAAAACACCCAAAACCAGAACACCTCTCCTCCTAATAGGAATCACAACTCCTCACCAGCAAGGGATCAAGGCTGGATGGAGAAGGAGTGTGATGAAATGACAGAATCAGACTTCAGAAGGTGGGTAATAAGAAACTACAGTGAGCTAAAAGAACATGCTCTAGCCCAATGCAAAGAAATTAAGAACCTTGAAAAAAGATTTGATGAAATGCTAACAAGAATGGACAACATAGAGAGGAATATAAGTGAATTTATGGAGCTGAAAAACAACACGAGAGCTTCGCGAAGCATGCACAAGTTTCAACAGCCGAATTGACCAAGCAGAAGAATGGATATCAGAGGTCGAAGATCAACTCAATGAAATAAAACGAGAAGGCAAGAATAGAGAAAAAAGGGTAAAAAGGAATGAACAAAGTCTCCAAGAAATGTGGGACTATGCAAAAAGACCTAATCTACGTCTGATAGGTGTACCTGAATGTGACGAAGAGAATGAATCCAAGCTGGAAAATATTCTTCAGGATATTATCCAGGAAAACTTCCCCAACCTAGCAAGGCAGGACAATATTCAAGTCCAGGAAATACAGAGAACACCACAAAGATATTCCTCGAGAAGAGCAACCCCAAGGCACATAATCATCAGATTCACCAGGGTTGAAATGAAGGAGAAAATGCTAAGGGCAGCCAGAGAGAAAGGTCGGGTTACCCACAAAGGGAAGCTCATCAGACTCACAGCAGATCTCTCAGCAGAAACCCTACAAGCCAGAAGAGAGTGGGGGCCAATATTCAACATCCTTAAAGAAAAGAATTTTCAACCCAGAATCTCCAATCCAGCCAAACTAAGCTTCATAAGTGAAGGAAAAATAATATCCTTTGCGAACAAGCAAGTACTCAGAGGTTTCATCACCACCAGACCTGCTTTACAAGAGCTCCTGAAAGAGGCTCTACACATATAAAGGAACAACCAGTACCAGCCACTCCAAAAACATACCAAATGGTAAAGAGCATCAAGACAACGAAGAAACTGCATCAACTAATGAACAAAACAGCCAGCTAGGATCAAAATGGCAGTATCAAATGCACACATAACAATATTATCCCTAAATTTAAATGGACTAAATGCCCCAATCAAAAGACACAGACTTGCAAATTGGATAAAAAGCCAAACCCCACCAGTGTGCTGTATCCAGGAAACCCATCTCACATGCAAGGATACACAAAGGCTCAAAATAAAGAGATGGAGGAAGATTTACCAAGCAAATGGAGAGCAAAAAAAAGCAGGATTTGCAATTCTCATCTCTGATAAAATAGACTTTAAAGCAACAAAGATCAAAAGAGACAAAGAAGGACTTTACATAATGGTAAAAGTATCAATGCAGCAAGAAGAGCTAACGATTCTAAATATATACGCACCCAATACAGGAGCACTCAGATACATAAGGCAAGTTCTTAATGACTTACAAAGAGACTTAGACTCCCACACAATAATAGTGGGAGACTTTAACACCCCATTGTCAATATTAGACAGATCAACCAGACAGAAAATTAACAAGGATATCCAGGACCTGAACTCAGACTTGGAACAAGCAAACCTAACAGACATTTACAGAACTCTACACCCCAAATCCACAGAATATACATTCTTCTCAGTACAACATCACACCTACTCTAAAATTGACCACATAATTGGGAGTAAATCACTCCTCAGCAAATGCAAAAGAACGGAAATCATAACAAACAGTCTCTCAGACCACAATGCAATCGAGTTAGAACTCAGAATGCAGAATCTGAGAACCGCACACCTTCATGGAAACTGAACAACTGGCTCTTTAATGTTGACTGGATAAACAATGAAATGAAGACAGAAATAAAGATGTTCTTCGAAACCAACGAGAACAAAGACACAACATACCAGAATCTCTGGGACACATTTAAAGCAGTCTCTAGAGGAAAACATATAGCAATAAGTGCCCACATGAGATGGAAGGAGAGATCTAAAATTGAAACCCTAGCATCAAAATTGAAAGAGCTAGAGGAGTAAGAATCAAAACTACATTGAGATACCATCTCACGCCAGTTAGAATGGCGATCATTAAAAAATCTGGAGACAATAGATGCTGGAGAGGATGTGGAGAAATAGGAACACTTTTACACTGTTGATGGGAGTGTAAATTAGTTCAACCATTGTGGAAGACAGTGTGGCGATTCCTCAAGGACCTAGAAATAGAAATTCCATTTGACCCAGCAATCCCATTACTGGGTATATATCCAAAGGATTACAAATCGTTCTACTATAAGGACACGTGCACACGAATGTTCATTGCAGCACTGTTTACAATAGCAAAGACCTGGAACCAACCCAAATGCCCATCGACGATAGATTGGATAGGGAAAATGTGGCACATATACACCATGGAATATTATGCAGCCATCAAAAACGATGAGTTTGGGTCCTTTGTAGGGACATGGATGAACCTGGAAACCATCATTCTCAGCAAACTGACAGAAGAGCAGAAGATCAAACACCGCATGTTCTCACTCATAGGCGGGTGTTGAACAATGAGAACACATGGACACAGGGAGGGGAGCACTACACACTGGGGTCAGTTGGGGGGAAATAGGGGAGGGACGGTGGGGGGTGGGGAGTTGGGGAGAGATAGCAAGGGGAGAAATGCCAGATGTAGGTGATGGGGAGGAAGGCAGCAAATCACACTGCCACGTGTGTACCTATGCAACAATTTTGCATGTTCTTCCCATGTACGCCAAAACCTAAAATGCAAAAAAAAAAATAAATTAAAAATAAATAAGGGCCGGGTGTGGTGGCTCAAGCCTGTAATCCCAGCACTTTGGGAGGCCGAGGCGGGTGGATCACGAGGTCAAGAGATCGAGACCATCCTGGTCAACATGGTGAAACTCTGTCTCTACTAAAAACTACGAAAAATTAGCTGGGCATGGTGGCACGTGCCTGTAATCCCAGCTACTCAGGAGGCTGAGGCAGGAGAATTGCCTGAACCCAGGAGGCGGAGGTTGCGGTGAGCCGAGATCGCGCCATTGCACTCCAGCCTGGGTAACAAGAGCGAAACTCCGTCTCAAAAAAAAGAAAAAAAAAAATAATAATAATAAATAAATAAATAAATAAATAAATCTATACAGGGTATCCTACATGTGGTAAAATGAGAAGCTGAGGCATTTGAATAACTCAATTAAATTATATAATAAATGAAAAGTACCTGGAATAATGCCTGGCACATATTCAGTGCTCATCACATTTTAACTTTTATCACATGATTATCCACAGTAGTGTATTTGCTTGTTCTTGTTCTAATGAAAATTGTGAGTTAGGTGAATTACATCTCAAAGAATATTTTTCTTCAAAAATGTTCATTCCAGAAATTGGTCTTATTTGATCTTTAAGTCAACAACATGTGTGTGTATACATATGTGTGTGTGTGTTTGTGTGTGAAATCATATCAAAAAAGAATGGGGGACAATGGGAGGAGAGCTGTATGATGATTTGAATGATTGTTCAGCAATAGCTACTTTTCTTCTCCTCCCGTCATGGATAGAAATTTACTTCTTAGCCCTTTGATGCTGAAGTTGGTCATGTGGCATATTTTGGCCAGCTGAACCTCGGAGGATGGAAAATGTGCAGAGACCTAAGTGTGCTTGTATAAACTGGTTTGACATTCAATTCCAGTGATCACCCTGAGAAGAGCAGGCCCCATGAGAATGAGAGACATGTTGGGTGGGCCTGAATCTTGGCCTGTAGCCAAGCTGTGGGTGGGAGACCCTACAGGTGCCGAGGCAAGGGTCTGAAGCCTCAGCCTGTTCCCATGTAAATATGTAACTAGAAAAGAATTAGGGATATAGCTACATAGTTTTATACATATATATATGGCCATTTATAATCCCATGGGTATTCACATATAATATATATACTCAATGTAACCTTTTGAGTTTACTAATGATTATTGGGTTATGAAGCATGGAACTGAGGTAACAATGTGAGCAAAGTGATCCTAAGGCAAGATGCTCTAAGTCCTCTGTCACGCCCACATAAGGGCTGCTGGAGGGCACCTTGGCTGTGCCCAGCACCAGCGCTGGGAAAGCACCTGCTGTTTAGCCAGCTAGGGAAGGAGATGTCCAAGATGTCCGAGACTTCTTCTTCCTGGGGAGAGTTAGGAGAAAACTCCACTTCTCCAAGCTCTTATGGTAGGCCTGACAGCTGTCAGGGAGGCCCACAGACATCTGGGGACTTAACTGTCTCTATGTGGTGCTGTGCTTCAGTGGTCACGTTCCCCGTCCACTCTCATGCTCTGCTTCTGCACCTGGTTCCTCTTTTTCTTAAAAAATAAGAATCAGTAGTAGTAACACAAATCTTAATGTCTTTGTTCTTTCTTGACAAGTATGAGAAAAGTGCTGATGCATTAGGTTTTCTCCTCGCCTCGGCTGCTTGAAAGACCTGGGCCCCCTATCTCCAAGAGACATGATTTACCTGACCCTATCACTGACCACCATTACCTCCCCCTACCCACCCTGCCCCCTGCTTTGTACCCAATAAAAGAGCGTCTAGGCACTCAGGGCCACTGCTGGATTTTGCGCTTTGGCTGGCAGCGGACCCCTGGGCCTAAACTTTCTTTTCTCTTTTTCAGTCTCTTGTGTCTTTTATTTTCACAGTTTCTCATCTCCAAACCTGTAGAGAGGGCCTCACAGGACCCTGTAGGGCTGGACCCTACACCAAGCCCAGCTCATTATCGCCTGAAGGAGGGTTGCCCCGGTTGACCTGTGGACCACTGAGCATGAGAATACATGTTTATTAGTTGTAACCGCTTACGGTTTGGCTGTCTTGCTATGCTGCATTATTGAAGAAAATAATGCATTAATTGACTAATGTACTGCACCTGCATCTTTTTTATCTGGTGATCGGGACTGTGCTTCTCTGTGTTCTCAGACAATCCTACATCACACCATGCCTGTAGCTTGAACTTTGTGGACCAACTTTTATATGATTTCACAGTAACCTAAACGGAATCAGCTCTTCAGTTTTATAGGTAGAAGGTATCATAAAGTCATTTACTCTAACTTCATTATTTGATAGCTGAAGAAGGCAAGAGAAAAGGCAATTTGGTAAAGTCTCGCTGTTCTTAGAGGCTCAGAGAGGATCCAGGCATTCTTAACTGCCCTTCTGTGTGTCTTTTCATTTTGCCAAATGACTTTTAAGTTCATGAATTGGGTGTTTGCAGATGCTGCAAATCTACTTATAGCATTCGAAGAAGGGCCGATAAGCAGGCAAGGAGAGAAGGCAAAAGCCACAGGGAGTTGTGCTGATCAAAGTTGAAAGCAAAAGGTTGGTCAGGCATTTGCTGAGGCTGGAAATAAAGACTTTTCTGAAGTCTACAATCACTGGACTTGTTCAAAGAGTTTCTCTGGGAAGAAAAAGATGAAATTAAGCCGTGGAAATTTTTGGCCAAGTCATGAAAACACATTTTCCAAAAGAGCTGTTAATTTGATGGTGGAATGAGTCACAGCCCATGGGCAGGCCTGAAAGTCCCATCAACTGAATTACTGAAAACTTAACTGGACAATAAAAAATGTATGGTTAAGGCAACCATTCCTGAAGGGTTAGGCCAAAGAGACACGGTGTCCCTGTTTGAACTTTTTCTTTGTATTTTCAGGCCAAATTGACATGGAAAATTACCTGATACTTCAGATCATGAGAATAGCAGCGCCAGATTATTTCAGGATGGGAGGTGTTTCCCATTTCACTTGTCTTCAGGGTCAAATTCATTGAATGGTGACCAGACTTTGAATGTTGCTGTGATGGCAGGTCTGGCACTAACTAGTTGATAGTTGGAAAATAAAGTTTCTCACTGAACTTAAACCTTGAATTTCCCAAGTTATAGAAAGGTGTGATACTGTTTAATAGCAATGCTATCCGAGTGGAGCTTGCTAAATAGAAGTGGCCAAGACTGGTATTTAAAATCTGGTTTTATAAGCATTTATCTTTAGATGTATAGTGGTCCTTTCACTACCTCTTTCTTCATTATTTGATTAAAAAGAAAAAAATGAGGTGTGGTTCTCACATCTTGACAAACTGTAAAAGGCCTGGTGGCTCAGCTCAACTGTACCTCCTCAGGGAAGCCCTTCCCACTTCCTTGATTCAGGGAAGGTAGGATGCTGGCACTGATTAATTCCTCCTTTTTTTTTTTTTTGTTACCCTGTCACCCAGGCTGGAGTATAGTGGCTTGATCTTGGCTCACTGCAACCTCCGCCTCCTGGGTTCAAGAGATCCTACTGCCTTAGCCTCCCAAGTAGCTAGGATTACAGGTACCTGCCCCACTCCCAGCTGATTTTTATATTTTTAGTAGATACGGGGTTTCTTCATGTTGGCCAGGTTGGTCTTGAACTCCTGGCCTCAGGTGATCTGCCTGACTTGGCCTCTCAAAGTGCTAGGATTACATGCGTGAGCCACTGCACAGGGCCCAATGAATTCATCTCTCTCAGGGCATTCATTTCAGCCTGTAATTATACATTCATTGATATGATTATTTCATTAAAGTCTGCCTTCCTCATTAGTCTGTAAGCTTCTTACTTAGAAGAAGCCTCAACAGGCATCTTTAATTCCAAGGGAAGATGAACCCTCTTGGTTTTCATTTACAATTTCCTTTTGCTTAGGCTGAGCATGGTTTCTCATGCCCGTAATCTCAGTACTGTGAGAGACTGAGGAGGAGGATTTCTTGAGTCCGGGAATTTGAGATCAGCCTGGGCAACATGATGAGACCCCATCTCTACAATAAATAAATAAATGAAAAATTAGGCAGGCGTGGTGGCATGTGCCTGCAGTCCTAGCTACTTGGGAAACTGAGGCAGGAGGCTTGCTTAAGCCTAGGAGTCTGAGGCTCTACCATTGTACTCCAGCCTGGGTGACAGAGTAGCAACTTCTTTCAAAATAAATGATAGAATAAATTTAAAAATAAAAAATACTTTATTTTTCTTTATCAAGCATCTATCTATACCACTTCTTGTGTATCTCCTGACATAGGCTCTTCAGAGGCTAGTAGTTGTCCTCAGGCTAAGTTCAAACTGCTGCATGTGCCCTGAAGACTTCCTATGCCATGGGCTCTTGCTACCATCTGGATTCTTCCCTTTCCTCCTACTTCCTACCAGGAACTCAACCTTCCGGCAGCCACTGAGTATTTTCCATTTCTCCAATGGAAGGCAGTGACTGCACTCTACCTTTTCCTCCTACCTCTGTCTTGCCCACCTTTCTCTCAGTTTGTATTAGTTTCCTGTGGCCACAGTAACAAATTACCACAAACTTGGTGCTCAAAACAACGTAAATTCATTCTCTCACTGTTCTGGAATCCAGAAGTCTGAAATCAAGGTCTCCACAGGACTCTATTTCCTCTGGAGGCCCTAGGAAATAATCAGGTGCTTGCTTCTTCCTGTTTCTGAAGCTGTCAGCATTCCTTGGCTTCTGGCCACACCCCTCTGCTGTATTTTCACATTGCCATCTCCTTTTTCCGTCTATTTTACAAGGATACTTGCTATCTGATAAGAGCCCACCTGGGTATTCAGGATTATCTTCTCATCTCAGGATTTTAAATTATATCTGCAAAGACCTTTTTTCCACATGTGGTAATATTTATAGATTCCAGGGATTTGGGTGAGGGCATACCGTTTTTTTTTTTTTTTTGGAAGAGGCACCATTCATCTCCCTACAGGCTTTTATTTTATTTATTTTTTAAATGAATCGAAATGACTTTTTTTTTCTCTGTAGTGGTTAATTGCCCTTTGTCATATTTGATTAAAAACATTTTTGGCAATCGGTGGTTTGTCTTTTAATTCACTTATGTTATACTGACTTGCAGTCCTGTAGAGTTGATGCCAGACTAGGTTATTCTTGAGTTACACTACAATGCCCAGAATTAATTAAGAAGAATCTCATCCTTATGCACTTCTCTAGAATAAAGAGAATCCTATCCCTAATGTTCACAACATGTTTCCTATTTTCTTTTTGTATCTTTCCAGTTTTCTCACACCCTATGCTCCTCAAAGACCTAATTCTCCAAAAATTCCCCTCTCTCATCAAAGAGTCTTTTTTCCCTTTTTAGAAATAGCAGGGAACTTTGAATAGGGGCTGCAATTCACTCGGTATAAAGACTTGTTAATTTTGTTAGGTATGATACCATGGAGATTATGTTATGTCCTTATCAGTAGAGATGCACTCTCAAGTATTTGAAAGTAGAATTACATGACTTCTGGAATTTGCTTTTACACACTCCAGCCAAGAAAGGAGTGGTGGTGGGAATTACATAAAATAAGATCCATACAATGTAGAAAAATATAGTTAGTGATTTATCCATGGGGGATCCATTATACTTTTCTCTCTACTTTTGAATATGTTTGAAGATATCCCTTTCGCCTGCCAACCTGTTCACAGCTTTTACTGTGCAGATTATCCTCATGTCTTCCTAACTCCTCACCCTCTGGTCTCATTCTTCTCTATCCAGTTACTCATTTCGTACCCAAAACTCTTGGAGCAAGCAATGCTGAGCCCATTACTTCTTAAAAGGAAGTAGAAAAGAGAGGACCAAATCCCTTTGGCAGGCATGGGGAAGTCCATGAACATTCTCATATTAATAATTTTTTTATGTTACAATACAAATTTTTGAGCTTCACCTAGTGAAATCTATAGATCATGCCTTTTGCATCTTCAATGATTACTTCAAAGCTTGATAGGATGTTTCTTCCAGAGTTCTGATATTTAATAATTTTTTGCATTTAGTTCAGATATTATGCTCTCATACTCATTGATATCTTTCTTTGATATTTTAAAGGCATTTATTCAAATCAACAGAAATTATTTGAGGACCTGCTGTACTGTGGGTGCCATGATGAGAAGGAGGAATGTAGAAATAAAGCCACAGATCCAGACATTAAGGCTGTCAATGTACAAGGGAGGATAGATAAGAAACAAATATGAGGCATATAACGCAGTAGGTGGAAACATGTAAGTTTGTATACACCTCAAAACTAGCATCAAGGAGGAAAGCATTTAAACCTTTACATTTATAAAGCTGATATTTGAGGCCCTGCAATGAGCTCTCTACATAATTTATGTTCAATGCTCATAACAACCTTTCAAGAAAGATGTTATTACCATGCAGAAGAAGAAATGGAGGCTCAGGAAAGTTAAGATCTTGTCCAAGATCACAGTTAGTAAGTGGTAGACCTGAGGTCCTTTTCACAGTTTTCTTTTTTGAGTACTTGAGTTGTCAAACATTTCCTTTAGTTGATACTAACTTTTAAACAGTATGCCGGGCATGGTAGCTCATGCCTATAATCCCAGCACTTTGAGAGGCTGAGGCTGGGGTAGCCCTCGAGTACAGGGATCCAAGACAACCCTGGGCAACATGGTGCAACCTTGTCTCTAAAAAAACCAGAAAATTAGCATGGCATATTCCCAGCTACTTGAGAGACTGAGGTGGGAGGATCCTCAAGCCCGGGATACTGAGGGTACAGTGAACCTGCACTCTAGCCTGAGTGAAAGAGTGATACCTTGTATCCACCCCTACCAGAAAACCAAAAGTAAAATGAGGCCATTTAACTTTTAAACTGTTCTCTAAAGAGCAGGCTTACTGTTTGTGTTGTGTAATTCTAATCTTTTAATGTTATTTTAAAATTATTTGAAATCATTATTTTTCAGCATACTAGATCAAAGAACCAAGCATTTAAGACCAAGGAAGACAGTGGGTTTGTCATAAATAGCTCTTATTATTTTGAGATACGTTCCATCAATACCTAATTTATTGAGGGTTTTTATCATAAAGTGGTGTTGAATTTTATCAAAGGCCTTTTCTGCATCTATAGAGATAATTATGTGGTTTTTGTCATTGGTTCTGTTTATATGATGGATTATGTTTCTTGATTTGCGTATGTTGAACCAGCCTTGCATCCCAGGGATGAAACCAACTTGATTATGGTGGATAAGCTTTTTGGTGTGCTGCTAGATTCAGGAAGCAATGGCAACAAAAGCCAAGATCGACAAATGGGATCTAATTAAACTAAAGTGCTTCTGCACAGCAAAAGAAACTATCATCAGAGTGAACAAACAACCTACAGAATAGGAGAAAATTTTTGCAATCTATCCATCTGACAAAGGGCTAATATCCAGAATCTACAAGGAACTAAAACAGATTTATAAGAACAAATAACCCCATAAAAAAAGTGAGCAAAGGATATGAACAGACACTTCTCAAAAGAATACATTTATATGGCCAACAAACATGGAAAAAAGCTCATCATCACTGGTCATTAGAGAAATGCAAATCGAAACCACGAGATACCATCTCAGGCCAGTTAGAATGGCGATCATTAAAAAGTCAGGAAATAACAGATGCTGGGAGGATGTGGAGAAATAGGAACACTTTTACACTGTTGGTGGGAGTGTAAATTAGTTCACCCATTGTGGAAGACAGTGTGGCGATTCCTTAAGGACCTAGAAATAGAAATTCCATTTGACCCAGCAATCCCAATACTGGGTATATATCTAAAGGATTATAAATTGTTCTATTATAAAGACACATGCACATGTATGTTCATTGCAGCACTGTTTACAATAGCAAAGACCTGTAGCCAACCCAAACGCCCATCGATGATAGACTGGACAAGGAAAATGTGTCACATATACACCATGGAATACTATGCAGTAATAAAAAAGGATGAGTTTATGTCCTTTGCAGGAACATGGATGAAGCTGGAAATCATCATTATCAGCAAACTAACACAGAAACAGAAAACCAAACAATGCATGTTCTCACTCATAAGTGGGAGTTGAATAATGTGAACACATAGACACAGGGGGGAACATCATACACCAGGGCCTGCTGGAGGGTGAGTGACTAGGGGAGGGAGAGCATTAGGAGAAATACCTAATATTGATAATAAATTGATGGGTGCAGCAAACCACCATGGTACGTGAATACCTATGTAATAAACCTGCACATTCTGTACATGTATCCTAGAACTTAAAGTAGAAAAAAAAAAACAAAAAAACTGACCAAGGAGACAGCCTCTCTGGGATGAAAATGGGGACTTCCAAGGAAGTCATGCATCACAGTAAATTTCACATGGACTATGTATTCATCAATTTATAATACCATGAAAATACTCAAAAGAAATATAGGTAATTCCGTAACTTCTGGATGCATACTACTTTTCTGAGCAAATAAAACAAAAGCAAAACCAGCAAACAATGGAGGAATTACAAATGTAAAAGAACATACTAATTTACCAACATATTGACAATCTCTACATGTCAAAAACATATGCCAAGTTAAAATGCAAATGAGAGTGGGGAAAGATTTTCAATGCAATTACCAAGCTTTGATATCCTTAATAAAGAGTCAATGTTGCTCTCCAATGTACCCAGCTCCTTACATTAACAGGGGCTAAACAAAGAATTAATTAGACCATATCCTTCTCCCAGTACATTAAACAGGATCACCAACAGCAGTGGGAAGAAAAAGCAAATTATTAAAAGTTGGTGGCAAAATCCCTATTAGAGAAGAAAGCTGTCTTGTATTTAGAAAAGTCATTTATAGATCATTTAGTTCTGACAAGCTCTATTTTGTTTTCTCCTTATATTTCTACATAATTGGTATAATCTCTGTAACAAAATGTAATACTTTTCAAACCAAAAGAAATTAAACAGTTGTTCTGAAAGATTCTCCGACCACTTGATGCTGCCCACCCACATATGTCTGTGCTTGTTGTCACCCTCCTCACTATTTTCTCCATATGTGCCTCCTTATAAAATTCTTGCAGGGAACAACCCAGATCAGTCTCTGTGATAACACATTTATTTTGTATTATTAGGTTGGTGCAAAAGTAATTTCAGGTTTTGCCATGATTTTCAATAGCACAAACCGCAATACTTATGCACCAGCCTAATACTCTTGAGGAGTCTGTGAATTAATTGGGCTCAGCTGGGCAGCTCTTCTGTTTCACATGGAATTGCCCATAGTCAAAGACATCCAGAAGCTAATCCAGGTCTGGAACCTGCAGGATGGCTTTCTGTCACTGGTACCTGGTTTGGCTGTTGGCTGTGAATTCAGCTGATGTGCCTGGTCTTCTCCGTGTTGGCCTCTCTATGAAACTGTTTAGGCTTTCTCACATCATGGTGGTGGGATAAAAAGAAGGAGCCTTCCCAATATATAAACAAAAATGTTGTAAGTCTCTCAGTACTTAGACTTGCATGTTACTGTATTAGTCAGGGCTCTCCAGAGAAACAGAACCAATTGTGTGTGTGTGTGTGTGTGTGTGTGTGTGTGTGTGTGTGTGTGTGTCTGCCTGTGTATGTGTATCTGTGTGTGTGTACATATAAAGAAATTTATTAGAAAATATTTGCTCATGTGATTACAGAGTCCCAAGAGCTTGTAGGCTGGAGAACCAAGAGAGCTGCTGGTGTCTTTCCAGTCCAAAGGCCAACAGGCTGGACACCAGGGAAGGGCTAATATTTCCGTTAAAGTTCCAAGGTGGAATAAAACCAATGTCTCAGCTCAAGGAGTCAGGCAAGAGAAATTCCCTCTTATGAGAAGATCAATCAGCCTTTTTGTTTAATTCAAGTCTTTAATGGATTGGATGAGACTTGCCTACATTAGAGGGGGCAATCTGCTTTACTCAGTCTCCTGATTTAAATGTCAATCTTATCCAAAAAATTCCTCGTGGCACACTCAGAATAACATCTGACCAAATGTCTGGGCACCTTGTGGGCCAGTGAAGTTGACACATAAAGTTAACCATTGTGGTTATGTAGGTCACTTCTGCCACAAGCTATCATAGCCTCTGAGAAGCCCCGATTCAAAGAGACTCTACTTTGTAAGAGTCTGTGTCCTTTACCACAGAAGGGCCATGAAATCTGCAAAAAATGTGGATGACTGGATCTTACCTCATACCTAGTAATTTAGAATCAAGAAGATGAGGCCGAGGGATCTGCATTTTTACAAAGCTTCCTTGAATATTATCATTCCAATCATAAAGGACTCATGTTCTGGGCAATGGGAAGCAGTCTGCCTATGGATTAGAATTCTTCTCCTATCCACATTTTTTCTTTAGGATCCAGACCTTTGTATCTGGCGGTACTGTCTCTGCCTTTATCTTTATCTCTGCTTTTCTTACCCCAGCGTCAGTATTATCATCTCAACAAGAACCCATTTCGTTATACAAAAGCATGGTACTTTCTCTTATTTATTGTTTGGCCATTTTCTTTTCAACCTTGAGAGGTTTAAAATAAACTCTTAAATCTTAGAATATTTTATAGAAAAGTTGCAAAGATAGTATAGAGTATGCCCATATACTCCTTACCCGTTTTTCTCTATCTCTAGCATGTAAGCATGGTCCATCTCTCAAGACTGATACAGTGATATAATTACTATACTATATAGTAATAGTAATTATAGACTCCAAATAAAGTCTGTAATTTAGTGAATAGAATAGTATAACTCACATTATACTATAATATATTCACTATAATATATACATATATGTGAACATAGTATATAATTATAGTCACATTATGTTATACTGTTCACCAAACTACAGACTTTATTTGGAGTAAACTAGTTTTTCCAGAGTGTCATTTTTTCATATTACATGATCAAATCTAGGAAATAAATTTATTTAGTCATTATGTCTTCTTAATCACCTCTGATCTATGGCAGTCTCTCACTTCCCTTGCTTTTTCATGATAGTGACAGTTTTGAAGACAACCGGTCAAGTGTTTTGCAGAATGCTCCTCAGTTGGGGTTTGTCTATTTTTTTTTTTAATGTGATTGTAATCCAGCCATGTAAAAAAATCTAATTAGGGCTTTTGTGATCAGGAGGAAGAACTCTACAGAGGTGAAATGCCCTTCTGGTGATATCATATCATATCATGTCATGTCATATCATGTCAGGAAATACATGAGGTCAAAATAACTTATCGCTGGTGATAGTAACATTCATCACTTGGTTAAGGAGGTGCCTGCTGGGTTTCTCTACTATAAAGTTACAACTTATCTCTCTCCATATTCCATTCCTTGAAACTGGGTCGGTAAATCCAGCCACACTCAAGGGGAGGTGAACTAAACTGTACCTCATGGAGAAGAGAGTATTCACATATATTACTGAGAATTACTCTGTAAGGAAGATTTGAAATAGTATATATTTTGTCATTTGGATCCAGGAATTTCCAAAGTAGGGACATTGAAGAAAATGAACAGTTATAGCAGTGTTGCTAAGGACAAACTGAGGTCGACTCCCTCCAACCTGTACAGTAATTATATGCCTTTTTTATTTACCTAGGCCTATAGGAGCTGTCTCTAGGATCTATCCAAATATCCCTTGCTGGCTTGATAAAAATTGTTTCCTGAATCCTAAGGGTCCCCAAGTGAGCTGCCTAAACCAGACTTTTACCGAGTGAAAAAGACCATACCACAAAAAGTACAATTGCCAGCGTTTCCATGGAAATCGGAATACAAAGGGGCGGTTTGCCTGGAGAGGTCTGTTTATTTTATTTTATTTTATTAAAACTATCAAGAATAACCCTTTGAGATGTGACGTTCTGTTTTCACAAGCGCACTCAAGGTGTCAGACAGAGCCCAATTTTATATTCCTTGAAAATAGAGTGTGCTGTCGTGTTTGCCGTGCTTTTCAACATGTCACTTTCAACCAATTTTATGTACAAATGGGTTACAGTCCCACGAAAATATTCAGAAAAAGAGGAAACTGTTTCAAAAAGAAGTATTAAGTATTACTACATCGAAAGCCATTCAGAGTGGAAAACCTTCCCACCCGGCTTCCAACCTTCCTGGGGACCAAGGAACCAGAATATTTGTATAAAATGGCAGAGTCCCTTTTTCCAACCAGTGGTCTGAGGGGAGCTGCTTATTAAACTGGACATTCTTCTACCCTCCTTTAAGATCATGCTTGCTTTGGTGATGTGATCTTGGAGACACTGTCAAAGGAAGACTTGTCTCCTTCCCTGTTGCCATCTGAGTTTCAGTTCTCTCTCTCTCAATATGGCTCCGGGAGGCATGGGCTTGCCCCAGACCAGATCTTCAGACCTGGGGAGAATTTATTACATGAGATTTATTGAGAACGTTGGATTACAGGGTATTCCAGGAGTCATTTCCATCTCTGAAATAACATATTCATTTAGAGTGCCGAGGGTTTACTTCTTAGATCTGTCATTTTAAAATATGTTTCCTCTTGCACCGATGCAGCTTTGATGCAACCACGTCTGAGCAGCAGGCTTTCAAGGCAGTATCAAGACAAGAAGGGGAATAATTTAAGGTGACAGGGCCAATTTTGAAACAGAGGCCCAGTGTTTCTTATTTTGAGGACTTGGCTCAAGCTGAGGTACTTTGTGGCCTCTAGAGCTTCTTGGAGGCTTTCTCAAGTTTTAGTCTCTACTCCCAAGAAAATCAGTCTTTCTACCAACGGCACAGATGGAATCTTTGCCCTGAGCAGATTTCACAGACTTCAAATCTGGGATACCAGGTGAATTAGGTGAGGTTTTTGTTGACTTTTCTGACTTTATTTTTCCCTCTTGGCTGACTCTTTGCGTTGTAAATATTTTGTGCACTTGTATCCTGAAGTACACATGTAATTTGTACTTCAAAATAAAATGTGCCCAACATTTATCTCACTGACTTATTTATTGAAGTGAGAATCAGAAATGGAACCACCATGGCCAACAGCTGGAGGAATCGTGACCCAGGTGAAGTCACTCTTTCCTTCCTACACGCATTTCCTTTTTTTTTTTTTTTTTTTTTTTTTAACTATCCAGGCACATCTGTTGTAGTGCCTTAGGTAGTGGCCCCCTGAAAAGCTATGTTCAAATCCTAGCCCCCCAGTGCCTGCAAATATGACCTTGTTTGGAAAAAGTGTCTTTGCAGATATAATTAAGGATCTCAAGATATGATTATTCTGGATTAACTGAGTAGACTATAAATCCAGAGACATGTGTCTTTATAAGAGACAGAAGAGAAGGCATAGATACAGAGGAGAAGGTGAAGTGAAGATTCATGGGAAGATGGAAGCATGGATTAGATTTGTGCTTCCACAAGCTAAGGAACACCTGATATCCCCACAAGCAAGAAGAGACGAGGAAGGATTTCTCTCAGGATCTCCAGAAGGAAGCAATCCTGCCAACATCTCCATTTCAGACACCTGCTTTCAGAACTGTGAGGGAATAAGTTCCTGTTTTCAGCCACTAAGTTATGGTAATTTGCTCGGGCTGCCATGGGAACTTAGGACACCTGTGCTCTCAGCCTCACTCTTATCACCACTGACTCCTGGGAAACCTGTTTTATTCATTTACTTTGCACTTACCATAGACGAGGCTCTGGAAGCATACATATCAATATGGGAAGTCAGTGACTTTGAGGGGCTTATACTCTGGGAATGATGGAAAAGGGAAATGGGCTTCTAATAGCCTTAATAAGCTGCATCAGACACCTGCCGATGCCTAGGCTCACCTGTGCCTTTATACCTCTGTGCCTTTCCTATGAAAGGATTTCTCAGCCTCGGCGCTACCGATGTTTGGGAAGGACACATTTTTGTTTGGGGGCTGTTCTGTGCATTGTAGGACACTTGGCAGCATCCGTGGCCTTTACCCACTAGAGACCAGTAAGCAAGTCTCTTCTTCTCTGTTGTGGCCATCAAAAATGTATTCAGACCTTGCCAAATATGTATCCCCTGGGGGAGCAAGGCTGCTCTTGGTTGAGAACCACTGGCCTATGGCATTTCTCTACCTGGAATGCCCTCTCACCATTGACCAGCTGGCAGGCTCTTGAAGCTTTTATTGATTCTCAAAGCTTGGTGCCTCTTCTCCTTCATTCTTGTGGCACTTTGTGAGTGTCAACTTGATTGGATTGAAGGATGCAAAGTATTGATCCTGGTTGTGTCTGTGAGGGTGATGCCAAAGGAGTTAAACATTTGAGTCAGTGGACTGGGGAAGGCAGACCCATCCTTAGTCTGGTGGGCATCATCTGATCAGCTGCCAGAGAATATAAAGCAGGAAGAAAAAACGTTAAAATGTCAGACTGGTCTAGCCTCCCAGCCTACATCTTTCTCCCGTGCTGGATGCTCCCTGCCCTCAAACGTCAGATTTCAAGATCTTCAGTTTTGAGACTCGGACTGGCTCTCCTTGCTCCTCAAGCTTGCAGACAGCCTACTGTGGGGCCTTGTGATCATGTAAGTTAATACTTAATAATCTTCCACATATATTTATACATATACTTACATACATATATATATTCCATTAGTTCTGTCTCTAGAGAACCCTGACTAATACAGCAGTGATCTTACTTTCTGCATCTTTCTATCTGCACCTCTGCCTTCGTGCAGAGTTTTTCAAGAAGAGGAGTGTGTCTTTGCGTCTCTGTTTTCTCCTGCACTTAATGTTTGTTGTGATAGATGGAAAGACCTACCAGAATCACACTGTGAGGCCCCAGAAGGAGACAGATATTCAAGACCCAGCCACTGAGCACTTCATTGCTTGAAAGGGCTTCCTCCGCACCTCACTGTAGCCTGTGAGGCACTGGACTGAGTCTTGTGTGGACCCAAAGGCTTCTTTTGTGCCGCTGGCCTGAGGCCAGCAATTTGAGCAGCTTGGGCAGTTTGTGAGATCTCTTTTCCCCAAGCCAGCATTCCCCAAGCTTGTTCTGTGGCTCAGTAGCCCCTTGAGAGGGTCCTTGAAAAAAAGGATTTCCCTCTCAGAATTTCACACTACATAATAGTAAAGATTAAAGATTAAGATATTAGTTTCGCATTACTTGGATCAGTTTTCTAAACTTATTGGACCATGACACCTAAAGCACCTAAGAAATCCGTGTGTTACAATATAAATCTAACAAAATGTTAACTTATACCCACACCCCAATCTGATCTAAGGTGCATTATTCCTAGATTTAAACTAACATCTAGAAGTCAAGATTTTACATAAAAAGTGTTTTCTGAGGCTTTAATTCTTTTCCCATTTGGTATGAATTGTCTGCAACTGAATGGTGTCTGCTAAGTTGACATGAGAAAAGTGTTCTCTGGGTCATCTAAATCCCCACCATTCCCTTTGATTTATCTCCTGACAGATGCCTCTTATTACATACTATACTCTCATTTTTGCTGTAAGCCTAGGAGTACTGCTGTCTTGGCAATGGAGATAGAGGCTTGGAGGCTGTGTTTCAAGAAACAAGGGTAACAGGCATCTTGATTTTCTTATACCTGGGCAGCATCACTTTTTACATTGGGATTTGCATGCCTTCTGGAGAGAAAGACAAAATGGGAAAAAAGCCCCAAGCAAAGCTCATCAAGGGAAATACAAGGCCCCTTTACTCCGAGACCTGAAGCTGTGCATCTCGGCTTTCCACCAGAAGTGGGCCGCTCTTCCGCTCCCTTGGAGGTGACTCTTTTTGTACAGCCTCTCCTAAATAGGGATTCCCTATTTCCCAAAGTGAGGAATTTTAGGGTCTGATATCATTAGATGGCTGGATAAATGAGGGGCTTTCCTTCTTCCTGGCTTGGATGGTGCAGACACAAATCAAGAGATTGGAAAGTGTAGGGTGTATTTAACACATATGCGGCATGACCCATTGAGAAGCTCTGATGAATTTGTAAATTTGCTTGATTGTAGTAATCATTTTACTGCAAGTGTGTATATGAAAACATCATGTTGTACACCATAAATATATGCAATAATAAAATAAAGAGAAATTGTTACATCAGCCTAGAGGAGATGAGATAAGGATTTGGCAAGAGACACAGGGTAGAGCAATGAAGACACAGTTCATGACATTCCACCAGATTGGAGAGATGTTAGCAGATTCTCAGTTACCCCTTTCTGATATCTAAAGCTTACAGATTCATTCACATTAAGGTGCAATGACAATTAGAGACCTACAAAGACTTAAGCCTAAGAATAAAGTCTCTAATGCAGGAACCAGAAAGAGGCTGGGGGGTGAATGGGGGTGAACCTTAAATGTAGACCCACCTTTTGTCTTCCTCTGGCCTGGCTGAGGGACTAGGGGACACAGATTCTGTGTTTTCAGGCCAGCTGGGCATCTGGACTTGAGAATCAAGGACAATGATAATGCATTCTTCCTAATTTCGCCTTAGGAAATGGCTCACTTTTACCTGAAAGAGTTAATGTGGCTCCTCAATGCAACCATGGAATTAAAACGTCATTCAGATACTTGGCTCCAGGTTTTAAAGGGCCTCCAATAAGACCTTGTGGGCCCTTTAGGGAACGAGATAACATTGTTATTGGTGTGAAAGGAGGGTGAGGGAGCACAGGGTCATGGTCTACCCAGGGAAGATAAATCTTGTGCTGAGCAGAGGCCTGACCATCTCTCTGTGATGAGGACTTTATATACAGGATCTGACTGGAGATTCATTAAACCATTCCCATCTTAGCCACCCGTGCCCATGAAGGCAGATCTGTGCAATCTCATATTCCAGGAAGTCAATGTAACATCGCAGGCCAATGGACCTGACTGGTCTGACAGGAACACACAAACAACCAGGACACGGGCTGCACCCTGCATCCCCCTGCCGTGTTTATTTAGGAGTTGAGCTCCATTAAGTGCTCTGTGATGGCCTTCTGATAACACCCCCACCTTTGGAGGGCTGGCCAGAACTGGCTGTCTGCCCTCAAACATGACAGCTGACATTTTTGAATACACTTAAAGATGGGCTTGTTCACCGCAGTGCAGAGGACAGAAACCACACGTTCTAAAGTTATAGCCCCTCCAGCTCATTCATTCTTAGGGCATTTGGTTTATGTGGCAGGTCTCTTTCTCCTGTGAGAATATTGTAAACTTGATTCTAGAGACTGGGGATAGTAGGGAGCAGGGTTTTGGCAAACATTTATTGAATGTGTAAGAAAAACATCACTTGATAAAATTCATGAACTTTATTAAGAGTGTAAACTTTGACGGATATGGAGGTGAGCCAGAGACCCCAAATTCTTACCGTCTTAAATTTTGATTCTTAGGAGCCAAGTATCTGAAACTTCAAGGAGTGAATTGTGGTTTTAAAGGCCTTTGTCCTAAGTTGCGTTTCTGTTGGTTCCCTCCGAGCTTCCCAATGCTTTCCCCACCCTAATCTCATCATTGTGCCTTTATTCATTGTCCCAGTCTCCCATCCTGCTATCTTGGTTTTTCTTTTCATTAATTTACCTAATATTAACTGTGTGCCTGACCCTGCTCTGGTACAGGAGATATTGCAGTAAACAGCCCAGAGAATTATTTGCCTTTGTGGTGTTGAAATTCTGAGGCAGGTCAGGAAGAGAGATGGGTCATGTATAAGTAAGTAGTCAATGAACATGAGTTTTGAGAGTGATGAGCGCTATGAAGAAAATGGAACAGTGATATGAAAGGGAGTCGTGGTGGAGAGGATGCCTGATTTAAGTTGGGTGGTCAGGGAAGACCTCTTTGAGGAGGTGACACTGAGCTGAAATGGGAATGCCAAGAGGTAGCCATGTGGCTTGGAGGTAGATGGTCCATTTGAAGATTAGCAGGTACCTCAGGCAGGAAAGGGCTTAGATTGGTTGAGAAACACTGAAGGCCTGGGAGTCAGGAAAGGTGTGAGCCTAGGGTGCATGGAGGGAGTAAGGTCAAGGAGCTAGGGGGAGCCGAGGGTGCTCAGGGCTGGAAAAGTCATGGTTAAGCAATTGAATTTTATTCAAGATACTAAGGGAAGCCATTTAACAGGTGTAAGCAATGGCATGATATGATTAGATGTACATCAAATCAATACTGTAATCTTTTTAGGCCCCAATTCAAATGTAGCCTGAGCTGTGAAACATGTGTAGGCAAACCGAATAGCTCCTGAGTGACTGTTGCCTGGTTGGAGGACCTGGTCTTCCTATCCCACTGCCTGTGAGCTCTGGCAGGGTGGGGACCATGCCCTGATTAGCCCCGCTTCTCTGATGTGCTTTGCACATATTGCCCAGTCAATAAATGTCCACTGCATTGACCTTAATTACAAGCTCCTGGAGGTTAGTAACGTTTGCCCAATTTATTTTGTAAAATTCCAAAGGGCCCTTAAGAAAAGTCCTTTGATGGCAAATTGGGCTTTTGAAGCAGCGTTATTAATGGATCTTCACACGGTGGCTCCTACCAAATCGGGAGCTAATTAGGGTTAACTCCACCAAAAGAATTTATTCAAATGACTTCCATTGGTCAATTAGTTTCCTGCAGATGATTTTAGCATGTTTCTTAAATGTGTCAGTGTTCAGGCAATGAAGTCAAGATTAAAAGCCCAGACTTCATGTTGTAGGTCCCAGAAATAACGTACATTTTTAATGGCTGCTTCCCCAACTTCAAAATTAAACATATTGCATTGTTGGGAGTACGATTTCAGCTTCTTTACGTTTATGACACAAATGGAGCCATTCGCCCTCACTTCAGTCTATAAAGGCAAGACTCATTAGAAGGAGGAAATTTCCTTTATCATGAGTAAGGCCACGCTCACATGATAAAAAGTGTCTCCACTTCTCCCACCTCCTTCTCCAAACTTCAATTCTCATTTTAAGCAGTTCCCACATAGGCTATTTATCTTCCACATTTTCCCAACTCTCAATGGCACCATTATATCCTTTATTTGGAATCATAAAACTTTGAGAATAAAAAAGAAGCAAATTAATCCTCCCAGGGGGGAAAAGGAAGACGGGTCCTGCCAGCTTTTAAATTGTAGGACTGGCCTGGCCTGGAAACACAGTTTTCTTTTTCAACAACTTAACTGGTGGGGGAAATGAATGGTTATGACAGCGAACCCTGAAATAAAATGCAGAATTATGCAAACGCGTTAAAAACTGACATCTTGAAATAAAAACTGTTGAAAGGCTGAGGAATAAACAATGCGGGCTAGAATGGGAACCTTTCAAAGCTACAAATGGGATACTCTGCTTTTATTATTCACAGTGGAAAAATAACCTCCATCATGATGTGAAAACCACAATTTCCTTTATTTGTGGATCATGCCAGATTAAAAAGCATTCAGGGAAGAAGTGCGGCTGGGAGAATTGAACGCCATCCGAAGAGGCAGAGGCTGAGTGTCCAGGATCCTGTTGTGGACGCTGGCTTGCTCCATGCAATTGCATAAGTCACTTAACCTCCTGATGACTTCTTTCCCATCATCAGACTGGAATTAAGGAGTTGGCCTTTCCTCTGGGGCCCGAGATCTGGATTTCCTAACTGCCAATTGGATAACATGCTTTGCCTTGCAATTTGCTCTAAGGAGTCTCAAGGTTGTTGTGAAAACAAATGATAAAAGTCAGTTAAAAAGCCGGCTGCCACCAGAACAGCCAATGAGAAAACACGAGCCCACAGAGTGCCTCAAAGTGAATCTCCAGGTTCGGGGTTCTGGAAATAGATTCTACAACTAGTAAAGCCTTTATTTTATTTTTTAAAATTACTTTTTAAATGGTGTCATACGGTCCCTGGATAATTGGTGAATATTATGTTCTCATAAAGTAAAATGAAAATCACTGGGGTGAGAAACCGTATGCATGCGGAATACTAAAGTCTGAGGGATCTTGTGGATAATCTCGTCTAGCACTTTGACTTTGCAGGGGAGGAAATTGTAGATGGGGAAAGTTTAAATGATCTACCTGAACTTCTGGAGCTGCAGATCAATGGACACTGTCAGTTTTGAAACATAATTGTGACTGTGATTTAATTGCTCCAATCAGTTGACCAGGAATCTCCCAAGAAGGCTGATGGTCCTGGAAGTTTTAAAAGAACATTCAATTTGATAGTGAACCAGAGAGATCCCTATACAATATTGGATAATGTCTTTTTTTATGAAAGAAGTGTTCTGAATCTTAAAGGAAGCATCTTTTAGAAAAATGAGGAAGACGCAAATGTTGACTGCAATGTTTTAGTCTAAATTTTTCCATTCTTTCCTTCCTGCCTTCTTTCCTCCTTTTTCTCCCTCCCTTCTTCCTTCTTTCCTCTTTTTCTCTCTTTCTTCCCACACTTTTTTTTTTAATTTGAAGGAAGGTTCTGGAGAGAAACTAGAGTAAATCCAGGCCATAGTGACCTAGCATTGAGAGAAAAACCAAGAAAGTGAAGAGAGTCACATGGTGGAGAGGAAAAAGCTCCCTGTGATTTACTTTGACTTGCTAATTTTCAGAAGGAAATTAATAAAATTGATTCCAGCAAAAACTCTAAGTGGACAAATAGAAGAAAAACAGATTGAGAATTGTGAATATTTAGGGCAGAGAGAAAGTTCTTAGAGAAATCTTTCCCTCAGGGAGAAATAAATATTTAGGAGAAATCACTAACTCTAAGGGTCGTTAAAGCAAAGATCACTCATAAGGTGGGAGTAAACCCCTCACCAACTATTAACTCCAATTCCTAGACTTGGTGGCAGTGACATGATTAGTTATTGTGGGTTCTGGAAGAAAGCAGGACCTTTGGCAATAACGCCTTGGAAATATGTATTTTTAAGTACTATAAAAGATGTGGAAAGCAACTTTTCTTTTCATCCTGGGGGCTAGAAATAATACACCTGCAAGGACAGATGGATGGCATAATGTTGACATTCAATGGGGCATTAAACATTTTGCACCACGTTTATGGGGTTTTCCTGTCATTAATTCTAGGTAAAATAAACTTCTAAAAAACGTTTTGTTGTGTTTTTGGATCGCGTTTATTTTCCACCAACTTGCTTTTCTTTGCCCCTTTTTCCTGCCAGCTTTTTGTGTCCATTATGTTTTCTTGTGTCCATCATGCTCTTGGCTAATTTCCTAGCTGGCCTCCCTCAAGCTATGAGGTCTTTCTTTTTCCTTCCCCTCTTCCTCTGGCGTCCTTTCTTTCACTGCTGCTGCTGCACGTGTTCAGGCGTATGGCAGGGTCAGATGTGGTTGGTTCCGCTGGCCTGAGTCACTGTGGTTTGCCTGTGGCGCCCTGGGATTGGCAGTGTCTTGGAAAGACTGTCCAGGGCCTGCAAAGATGGAGGCCACCTGAATCTCTCTGTTTCGAGGGGACCCATTTTATAATTGATCGTGATGGCAAGGCCTTGCCTTTCTTCCTAGTTGAATTTGTGGACATCCTCCTTAATTTTTTCTGCCTCCTTCAAAAAAGCCTCCTTCCCCATAAGCAGTACACACACTTTCCTTTTTAAATCAGGTCAAATTTGCAGCTAAGGGAGGAAGGATGGTGTTTTGAAAAGAGCAGAGGAATGAGAATCAGAATACCTGTGTCCTTGCTCTGCCACTCGCATAGTGCCTGTGGGACGTCAGTGAAGCCACTGAACCCTCTGGTGTACAGTTTTTTGAATGGGATGTTCTCCTGAGACATTTAACATAGCCAACCTCTCCCTTGGGCTCCAAGCAGATAGAATAGGGAAGTAAGATAGTGCAGCAGGAACAGAAGTGAGGAGGACACAATTGTGATTAAATGGAACTGAAACTCCAAGAGGTAATATGTACCCTGATGATCTAAGGCCAGTGGCTCACAAAGTATCATTCAGGGACTAGCTCTATGGGGCTCCTTGGAACTTTTGTGAAACATCTATCAATTCACTCAATCAATGACTATAGGACACTTACTATGTGATTGACCAGGTGATTGACACACAGCAGCAAACAGAAAAGACCCATCCTTGGTGTCATGGGATGCAATGATTAATATTCATAATAAAGAGTATTTCAAGTAATTAATATTTTAGGGGGTGGTAGTGCTAAGAAGAAAGTCAAGCATGTTAAAGGGAGTAAGATGTGACTGCTTTATATAATGTGATTGGAGAAGATCTCCCTTAGGTGGTGGCACTGGAACAGAGAACCAAATAAAGAGGTGAGATCCATGTGGCTGTCTAGAGAAGGAGCATTCCAGGTTGCGGGAACAGCGAGTGCAGAGGCCTTGAGATCACAGGTGAGTCTAAGGAATAGCAAACAAGACCAGTGTACAGACAGGGTAGGACTCCTGGGCTTTCCTACCACATCCATGACTGTGTCCCCAGGCCTAGAGTTGGGCTAGAGTCTGAAAGCTAAAGAGGTGCCCAGTTATTTCTCCTGCACATTTAAGACTTGACCCTAAAGCCTGGTGAGTGAGGGTTGATGGATCTTCTAACTCCAGATCCTCTGAGTCCATTAGGCCAGTCATTGGGCATTCTACTGAAGATGTATCATCTATGATCTTAACAGTCTGTGTTAGCTTCACTGGAATCTCGTTGTGGTATTTTGGGAACAGTTTTCTTCTCAATTACAGAGAATTCACCATCGTTACTGTTGGCTATCACTATGGACACTGGGCCATTTCCTGAGTTTCAGGTCTCTTCATATCAGCCTTGGGGCAATGAAGACAAGTTCCCTTTTACACTCAGTGCAGATGCTCACACTGGATTTAAGGAACACTCAAGTACTCACTTGGACACTCAAATCCACTGAGAAATGTGTGTCAAGTTTGCTTAACTGAATAATTGATCCAATCAATCAGATATAATTGCGGACTCTGCCAACTTGTATTGGTGGGTAACTGAATGGTGCCTATTAAAGTGGGAAGTAGGCTGAGCTTCCATGACTTGCTGCACTTCACAAAGGACTCTGAGGGTGTGGCAGTGTATTCTCAAATCTTTGTTAAGACCCTTCTCAGCCCCAGGAAAAGAATCCCTTTTAATTCCTGGACCCAAATAACCAGGCCTTGGGGAAAAAGTATTGTTTGTTGCATTAAGAACTTTAAGGATCAGAATGTAATAGGCCCCTCACTGGCTGGTTAAAGATAGGATCATCTTAGCTACCCTTCACAAAGACAAACTTTTGGAAAAGAGGTGTCCACTTTCATCTGAGTGGTCTTGTTCTCATGGACCCCCATGATAGATGCCAGACTGCTTAGTGAACAAACAAATGTCTCTTGGCCTCTCATGCAGAAAATGTTTCCCAGATGCACAGCCACCCCTCTGCTCCCTAAGCTTGCTTTTGCAGCTGTGATGTCAGCTGTGGGCTTTGATTCACAAGGCTTCTCGGCCAGGAGTCTCACCTCTCTGCTGCCACCAAACCCTACTATCCTTCAGGCCCAGCTCAACCCTTGTACCTTCCACGAAGATACCTCAGATTTCTCCCTTCCCTGCCTCTTCGGAAACCCTGGAGCACTCCGTGGCTGCACCTACCACTTCTAACTCACAATATGCCCCTTTCACGTTCCCTCTTCCTCTCTTGGGTGAAAGTATCTTACAGTGGGAATTCCAAGTTTATCTTACATGGCCAGCCATGAGGCTTTTTCCTTAGTTGCTGTTTCTTGAAGCTGTGTTATTTTCTTTTGGGTGTTCCCAGTGCTAGCATGGTGACACATCATGGGTGATCATCAATTAATATGGTACCAACATGAGTATAATGAGCTAAATGAATTTAGGTCTAGTGTAGACAGTATGTCCCACACAGGATTTATCACTATTTTATGAAGAGCTTGTACAAACAAACCAAAATGCTGTCAGCATATCAAGAGGTGCACGTATAAAAGACAAGATGAAGTAATTCAAAGCCATTAGGTTAGTAAGTGATCTATGGCTTCACTAGTTACAGTAAAGCAAAATGAGCATGGCCTTTGCTTGGAATTATGCATGCATTGCTGGCAGCAGCATACACTGGTGCTTGTCATTGCATGCTGGCAGTGTGTATGACATGTTATAAAACATGCTTTGATGCAGTAATCTTGCTTCTGGGAATTTACAACACTGAAATAAAAAATAAGGAAAAAATCTACAGTTTTTAAATGGCTCTGCTTTTTATAATCGTAAAAACAGAGCTACAAACTCCATATCCAATAACAAAGGGTCAGATAAAATCTGATACATATATATTCTGTATATTCTGTGGAATATTCTATAGCCCTCATGAAAAGCACTTATGGGCCCAGGGACCGTGGTTCATATCTGTAATTCCAGCGTTTTGGGAGGCTGAGGCAGGAGGGTTGTTTAAGGCCAGGACTTCAACATCCAGCCTGGGCAATGTAGCAAGATCCTATCTCTAAAATAATTTTAAAAGAATTAACTGGCATGGTGGCACATGCCTGTAGTCCCAGATACTCAAGAAGTTGAGAAGGGGATTGCTCGAGCCCAGGAGTCCAGACTGCTGGGTGCCATGATTATATAGCTGTGCTCCAGCAGCCTGGGCAACAGAGTGAGATCCTGTCTCAAAAAAAGCATTTCTGGAGGTTTTGTATAAGTTGAACTGTAGTTTTAAATATAATGTTTCATAATAAGGAAGCAGAATATTCTCATCATGCATTAACTATATTGATTAGAGGAAGGAGGGCTGAGTTAGAATTAGAAGTGCTGAATTCAATGGATGAGGGCATTTGTTTGACCTGTATTGTTTTACCTTTCCTGATCCTCATATTCATCTACAAAATGGGCAAGAAGATTTTTATGTCCTAGGATGAAATATGTGTGCAAAATCCAAGGTCTGAGCACGAAGGGCATGCTCAATGGAGATATTATTACCAGCAGAGTTTACTGCAAGGATAATCTAGTCCAAGAGCCAAAACTCTGACAAATAGCTCAGGGTGAGTGGAAGAAAATGGGCTTTGATGTCTCTCATGACTGCAGTGGGAATTTTAGGAGGGACAGTTCAGGATTTGGAAGGACTTGGGAAGATGAGAGGAGCCGTTTGCAGAGAACGATGGAGGAAGGAGGGCTGGCCCAGTGCAAGCAGTGAGGCAGGAATCTGTATGGGTTGTGGGGAAAGGAACGGGCTGACCCGATTAGTAGAGAGGGGTGTTTATGTTAGAGAGCAGTGCGATAGTTGAGGTGGGCAAGATTCTAAAGCTCTTTGTCTGTATCCATATTTTAAAGTAAACATCCTCAACTGAAGATGAATATTTATGTGGTAAGGTAGTTCCCAGCAGAAGACAGAAGCCTCTGAAACTCCTTTCTGATGGAATGGAGGGAGTCAACAAACTCCGACCTCATTCTCTGGATCCCTTTGTATCCCAACCTTGTCAGGAAATGATGCAGGATCAATCATTTGCGTGTTAGGGTGAATTCAAATCTACTTATTCCTGTTTTCAGTAATCAATCAAAAACTCATTAAAGATGGATTTGAAGTACTTGCATTTTGAATCTTATTGTTTACATTATTTTATATGACAGGAATTCCAAGCACTGGGGACTGTGGAAAGAGGCACGTGTTTAGTGCTAACATTGGATATGTAAATTGTCGGTAACTCTGTCTACATACAAATTTATCACTTTGTTTAGTTGCTCATTAATTTATTCAATCATCCATCCATCCATTTATTCAGCAGTATTTTACCAAGCATGCATCTTGTGCAGTGCTAGGCAT
Source organism: Sapajus apella (assembly GCF_009761245.1). Lineage (NCBI taxonomy): Eukaryota > Metazoa > Chordata > Mammalia > Primates > Cebidae > Sapajus > Sapajus apella. The sequence goes on along the minus strand of NW_022436945.1, from coordinate 2,808,668 downwards.
TGGGATTATGGAAGTGAATGTGATATAGTCTCTATTCTCAAGGGTCTCCATGGAAGATTATGCTTGACAAAAGACCTCTTCAAATACTTTGCAAAATATTTTCTGTGTGGAATTAATGAGATGAAAGAGAGTGAAACGATAAGAATACTCACGGTTATCTCTTGTCTAGAGTTTCTGAGCACAACGGAAAGCCACGAGCCAGCTTGCACAGGCCTCCAAGTCGGATATTGTGTGGGGCTCCTCAACATTCAGTCCCCAATACATTCCTAGCCTCACCTCCTGCCCCTCCTCAGCAGTCTGTAATCCACATTCAAGTTTTCCTGAACCAGCTATTGCTCCTTATCACGCTAACGTTTTCTCATCTCTGTGCTTTTGTGAACATGCTACATATGTATTCTCAGTCTAAAAGGCTCCTCTTCGGTCCCTCCTCATCTTACTACTCCTTCCCAATCCCATTATCATGCCATTTTCTCTCAGAACCCTTCCAGGTCCTTCCCAGATAGAGCAAGCCATTATCTCATATGTATTCAATAGCTTTTTCGAGGTTCCCATGACCATCACATAAAATAGCAGACCTCAGATGAAATGGGAAGTATGTGTGATTCCAAGAGTGACAGAGTTGACCCTGAATCCTGGCTCTGACCTCACAGACTACTTGACCTCGGACTGGTTATTCTTTGTTTCTCAATTCTTGCCTTTCTGATCTGTAGAGCAGGTAACCGGTAATACCCCATTTCATTACTGTGGGGATAACGGAGGTGTTGTGAAGAGAGAAGCAGGCCTCTGCCTTGCTCATGTGAGTGCTCTTGCTCACTTGGCTCTCCCATTGTTAGCCTTGGTGTCTCTGGTTCCACTATCATGCTGCAACTGCCTGTAGGACAGAGACCGCTGATGACCATGTTTGCGTTTCTGGTGGCATCCCACACATACTTGCTTCTGAGAAGCAATACAGCATAGTGGCTGGGAGCATGGATGCTGGCACTAGACTGTCTGGGCAATGCCTGACACTACCATTTCCTAGCTTTTTGGACTTGGGGAAATTATTTGCTCTATCTGTGACTTGGTCTTCTCATCTGTCAAATGGGGATAATAATAGTTCCTGGCTCATAAAGATGTTATGAGGTTTACATAGGACCTGGCCATGGTAAGCCCGCATTAAGGTTGGCTATTATTAGTAGGTGCTCAAGAACTGTTTATTGAAAGGCCAATGAATAGATTTTAGTGTGCAATAGTTTCAGGAAGTCTGGCTAACACGAAGGTGTTTATTTGGTTCGGAATGCCTGTTTCTTGACCTACCTATAATTAGTTTCTATTACTAGGTTATTATTAAGTTGAGAGGAATTACTTTTCTGTGATGGTCAATGTCCTAAAATACTGTATGTTAAATGCTGCTGATGCTTCTAACATCAAAGTGGAAATTATTTTGTGGGTTTTAGTACTATGGATGAGTTCTAAGGTGAGTAGCTCATCAAAAGTGGACGTTTTTCTATAAAGCAGTGACCAGAAATATCTTGCCATGGTCTCTGGGGAGTGTTTGAAAACATTCTTTTCAAGTCTTAACTCTTCTATTCTAAAAGAATTTATGCTGCTGGCTTTTCGTGGGGGAAATTCAACTCTATGGTTAAAACCCTGATAAAGAGGCCTGTCATATTTTCTTGTATCCTGTTTAACTTCTAGAACAATTCTGGGCCTATTGCCTTACCCAGTAAAGACCTGTAATTAATTGTTTAAAAAAGTGAAGTGCTTTAATCTTCCCAACCTAAAACTCACCCACTGAAATTTTCATGTGATCATCTCTGGACCCTAAGGAAACCATTATCATTAATTTATTTATACTTTCTATTTTTGATTATGAGATTTAAAAAAATGTGAAACAACTTCATTTTTCAAAAAGGGAATTGCTTAGGGAGACCTGTGGCTGGGTACCCCCTCTGCCTTCAGTGAGCTGAATGACCCTAGTCACACCCTTCATTGCTCTGAACTTCCACTTCCTTGGCTGAATGTGAAGCAGTTAGCTATTCATCATGATAATAACAATGGGCACCGTTTTGAAGGCTCGCCATGTGACGACACCGTGCTAAGTCAGAAGCACCCTTGCCTTAGAAGCACCCTTGCATTTACTTTCCATAGCAGTCCCCAACAGTAGCTTCCTTTACCTTCCTTGTGTTACAAGTGGGGAATGTGAGCCTACAGGAGTGCAGACACTTGCCAAAGGTGTAAATAACAGACTCAGGATTTGAGCCCAGGCTTGTTTATGTTTCATGAACCTATGAATAATCATTGATTGGTGACAAAGAGCCTTAACATGAATGGGGTTTTTCAGGAAGGATTAAGAGGTGACTTTCCCAGTATATTAAAAAGTACCTCCGCCCCTCCCTCCCTCACTCCTTCCCGCCCTTCCACTTTTCCTCCTCTCCTTTCTTTTTCCCTCCCAAAACTTCTTCAAATCCTCTCTGTCTTACCGAGTAGTGAGGTTCTCTGGTTACTCTCCCACTGTGGTACCCTGCGCTTCTCCTTCCATGTACTTGCTATAATTGTACTTAAATAATTAATTATTCACCTAGTTGTTTAATGTCTATCTCTGGCTAAAATGTAAGCCCTGCAAACACAGGGATATCTCTATATATTCAGCCTGAATGGAGTTCTCCTACTTCAGTAAACTAGCTCTAAAGAAGTGTTTGTTAAAAGAATGAAAGAATGAGTGCCTACTTTGTGTCCCACAGTGGGAGAGGTCAGAGTAAGGGAAGATGAGTAGATGGTGAAAGATGGTAACATTTCCATACAACACCAGGGCTTTCTAATTATACACTTCCCCTGCAGTGAGTGGTAGTAAGACAGTAAATGTGCTTCATTGAATGCCAAAGACTATTCTGTAGGAGTGTTCTAAAAGACACACTCTGAATTGGACAGGAGGTCGTGTTTGATGAATGTTAAGGTCCCTTATAATGTGAACATTTGTTCATTAGTTCATTTGTTTATTCATTCAGTCACCCTGTTAGGCAATCATTACTGCCACAAGCATTTACTGAGCACTGTGTTGCCGATGACATAATTGTGAATAAGAGCTGATCATCCAGTAGAAGAAAATATTAGCTGCCATGTACCCAGTACCTCTCATGAGTCAGACAGTGTTGATTGCATTGTCGCTGGTCTTCACAATGATCTTGCAGGTTTTTATAATGTTGCTGTGAATGAGTAAACAGACTCAGGGTGGTTAAGTGACCTGGATAAGATCATACAGCTAGAAGGTAGCAGAGCTACAGCTTGACAAATAATGATTTTAGAATCCTATGCAAATAAAACAAAGAGCAACTTCAGAGTGGGTAGCCTGTTTCTGAAACTTTGAGAGTTAATAAAGAAACCTGTTCAAGTATTTGTGCAAAATTTGCCTTTTAAGGTACTGCATTGATGCACAGAACCCTACTTCTACATTTAAGGAGGTATCTCTGTAGATGGGAAGAAATTCAGGCATGCCACAGCTGGGATGCGTCCCTCAGATGGCTTCATGGAGGGGTCACATGGACATACCCTGATAGGAAACAGAAGACGCACAGATGGGTGAGAATTAAGGAGAGAGAGCTTCCCAGGCAAAGAAAAACAAACATATAAACCTTTTATTTTAAGAAGAAGGGGTTCTATGTTCCTTTTTTATGCCATACTGAACGTTCACCATATCTTTCCTCATCCCCCCTTTGGTGACAATATTGAGTGATAATATTCCCTACGGCTGCACATGAAGAACATTTTAGAAGAGGGTAAAGTGCATTTAGACAACTGTTACCTATCATGATTGAAACCTGGACAAGCAAAACTAGCTAGCAATTAGAGAATTTTTTCACCATCAAAGCCAAAACAGGATCCCGTGGTAGCCTGAGCATGGGTTGAGTGTAAGGAGCTCTGGGTTCTGGTACCAAAGTGTCCTAGCTGTGGGATTAGGTGTCTTAGGCTGTTCAAACTGATATAACAAAATGCCGTGAACAGGGTGGCTTATAAACATCAGACTTTTATTTCCTGGTGTCTGGATGCTGGGAAGTCCAAGACTAAGATGTGAGGAGGCTCCGTGTCTGGTGAGGGCCAGCTTTCTGGCTTATAGTTAGCACCTTGTCACTGTAGTGGCAGAAGGGGCAAGGCAGTGCTCTGGGACCTCATTTGTAAGGACACGAATCCCATTTATGGAGGCTGAGCCCTCATGACCTAGTCATTTCCCCAAGATCCTACCTCCTAATACCATCATCTTGGGGGTCAGGTTTTGAACATATCAATTTTAAGGGAACACAAAGATTCAGGCCATAGCACTTTTTTGCAATCCATAGTTTTTCTGTGTCTTTGCTCCTTATCCCCAAAGTAAATGGGCTGGGGTGGACCAATCAGAGGATTTTGACTACGCTCCAAGAAGCTACAGCGACTCTGGGAAAATACCTTGTGGAGCAATGTGAAGTCTGAGGGGGATGCCAAGGTGGAGAAGATCTGTGTCCCTCATTCCTGCTTTAACCCAAACAGTTCTGCTCTATGTGCCTTCTCTATTGGCATCCTGCTTAAGACTTCATTTGAACAAAGGTTCCTCTTCTTTAAAAGGGACGCATTGGGCTCTAGGCACTATGGTACCTCCAAGGCTTCTTCCAGGGGTCCTGGCCACCAACTCTGTGTTTGGCTAAGGCCTTTGCACTGCCCTTTACTTTAGAGTTACTGCAGTTACTTTACAGACATGCAGGCCTGCTCACAAAGCACTGAGAACTGGGATTTGGCTTTGGGTCAGGAATCCTGGTGCTATCAGTGTGGGCTGGGGTTGGAGCCACAGGGCCTTCCAGAGAGTATGACTTTCTGGAAAGATGTGGAGGAAATTTAGCAAGTCATTAAGGAAACGACTGGTGAGCAGTTCGTGATCTGTGGCCAGCGCTGGCTTATTTGCATGACGGATGGTTGAAACAGGATCCTACCTGTAGCTTCTCCTCCAGTGGCTCCAAGCCAGCCCCTCCACAGTCTGTTTTGTCTCAAAAGCTTCTAGGTCTCCATGCATCCCAAATAGCTGGGACAACTACATATTGGGTGGGCCAGAGACTGAGGGCATCAAAGAAAAAAGGATGGAGCCAAAGAAAGATGTCCCTTGTGGTTTTCTTCTCGGACAGATGGAAATCTGGAAAGTGCTATTCTAAACTACATGTAAAGTGGTATCACTGAATATAATTCAGTGATTGGGCTGTGTGGCTCTAGACAAACTACTAAACCCTTCTGGGTCTCCAATTCTTCCTTGTAAAATGAGAATAATCATTGTCTACACTTCACAAGATGCTTGCAAATTTTACATGAGCGAATACTGATATGGCACTTAGCACAGAGCCTGCTATAGCAGTTTTTCTTTTTATCCATTATTTGGTTCTCTTGGACTTTACTCTTCATTCAGTTAAAATGGTGATAAAATACAGATAATAAATGAAGGTGTCACACTGGCTTTTGTACCTGAGGGACAGTGACTATATGTGAGTGTGTGTGCATGCTGGTGCATGTACTATGTGCTCAGATATGACATAGGAATCATAGAAATAGATATGTTTGAATTTAGGCTGTATAGTGTTGTGTCTTTTCTAACCATGACAGAGATAAGAAAATCCTTGCAGTCAGGACATGCCAAGCTCTGCTCATTTATTTATTTAAGGAATCCTTGATGTCTTCTCCATGCCAGTCATCATGCCAACTGCTGAGGATACACACAAGATTCATAACTTAGTGGAGATCACTGAAACAGCTGGGTGAGTGCTCACCTAACCATTTATTTGACACACACTTTAAGTGTGTATTTTATGTCGGATATAGTACTAGATGTTGTTAGAGATGGAAAGAAAACAAAGATTGGGTCTTTGCCCTTGAGAAACTTACATCCTGCTAAGAGGGGGGTAATTGGTAGCAGCAACAGCTATAGCACTACCAGCAGCTTGTGGAAAGCTCTCCCAGTTCAGGGTTTATGCTTGTATGACCCATGTGGTCCTCACAAGGGGTTCTTCTGCATCAAAAGTCTGTTTTCAAGGCTGACTCGACAGCTGTAATGTCAGAAATACAGAAGACTAGTAAATTACAAATGAGACTAACCCTCATTCAAATTTTTTTTTAAATCCGTTAAACAAGTCAAATTCAGCAGGCCCACTGTTTCTTATCTGACTTCATTTCAAGTTCCATAAAATGGAAAAGACTGTCCTCAGTTATATAGATGAAGAGCCTGAAGTTCACAGGCATTTTATGTCACTTGCCCCAAGTAGCACAGAGCTTTCTTGGCAGGGCTGAGGATCGAGGCAGGGGGCACAGGCAGCAGCAATTTAGGGGCTTCCAGGAGGAGCCTGGCCTCTTACAGCCTTACTTAGAGAAAATGATACTCCCTGGCTGATCGTACTCTTGTCTCCCCACTTCAATCCTCAGAAGCAATTTTGAATCTCTTTAGAGTCATCTCTCTTTGGTGGCCAATAACCCTTTTTTCCTGGTGGCTTTTTCCGTTTTGATCTCCTCTATCCCAGCTGCCTTCTCGGCTGTGGCTCAATAGATCATTTCTCTCCCAGCCTCATGCGTTTAGATAGAGTCTTTCTATCCCACTGTGTCAATTTTTTATTTTCCAAAAGCTCCATGTGCTAGAATTTTAATACTGGAGACTGTTTCCCAGTTGGGTCTTGTCCCTGCTAGCCAATGATATCATGTTTCTTTTAAACACATGGCCGGCGGTTTCATTCTCTTCCACATTTGGATGCTGTTTATGGCTTCTGTGAGGGAAAGGTTAATTTCCCTTCTTGGTGTCTGATTCTCTTCAAAGACATAAATAGCCAGCTTGGTTTAGTTGGAGTCAGATGTCTCTGTGTTGACCTAAGCTCTCAGAGCCTCTGAATAATGGTCAATGGTGCCTGACCAATAATTTGGTAAGCATGTTTTGCAGTGATGGCTCATATTTATTTTGGCATTCAAGTCCTATTGTGCCTGCCTCCATCAAAATCTTTTGTGTCTGCTCTCTTCTCCCTATCCCCACAATTCCTTTCCCCATTCGGGATTCTGTGCCTCTCTCAGGCAACCACTGTGGCCTTATTGATCTAGCTGCAGTTCTTTCCCTGTGTCCCTCCATCTCACCCATTTATGCCAGGTGAATCTTCTGGAAGCACAACTCTGATCCTATCACACATCTGCTCAGAAACCACTCATGACTTCCCATTCCTTACAACATAAAGTCCAAATTTTTATATAGTTCTTCAGTTCAACCTTGAGCTTTCTGTGAGATTTTATGTTTCTAAGTCAAGCAGAATGTCTGGGAGCTTTATCAAGTCCTCTAAAAAATAGTTTTCCTGACTTGTAGCTTCTTGCTGGTATGGTTATGGTATTCTCTCTGCCTAGGATATTTCCCCTCTTTTCCTACATCTGTCCACAGTCTTGGTGTCCTTCAAGACTCTGCTCAATGCCACCCCCTCCAGCCGGTACACGACCATCTTCTCAGGCCACCCCTCATCTCTGTGTCATTCTTGTTTGTATTCTCATTACAACGACTGCAGTGACGTTTACCCACTAACTGACCTCTAACCACTTCATCAGTGAGCCACAAAATCTACCAAATACACTATCTCTTCAGTTGGTCTAACTGTCAAAGTTGATGTTAGATTATGAACTGGCTGGCTTATACTTAAAGTTGACACAAACTTTCCCACCTAGACCTTCATGAGCTGGAGACCAGTAAAAGATGGTGGTTGGTGAGACAGGTATCTTAGCAAAGCTTTACTTCCTCTGTTCTGAGCCTGATCAAGGGACGCCTGTGCAAGCACATAAGGCTGAGACCCTCACACAACTTCACCAGTTCATCCAAACTCTGGCTGCACTCACAGTCTGGAGCTGGACAGTCCCGTCTACCCTGCAGCTGAACTAGGCATTTGAAAACACAAGTTCTGTCCCTTGAGGCTCTTCTGAATTCACTGGCAGCCTCTTCGGCTGGTTCTCATTATTGCCATCAAGCCATGTCCTGGGCATGCACCTTCACTCATTGCACCTGGTGTCCATTTCCACATCCCTCTGGTCCCCACGTACTGCCGCCATGCTGGGGGCCTTCTGTGTTTACACATGTGAGCCGTTCCACTCCTTGTTCTCTCATTTCCTTGCTCTTCTCACCTCTAGTGGCTTCCCCTCCAAGCCACTTCATTCACCCACTTTGGTGGCTACACCCTGGGCTTGGTCATATTCTGGAACTGCTCCACCTGGGAAGTCATAAAATTTACACCTCCCACTCTCTGACCACAGCCTTCCTCTCCTTCCAATTCCTTTCCTCACTTACTCCCCACTTCCTTGTTCTTTAATTGGAACCTCAGCTTCCTGGGCCTTCTTCTTTGTGCGATCTGCTGCTCTTATCTTTACTCTCATCTCTATTTATATAGATTCCATTGTTCGTCACCTCGGCAGTTCTCTTCACTTTAATGCCGAGGTTTTGCAGTCTTCCTGTCACACATACATCACAAACTAAGCACAGGCAATTCCAATCATCTGCTTTATCGGCACCCCTAGCCAGGATGTTGAATTCCATCAAGGGAAAATCAATTCCAGCCTGCAGATCAAGATCACTATACATTAATGCATTTAAATTAAGGCACCTCAACAGATGCCTCGATGCTGCTTCAGTTTTCAGGTTTCTTGCCTGTTCTCCAGTAGATATTCTAAGATTCGCCTCCCTTTTTAAACCTCCACCTCCACCTGTAATCATGCTTATCACATAAAAAAGCAATCATCTCCATTTTCTGTTATGAAACCTATAAACTGGCATGCATCCCTGTCTTTCCTTTTCTCTTTAAAATTTTCTCATCCAGCTTTTCCGACCCTCTCATGACCTTTCTGTTTCATGTATTTCCTCTCTGATGGTTTTGTCGACATTCCCTTTTCTTGATTGGTGCTTCCTATCAGCATGTAAACATATTGATTTTTTCCATTATTAAAAAAGATAACATATTTTCTCCTACTTTCTTAACTCTATGTCTCTCTCTACCTAGCACCCTAACCCCGTCTGCCAGGGATATGGAATCAGAACCTGCTTGGCTTGTGGAACTGGAGGAAGTTCCATTTGAATTGAGCATATGATGCTAGGGTGGAGGGTGGGGAATGATGCTTAGTAAATGTCAGTTAAACTGCATTAAATGAGCAGAGGTTTATGAGGGACCAACACTTTGTTGAGTAAATATGCCAAATATTTGGTAGTTACACAGAAATATGACAGCATCATTGCCTTCAAGGAACAGATCATCTAGCTGGAGAAAGGAGTTATTAACCCTTGAAAAGGTGGCAGCACAGAGGAGGTGCTAACTGACCTGACTCAATCTTGAATAGGTGTCCTGGATCTGATCCTTTCTTGTTACCTCTCACTCACTATGATGATTTAATTCAATATCTTCCTTCCATCCGTTGTTTCATTAGCTCCCCTTGTTGATTTCCCTACTGATATTCTTTCCTCACTTTACAAATTCGACTTTTAAAATACAATCGTGTCACTTAACCACTGAGAAACGTTCTGAGAAATGTGTCATTAGGTGATTTCATTGTTGTTCAAACATCATAGAGCATAGTTTCACACACTTAGATGGCATAGTGATATGGTTTGGCTGTGTCCTCACCCAAATCTCATATTGAATTATAGTTCCCATAATCCCCACATGTTGTGAGAGAGACCCAGTGGGAAGTAATTGAATCATGCATGTCATTACCCCCATGCTGTTCTCATGATAGTGAGTGAGTTCTCATGAGATTTGATGATTTCATGATTTCATTTCCCCCTTTTGCTCAGAACTTATCTCTCCCGCCACCAAGTGGAAAAGGACATATTTGCCTCTCCTTCCACCATAATTTTAAGTTTCCTGAGGCCTCCCCAGCCATATGAAACAGATCAGTTACATCTCTTTTCTTTATAAATTACTCAATTTCAGGTATTGCTTCGTAGCAACATGAGAATAGATGAATACATATAGTCTACTATACGCCTAGGCTACAAACCTATACAGCTTATGATTTTTGTATCTGAATATTTCTAAATATAGAGAGAGTACCGTAAAAATATGACATAAAAGATTTTATATCCTAGTGGATGCTGGGCTTAATAACTGGGTGAAAGGATGATCTGTGCAGCAAACCACCATGGCACACATTTACCTACATAACAAAACTGCACATCCTGCTCGTGTACGGCTGAACTTAAAAGTTGGAAAAAACATATTTGAGGGAATTTTCATTACTAAAATAGTAAAGGTGATGTGAATACAATCAAAGAAACATTTTGTTTTACTGTAATGACTACTGTATTACTTTTACATAATTCATAGTGTTACAATATAAGGAAAAATAAGTGAGTTAAAATTATCTACCAAATTATCAATGAGATACTGTAATTTTTATTATTTTCATTCATAAGTGAGCCATTCATTAAAATATTCTAAAATTGTTAATTTTGTTAACAAATTTATTTTTACTGTGTAAATTAAAAATGTCAATTAGACTAACCCCCCTCAAAGTAAAAAGAGAGTTGTGTACATGATGAACAGCTGTAACACCAAAGCATTAAACTTAAGAGTAATGTTAATTTTGTAGGAAATCATCAACTTTGAAAATCGTATCTTCAAATTATTGAGAGGATTGCAATTTAGTAAAAATCTTACAAAAAAGAACAAATTCAAAAAATTAAAAAATGATATGCCTATATAGGACATTTACCATGAATTGAGCTGACAGGGCTAGACATTGCACTGAGTGAGTCAGTGAGTAAGTGGTAAGTGAATGTGAAGGCCTAGGATATTACTATACACTACTGTAGGTTTCAGAAATACTGACACTTAGGCTATGCTAAATTTGTTTTGAAAATATTTTCTGGTTAGGCATGGTGGCTCATGCCTGTAATCCCAGCACTTTTGGAGGCTGAAGTGGGCAGATTACTTGAGGTCAGGAGTTTGAGACCAGCCTGGCCAATATGGTGATAACTCATCTCTACTAAAAATATAAAAATTAGCTGGACGTGGTCTCCCATTCCTGTAATCCCGGCTACTCAGGATACTGAGGCAGGAGAATTGCTTGAACCTGGGAAGTGGAGGTTCAAGCTAGAGTGCAGTGAGCTGAGATCGTGTCACTGCACTCCAGCCCGGGCAACAGAGTGAGACTCCATTTCAAAAAAATTTTTTTCTTTCTTTAATAATAAATTAATCTTAGGGTATTGTAACTTTTTACTTTGTAAACTTTTAATTTCTTAAAAACAGTTTTTGACACTTTTATAATAACAGTTACTTATAACAGAAAAACATTGTACAGCTGTACAAAAATATTTTATTTTTAATATCTTATTAAATAGGCTTTTTTCTTTTTTAACATTACTTAAAACTTTGTTTCTTGGCTAAAAAGTAAGACACTAACACACACATTAGCCTAGGCCTACGTGGGGCCAAGATCATTCGTATCGCTGTATTCCACCTCCACATCTTGTACCACTAGAGGGTCTTTGGAGTAGTAACATGCATGGAAGTGTCATCTCCTATGATAACAAGGCCTCCTTCTGGAATACCTCCTCTAGGACCTGTCTAAGGCTATTCTACAGTTAACTTTTTTTTTTTTTGAAAGTAGAAGGAGTATATTTTAAAGTAACAATGAAAACAACAATATAGTAAATACAGAAAGCAGAAACATAGTTGCTTGTTATTCAAGTATTATGTACTGTACATATTTGTATATGCTATGCTTTTATATGACTGGCAGCTCTGTAGGTTTTTTTTATAACAGCATCACCATCGCCATGGACACCCAAGTGTTGAAATTATGTTGGCTACAATGTTATTAGGTAACAAGAATTTTTCAATTCCATTATAAACTTTTGAGATCATCATTTATGTGCTTCATCATTGTACAAAATGCTGTTATGCATTGCATGACTGTATATCAGATCCTGTCTCTAATCTTCTCTGTTATGGTTTGGCTTTATGTCCCCACCCAAATCTCATCTTGTAGCTCCCATAATTCCCATGTGTTATGGGAGGGACCCAGTGGGAGATAATTGAATCATGGGGATGGGTCTTTCCTGTGCTGTTCTTGTGATAGTGAATGGGTCTCATGAGACCTAATGGTTTTAAAATGGGAGTCTCTCTGAACAAGCTCCCTCTTTGCTGCCATCCACATAATATGTGACCCACTCCTCCTTGTCTTCCACCATAATTATGAGGTCTCCCCAGCCACATGGAACTGTGAGTCCAATTAAACCTGTTTCTTGTGTAAATTGCCCAGTCTTAGGTATGTCTTTATCAGCAGCATGAAAATAGACTAATATAGTAAACTGGTACCAGTAAAATTACCCAAAAATGTGGAAGTGACTTTGGGACTGGGTAACAGACAGAAATTAAATCAGTTTGGAGGGCACAGAAGAAGACAGAAAAAATGTAAGAAAGTTTCGATTTTCCTAGAGACTTGTTAAATGGCTTTGACCAAAATGCTGATAATGATATGCACAATGAAATCTGGGCTGAGGCAGTCTCAGGTAGAGATGAGGATCTTGTTAGAGACTGGAGCAAAGTCCAGTCTTGTTATGTTTTTAGCAAAGAGAGTGGTGGCATTTTGACCCTGCCTTAGAGATGTATGGAACTTTGTACTTGAGAGAGATGATTTAGGGTATCTGGCAGAAGAAATTGCTAAGCAGCAAAGCATTCAAGATGTGACTTGGGTGCTGTTAAAGGCATTCAGTTTTAAAAGGGAAACAGGGCATAAAAGTTCAGAAAATTTGCAGCCTGATGATGCAGAAGAGAAAAACCCATTTTTGAGAGAAATTCAAGCTGGCTACAGAAATTTGTGTAAGTAGCAGTTAGCCTAATGTGAATCCCCAAGAACATGGGGAAAATGTCTCTAGTCCATGTCAGAGACCTTGATGGCAGCCCCTCCCATCACAGGTCTGGAGGCCCAGGAGGAAAAAGTGGTTTTGTGGTCTGGGCCCAGGATTCTTGTGCTGTGTGCAGCCTAGGGACTTGATTACCTATATCCCATCCACTCTAGTTATGGCTGAAAGGGTCCAATGTAGAGCTCAGGCTGTTGTTTTTGAGGGTAGGAGCTCCAAGCCTAGGCAGCTTCCATGTGGTGTTGAGCCTATGAGTGCACAGGGGTCAAGAATTGAGGTTTGGGAACCTCCTCCTAGATTTCAGAAGGTCTATGGAAATGCCTGGATGCCCAGGCAAGTTTGCTGCAGGGGTGGGGCCCTCACGGAGAGCAGGAACCTCTGCTAGGGCAGTGTGGAAGAGAAATGGGATTGGAGCCCCCACACAGAGTCTCTACTGGGGCACTGCCTAGTGGATCTGTGAGAAGAGGGCCACTGGCCTACAGACCCCAGAATAGTAGATCCACCAACAGTCTCCACTGTGTGACTGGAAAAGCTGCAGATAATGCCAGCCCAGGAAAGCAGCCAGGAGGGGGACTCTACCTTGCAAAGCCACAGGGGCAGAGCTGCCCAAGACCATGGAAACCCACCTCTTGCATCAGCATGACGTGGATGTGAGACATGGAGTCAAAGCAGGTTGTTTTGGAGCTTTAAGACTTGACTGCCCTGCTGGATTTCAGACTTGCATGGGGGCTGTAGCCCCTTGGTTTTGAACAATTTCTCCCATTTGGAATGACTGCATTTACCCACTGCCTGTACCTCCATTGCATCTAGGAAGTAATTAACTTGTTTTTGATTTTACAGGCTTATAGGTGGAAGAAACATGCCTTGTCTTGGATGAATCTTTGAACTGTAGACTTTTGAGTTAATGCTGAAATGAGTTGAGACTCTGGGGGCCTATTAGGAAGGTATGATTGTTTTTGAAATGTAAAGATATAAGATTTGGGAGGGGCCAGGGGCAGAATGATATGGTTTGGCTCTGTGTAAGATGTGACTTGTTCCTCATTGCCTTCTGCCATGATTGTAAAGCCTCTCCAGCCACGTGGAACTGTGAGTCCAATTAAAGCTCTTTCTTTTGTAAATTACCTGGTCTCAGGCATGTCTTTATCAGTGGCATGAAAATGCACTAATACATGCTCCAAACACCCTCCATGGATGCCAGTCTTTATTACAGTACAAGTCAAATTCTCACTGTGATCTGCACCCAGCACTGACCTTCTGATGTCATCTGTTGGCCTCTATCTTGCTCACTTTGCTGCAGCCCAACTGACCTCTCTGCTGCTTCTTAAACGCACCAAGTATCCTCCTGCCTCAGGGACTTTGTACTCACTGCCATTTCTACCTGGCAGGCTCTTTCTCTAAATATCTCCTTGGCTGATCTTCAATTTCTTTTAGGTCTCTGCTCAAATGTCACTATATCCAGGCATCCTTCCCTGATAACACTATATAGAAAATGACGCCCTACTCTCTCCTTATCCCTCATTGCCCTACCTTCTTTTACTTCTCCTCTAGCACTTATCACCTTCCAGAAAGTGATTTTTTTTTCATTTATATATTTTCTTTTCTTCCCATGGGAATATAAACTTCCCGAGGGCAGGGTCTTGATCTGGTTTGTTCCTTGAGGTATCTCCAGACCCTCACACATAATGATCATTCAATAAATGGTGAGCAAATGAATATGGATGACAAAAAAGAACCTAGCTCCAACCTGCTCTCTGTGTGTGCTCATTAATTCAGGAGATATTTATCAAGCAACTGCTGTGATAGTTGATACTTGCTAACTAATATCTTTGAGGAGCTATGCAAGGAGTAAGCCACAGAAACAACTGAGTGTTTCACTGACAACCAGAGCAGACCACGATGATGCAATGTCTTTGGTTCAAAATCCTTGGCGTGGTGTCCTCATTCCAGATCCCAAACCCCAGAGTTGGTTTAAAGCTAAATTACTTACAAGTGGCAGATTGTGGAGTAAGCATTCATATCCTCCTGATCTACTTGGTGCAAAGAGAGTCTGAAAAGACATTAAAACAAACTAGATGGAGGCCTTCATTTTACACATGGGGAAACTGAGGTCCTAGAGGCAGGAATGTGCCTCAAATGAGCAAGAATGCCTGGGCTCTGGCTCACAGGCTGGGTGGAGATCTTTCCACTGCACCACACTGCCTCTCCTTGCCACTCCCTCCCTTGCTCCCCTCCTTACAATGTCCTCCTTTTCTTCTTGACAGTCAGCACCTTGTTAGGGATCCGGGCAATGTGAGCTATGAAAAGCAACTTTATAGCTCTTGCTGTTATGATCATATTTTGGGGGTGGGGTGGCGAGAGCAGGCAGGAAGGAGCCAAGCAGGCTTGCCTGCATGACTGCTCTGTATTTTAATGGGATCCCTGCTGGTCACACCCTCTCCCCGGCTCCCACACCCTGAGGGCCACATCACGGTCACTGAACAGTCAGGGAAATGAAAACAGTAATCTTAGAGTCTAGAGCGGAGCAGAAGGCAAGACCCTCCCTTGCACCCCCACCCAGAGGCTCAGACAAGGCAGCAAGGGAGAGGAAGAAAGTGAGAGCAGGAGCAGCAAGGACCATCTGAAAGGCGAGATGGAGGCCTTTTTATTTTGCAGAAGCCCAGAATAAAAGCCTGTCACCCACACATGGGTGGTCGTAGCTGCTGGTCTTTGGCTAAGTTGTAAAACAAATAGGAGAAGAATGAAAAGGAAGCTAATATGTGACAAGCTTAGCTCAACTACTTATAAAGCATTTGTCTTCAAAACTGCTAGAGGTAGGGCTTAAGAAAGCTGCATTACAGGAAGAAACTGATGATCTGTCAGTAAAAACTTACTATTATAGAGCCCTGAATCAATAATATTGTAGCACTTATTGAACACCCACTAAGTGTCAGCCACTGTGCTTATGCCTGACATGAACATCTAATTCCATCCTTCAATGCTGTAAGGGAAAAGTTCTATTATTAACCCCGTATTATGAATGAGGATATGAAAGCTTAGATAAGTAAATAGTTTTCCTCAAAACTATTTGCAGGAAATAGGAAAGGTTGGTACTAGGAGTCCAATCTGGTGATGTGACTTGGGATGCCATTCTGTATTCTGTAACAATATTGCTGTATTCCAGGCACCGGGAATAAAGGATGCAGAGTAAACAAGACTAACACAGCTCCTGTCCTTCAATATGAAAATCTCTTTTAAAGTAGCCCGCTTCTAGGTGGCAGAGCTGAGCCTTACTTTTTAAATGAAGGCAGGCTGGGCACGGTGGCTCATGCCTGTAATCCCAGCACTTTGGGAGGCCGAGGCGGGTGGATCATGAGGTCAGGAGATTGAGACCATCCTGGCAGACATGGTGAAACCCTCTACTAAAAATACAAAAATTAGCTGGGCATGGTGGCACATGCCTGTAATCCCAGCTACTCGGGAGCCTGAGGCAGGAGAATCGCTTGAACCAGGGAGTTGGAAGTTGCAGTGAGCTGAGATCATGCCACTGTACTCCAGCCTGGTGACGGAATGAGACTCTGTTTCAAAAAAAAAAAAATAATTGAAGGCAGGTTGACTCCCATGTTGATGTGTACCCCATTTTGCCTGGAATACTTCAACCCTGCACAACACAGACCTGCCTGTGCACCACTGTACTGGAAGCTACCCAGGCACAGTGCAGTCGCACTGGCCCCCAGACACTCTCTAGCATGTCTACATGCGTGCACACTCTCTTCCCTCTGTCCGACAGAGCCTCCCATCCTTCCCAACCCACCTCCTGGTGGAAATGTTCTAGGATTACCGGAGCCCTGGGGGATTGTCCCAAGGCTAGCTTCACAAGGAGCACAGCTAAGGCATTCCTTCAGACACTGGGAGAGGCAGAATATTTGGGTACATCTGCCGGCAGATCGGTAGATGTGATGATGAGTGTGTGTGGAAGTGCTTTTTTGATTGTTTCTATTTTCTCAGGGAAATGAGGTGTAAGTAGGTCATTTGAGTTTAATGAGAGAAATGGAAGGTTTGGGGTTTTCAGAAGGAAGAAGCAGGCACGGTAGGTTGTTTAGGAGAGTAGAATAAAGGACAGCAGAGAAAAATGTTGTAGGTGTGCCAGGCAGCATCACAGACATGCTTGGGAATGGCGGTCACACACTTAGATTGGGATCCATCACCGTGGTTTGTGTTTTTCCCTAGCCACATTCAACTGCCAAGGCACAAGGCAGAGTTCAGTCTAATTAGGGCTTGGATTTTTTCAGGTGAATATAGCAGAGGCAAGGAGAGCAAAGAGGCTGAATACTTCTGCCTTAGCCTGTGGAGCATAAGTCAGGCTAGAAGGCTAGATAGGAACAGAGGAAACTGCGAAGAATCATCGGAGAAAGGACACTAGTGGGGTGAGCCATGGGAAGGCAGAGGGTGGGAGGAAGTTGAGACTATCAAGGGTATGTGGCAATTGGTCAAGATAGGGTCTCAAGTGCGACCCTGGAAGGACGTCTGAGGTAGATGAAAGACCAGATCTTGGAGGAGAAGAGGCTACGGAACTGAGAGACATTATTAGAAGGATTATTTGTGGGAATAACTGATAGTAATGCTGGGAAAAGAGACAGCAAGCCAGAAGCCCGTCTCAGGAAGAAATGGGTGGGAGTGGGAGAGAGTAATCCCGGGGGTCTCAAAATGATAGGATGGGGGTGGTGTGAGCTGATGGCATACACTTCCAGGCAATGGTGGGGTGTGGGGAAGAGAAGGAGACAATGATTTGAAGTAGCAATAAGGAACAAATGGGACACCTGCTCCCCCTTTCGTCCTAGAGAGTATAGTACAGAAACAGTCACCATTGAGCAGACTGCGGGAGAAGCAATACAATGTCCTTAGGGAAGAGCCAGGTCTTAGAGCAAAAGATGTATGCAATGTTCAGAGAAGAAGCACAGTCACAGGGGATCCTGCTGGTGACACACTATGGCTGTGTTGGCCTTTGAAGACCTAAATTCTAGTACAGTATCTGACCTGGGATGGCATTTAAATTATGGCGGAAGAAAGAATGGGGAGGATTTCAGATCTCTTGAGCTTTACTGATCTTCACATCTTTAACCTCTGGTTCATCACTTCCTGGATGGATGAGTGAATAAAAGAATAAATGGAGGCCTATGAGCTGGCTTAGATGGAACTAAAGATATGTCCTAATCTGTCTGCTTCTACTTAAGGTCAGGTTGTAAAACACAATTTTTCTACTTGACTTGTTCAAGGTTCCTTGTGTTCTAGCCCATTCCAACCTATCCTTTCTTGTTTCCTATCATTTCCAAATTCAGATTATCTACCAGACAGTTTGGGTTCCTAGCTGTCCCATTAAAACACCATACTCATTCCGACTCTCAGCCTTAGCTCAGGAATTTCCTTCTGCTAGAATAGCCTGTTGTAGTTTCATTTCTCCAGCCAGCTCTTTCCTGTCCTTCAAGGCCATGGCAAGTCAAACTCATCCATGAAAACTTTCTTGATGTGAAAACCTTTCTTGATGTGAAAACCCGCCCTTCTCAAATTTTCTGCAGCTCTTACAAAATGTAATGCATACTGCAGAATGAGCTTTGTCCTGTCTTTTTTTAACTGTTATTTTAGAAAGAAGATTAACCTTGCTTTTCCAGGTAAACACTGTGTCCTTTGGATGCTTCTTTTCTTGCAGTCTCTTTCCCTTTGCCAAACTCAGCATCCTGCAGACTTTCTTAGCTGTGGGTTGTTTGAGCAGCTTCTATTAGCTCTGTCTTCATCCTCTGATTAACTTAAGGCTACTGATTTCCTCTGTGCCTTGGCTTCCTTACAACTACAGTGTGCTGTTCTCCTACTACCTTTTGTTAGCTGGCTGATCTGCCTTCTCGAATATTGGGTTTACATAGTTCAGTTCAGGATCCCTTTCTCTTCTCGCTTTGTACCTTCCCCAGAATGCCATGGCCATTCGGAAATCTTTGCCAGTTACCTTTATGTGGCAACTTTAGAAATCATCTTTCAACAGGCCAGAGTTACTTCTGTAACTATGAACTGAATGAACATTTCCACATAAATGGTCTGGGTGACTCCTCCAATTCAACACACTTAAAATCAAACTTTCTGTAGATAATATTTGTATATTTATACATAAATTAAAATTACATATATAATTTAAGTTATAGATAACATTAATATTAATTAATATTTTAATATTGAGATTTATAATTTAATATCAATAATTATAATATTGATATGTAAATTTAAATTATATATCATATATGAATTATATGTAATTTAAACTTATTTTAAATATATTTAAATTTATATATAAATTTAAATTACATATATATTTAAATATTATATAATTTAAATTTAAATTATATATAATTTATATTTATATGTAAATTTATATGTAAATATATAATGAATATATTTTATATATAAATGTAATATATGATATAAATTTATATATTACAAATTTATATGAAAATATAAATTTAATATTTACATGTATATACAAATGTATACATATATATGTGTGTATATGTACGTGTGTGTATAGAGACATATATGTATGTATATTTGTATATATACATGTATATATTTTTATTATTAGTTGTTTGTCTCAAGGCTTTTATTTCTATTAATGATGCTGGCCTGGTTAGAACACTGGAAACCTCTATTAGCTTTCTTGTGGCCTAAGGGGCGAAATTCAAACTCTTTGTCAAGATGCATAAGACTCATCATGATTTGGTCCCCATTTGTATCTCCAGCTTCACTTTCCTGACCATACAACTTAGAATCCAACTACACTTGATTCTCCAGGTTTCCCTAATATGACATGCAAGGTCACGTCTTCATGTTCTTGTACCTGCTGTTCCTTACGTCTAGATGATGTTCCTTCCACCTCCACCTAGGGAAACTTTTAGTTTCAGCCCCAGCATTGCCTTATCTCTGGGGGACTAGGTCCCATTTTCCAGAATTTCACACTGACACATTCTCAGTTTCTTTGTATGCTGTTATTAGGCCACATAGAATATTAGCTCTTTATTTATATCCTCTAGCATAATATCTGGCGATAATAAGTGCTCATTAAATGTACTCTGAATAAATGAGCAAATAAATACAGTTGACCCTTGAACAACACTGGGGTTAGTGGCACTAACCACCTCCCACATGGTTAAAAATTCATGTGTAACTTTTTACTCCCTAAAAATTTAATTACTATAATAGTAGCCTACTGTTAACTGGAAGCCTTTTGGGTAACATAAACCATTGATTAACTCATACTTTCTATGTTATAAATATTACATACTGTGTTATTACAATAAAGTAAGCTAGATTAAATGCTATTAAGGAAAGCATAAAGAAAAGAACATACATTTACAATGCTTTACTGTATTTATTGGTATCATAAAGTTTGTGTCTCTATTTACAAGATGAATCGTCTGTCTGGAATGGCAGCAACTATAGCTGCAGACCTCAATCTATGATATATATCAAGCAATTCAACTTTTTCTTGTAATGTCATGACTTTTCTCTGCTTCTTGAGAGCACTTCCAGCATCCCTAGTAACACTTAGTATGTGTCCTGTGGTGTTTTTCAAGGTTTACAGTATTGCACTAAACGTGATGAAAAGTACATAGGAACTGAGAGATCACTTTTTACTGCCATACGCAGCTTATTGGAGAGATGAACTGCTCATGTGGAGATGATTAGTGTCACATGGGGTTTCAGGTAGGTACTTAAACACTTGAGCTCATCACAATAGCAACAGGGGGTGGCTGCAAATTTATCACAGTAGTATAATATGGACTACAGTTAATTTTACGCAGTTATCTTTTAATACTGCATCTTTACATTTGCTTACCTTTCTCTTGACTGTGAATGGTATCATAGACTGTCTCTGTGTAAATTTTAATAAATTTTGACTTTTGATAATAGATTTCTGTATATTTTAAGGTAGTAAATGATAAAATAGACTAGTGTCTACATATATTTTATACATTCATGATATACTTAACTTTTCCTTATTTTTCTCTACATTTCTAGGCTGAGGTTCATCTGTGACTTTTAAAAAGTTGTGGCAAAACTCCAAAATATTTTTCAACATACTTATTGAAAAAAATCACATACAAGTGGAACCATGCAGTTCAAACCCATGTTGTTCAATGGTCAATTGTATGTTCTTCCAGCCCCCAGCCTTCAAACTCCAAGTTCAGATTTGATCTTCTCCTACCCTTTGCCCCCTGTTGCCTCTGGCTCTTTGATTTTGAGTCATACTGAAAATTCTCCATCCAGTTCCTTGTCTTTATGTCTAGACACTTATAATAATTAAAAAAAAACCATATCTCTGCTTCCACTTCCCATTGTGCTCTCTTTTTATGTGCACACAGATTCCCGAGATAGCACCAGCTTTGCTAAGGCCACTCACTGCTAAACACAAAATCCATCTGTAGCTCCCCTTTTCTCATGGAACAAATTCCCAAGTTCAGCCTTCAAGATGTTCTATGATTTGGAAGCTAACTGCTTCTCTAGCTGGAACTAGCTAACTGCTCCTCCTGGAACTCTTAAATAAGACTCGTGTCTCAAAAACACTTCCTTTACAGCAATTATTTTTTTTAAAAAATCTAGGTTTTTATTGGGCATATACCATTGGAAATATTACCATTTTTTCTTAATCTTTAAAACAACATTTTGAATTGGATAGTATTCTCCTTATTTTTTACATGTGGAATCTAATTCTCAGAGAATTTAAGTAGCTTGTCCAAGATTGTACCCATTTTGTAGATTTTAAAGCTTCTGACTGGCACCTTTTTGGAGAGGTTAATTTTTCTCATGTATATATCTTCCTTTTCCACCTCAAGTTCTTTGAGTGTATGCGTCATGATTAACCAACTCAATCCAACTGATTTATGGAAGAAAGATTAGGCACTCATGGCTGATGTACTATGAGGAGCTAGCAGGCCATCCTCTGGGGGCGTTAGCTAACCACTAGTTGAAAAATGAACATCCTTAAAACTGTCTTTACAATTCTATGCAAAATTAAATGATAAGAAGAGATCTTGAAATAATTGTGACAGCTAAATTAAAATTGCTGGGCTGCCTTGTTAACCATCATTAATTACGCATCATTTCCCATGATTCTGGGCTTTTGTATACTTTCTCAGGTGGTGCGACCTGATGATTGATCCACCTGATTATCCCTCTGAACATTTGAGATTTATTAGGTGCCGGCCAGTCTTTCAGCTACAGTTTAATTGTGTTAACTGCAAATGCAATTAATTGTGTCACCTTTGGGGAAGAATTTCACAGCTACCTTTGGGGGAGGGTGGTAAGTTCCTTATTAAAGTAGTATGTGTTGAAACTCTCATGAGAAAACCCAGATTCTATGATTTTTGTGAGGCTTGGCTGTATCCATCTTTTTAATTTATTTTTTATTGCTCTTTATCAAGGTAACTGGTAGCTGCTGGCTTGTTGCAATTCAAGTTTGGGAATATTAGCAAGTGCAAGTCATGTTACCTTCCATAATAATGGCTGTCAAAATTAATACCCTTTGCCTTCCACAAAACATAGTGGTACCTGTTCTCCTGACGTGATTTGCTCATGCTTCGAGTTCTTCATCCTCTCTCACATCCAGGATCCTTGCCTGATCCTGGTCTCCTAGGGAAGGTTTCAAATGCCCTTTCCTGCTTCCAGCCTTAGCTTGACTCCCGCCTGTAGTCACTCTTGGTCAGCACATAATAAATCACTTTAACCTGTTTCTGAAACAAGGTCAGATTGTGCTGTAACTTTTAAAAAGGAATCAAAAAAATCTCTATGTAGGTGCAATTCTCATGGCAGACTTTATGGCCAAAAGAAGAACAGCGAGAGGATCTCTGGGGGGAGATGTGCACATGTGTGTGTATCGGGAGAAATGAGTGCACAGGGTAGAGAGGGGAGAGAATATCCTCTTGCTTTGGCTGAAGAATCTTTGCAATGTTTGAGTGGGCCTCCACGCCATAAACATTGAGGGCATTTAACATATCAAACGCAAATAAAAATGACACGCAGATGGCTCACTTCTGAGGCAGCCTTGTGCAGTTTTGGGAATCCTCCATCACTGCGGTTTTCCGAAATATTGTAAGTATATATTCCCGATTAAGCTTGCTGTTTTCCTCTCCATGCATTGCTTTTCAGCCAGAAACTGCTCAGGCCGGCCTGAAGTCTCAGGTCCTATCAGCGAAATCAAAGGCCAGCCCCCAGCTCAAGAGTCATTTAGGATTTTCTGTGGTGCAATTAAGCATGTGCAGTGCCCCACAGCCACCGAGGCGCTGTTTATTCAGCGAAAGTGCTCTGTAATTTATTTAAAATAATCCATCTTTCACAAATAAAGGGGCCATTGATGGTCCCCTAACTGCAGACCTCTGCTGAAAGGCCCCCTCTTGATGGTCTGTTTTGCTGGTCACAGCTAAATACCTGACAAAAGTGATTCAGGCTTTTTAAAATTTTTGCCTCTCTCTTAGCTCTCACATTTTTTTAAAATGAGATTTTACTAAACCTGCTTATTTTTTTTTTACACCAATAATCCGATGAGGCTCTCTTGCCTCTCCCACCCGCCCAGCTTTTTTTTTTTTTCCTTTTTAAAATAAAAAAAACACACGATTGGCTATTAAAAATGATTAAGGCCAGCCAATTTGATAATCGCCGAGTGGGAGGTGCCAGCCATTTGGGGATTTAGTACAGCCTCGGAACCAGCTTCTTTATAGCCCTTGGCTAATGAGGAATCACATTAGGCTTTTTACTGTATATGAATTGATTAGCTGAAAATGAGATTACATCCATGCTGTAACCCTGGTAACAAAGAGCTCTTTCTTTTCAAACACTTTCCAGTGCCAGGTCATGGCCTGAATTTTAAAATGTTCTCTTTCCTTGGTTCTCTAGAAAAATATTGGATGAGCTCAGTTGTGGCTTCCACAGAAATAGAGTTATCTATGAATATCTCCAAAACAAACAAACACACAAAATTGTGATGTTGACAAGGACGCACACTCAGAGTTGCGGATTTGACAGGTTGAGGAAGCAGGCAGGGGGCAAAAGACATGGGCTTTGGAGTTAAACTTGCCTCACTGGGAAGCTGGTCTCTGCCACTCAAAGGGTCCAATGTGGGACTCACCATGTAACCTGTTGGAGCTGTACTCTCCTCATCAGTACAATGGGGATAACACATATTTTATAAGCTTATTAGGATTAAATTACATAATATGTGTAAAACATTTAACATAGGGCCTGCCACATAGAAAGTACTTTAAGGCCTGACTTATCTCTTTTCCCCCTTCTCCCTCTTCCATTCTCCTACGTCCTCCCTTCTCTTCTTCCTTCTTCCTCCCTCCCTTCCCTTCCTCTTTCTTTCTTCCCTTCCCTCCCTCCCTTCCTCCCTTCCACCCTTCATTCCTCCCTTACTTCTAAATGAATAGTAGCTATTAAACTTAGTTATTAAGCTTACTTAGAAAGGAAACAGAAACAGCACCTGAAACTGTTGGTGGAACTGCCAGCGTTCTACCCTGAAAATAACCATCCAGTTTAGGCTGAGACAAGAGAGGCCCCCGAGTTATATTGTAAGCATTGGCAAACTTTACACCCTTCTTCCTCTGCCTGTATTTGTGTCGTTCAAATACAAACTTTAGACAAATTAGATTTCGCAGAGGTTAACTGACCAAAAAACAATTCACTAGTGGGGGACCCCCCCAAACCTGAAGGGGTTCAGAGTGAGTCCAGCACAGCCACTTAGTGGTGGAAGATTTCCAAATAGAAAAAGGAAAGTGAGTACAGAGAATGGAGGTGAGGTACAGAGACAGCAAGCTTGGTGACAGCTCAGCTTTTGCTTATTTGAACACAGTTTGAACTGTTGGCAACTTTTGACAGGCACTCAGTGATTGACACAAGAGTAGGTTACAGCCTATCTATACATCCAGTGAAGCAGGGAAGAAACCTTTAGGCCTGATTTGATTTAGCTCTGTGTCTCCACCAAGTCTCATCTCCAACTGTAATCCCCACGTGTTGAGGGAAGAATCTGTAATCCCCATGTGTCTAGAGGGGGAGGTTATTAGATCACGGGGATGGTTTCCCCATGCTGTTCTCATTATAGCGAGGGAGCTCTTATGGGATCTGCTGGTTTTACAAGTGATGGTTTGCCTTGTGCTTGCTGTCTCTCTCCCCTGCCACCATGTAAGATGTGCCTGCTCCCACTTCACCTTCCACCATGACTGTAAGTTTCCTGAGGTCCTTCCAGCCATGTGTTACTGTCACTCAATTAAACCTCTTTCCTTTATAAATTTCCCAGTCTTGGATAATAGCCACATGAAATGGACTAAAACAGTAACTTAGTACTGCGGAGAGTGGGGTACTGCTATAAAGATAATCTGAAAATGTGGAAATGACTTTGGAATTGGGTCACAGGCAGAGGTTGGAACAGTTTGGAGGGGCCAGAAGAAGACAGCAAGATTTGGGAAAGTTTGGAACTTCCTAGAGACTTGTTGAATGGTTTTGACCAAAATGCTGATAATGATGTGGACCATGAAGTCCTAGGTGAGGTGGTCTCAGATGGAAATGAGAAATTTTGGGAACTGGAGAAAATGTCATTCTTGCTATGTGTTAGAAAAGAGACTGGCTGTATTTTGCCCCTGCCCTACAGATCTGTGGAACTTTGAACTTGAGAGAGATGATCTGAAATTGGAACTAATGTTTAAAAGGGAAGCAGAGCATAAAAGTTTGGAAAATTTGCAGCCTGACCATAAAGTAGAAAAGAAAAACCCATTTTCTAGGGAGAAATTCAAGCTGGCTACAGAAATTTGCATGAGTAATAAGAAGCCAAATGTTAATAGCCAAGATGATGGGGAAAATGTTTCCAGAACATGTCAGAGACCTTCATGGCAGTCCCTCCCATCACAAGTCAGAGGCCTAGGAGGAAAATATAGTTTCTTGGGCCAGATCAAGGGGCTGGCTGCTGTGTGTACCTTTGGGACTTGGTGTCCTGCATCCCAGCTGCTCCAGCTCCAACCACAGCTAAAATGGGCCAACGTATTGCTCAGGCTGTTGCTTTAGAGGGTGCAAGCCCAAAGCCTTGGTGGCTTCCATGTGGTATTGGCCTACAGGTGCACAGAAGTCAAGAACTGAGGTTTGGGAACCTCTACCTAGATTTCAGAGGATGTATTGAAATGCCTAGATGTCTAGGCAGATGTCTGCCACAAAGGCAGAGCCATCGTGGACAACTTCTGCTAGGGTAGTGCAGAAGGGAAATGTGGATTAGAGCTCCCACACAGAATCCCCACTGGGGCACTGCCTAGTGGAGCTGTGAGAAGAAGACCACTGTCCTCCAGACCCCAGAATGGTAGATCCACTGAGAGCTTGCTCGGTGCACCTGGAAAATCTGCAAGCACTCAATGCCAGCCCTTGAAGGAGCTGCCCAAGGCTGTGGAAGTCCACCTCTTGCATCAGCATGCCCTGATTGTGAGACATGAAGTCAAAGGAGATTATTTTGGAACTTTAAAATTTAATGACTGTCTCCCTGGTTTTTGGATTTGCATGGTCCCTTTGTTTTGGCCAATTTCTCCCATTTGGTAAAGGAACATTTATCCAATACATGTAGCACCATTGTATCTTTGAAGGAACTCACTTGCTTTTGATTTTACAGGCTCATAAGAGGAAGGGACTTGCCTTGTCTCAGATGAGACCTTGGACTTGGACTTTTGAGTTAATGCTGAAATGATTTAAGACTTTGGGGGGCAGTTGGAAATGCATAATTGTGGTTTGAAATATGAAAAGACATGATATTTGGGAGGGGCCAGGGGCAGAATGATATGCATTGGCTCTGTGTCCCCACCCAAAATCTCATCTCCAATTGTAATCCCCACATGTTGAGGGAAGGACATGTAATACCCATGTGTCTAGAGAGGGAGATGTTTGGATCATTGGGGCAGTTTCTCCTGTGCTGTTCTCATAATAGTGAGTTCTCATGAGATCTGATATTTTAATGTGTTTGAAAGTTCCCTATTTGTGCTTCTCTCTACTGTTCTGCCATGGTAAGACATGCTTGCTTTCCCTTCACCTTTTGCCATGATTGTAAGTTTCCTGAGGACTCCCCAAGCATGTGGAACTTAGAGTCAATTAAACCTCTTTCCTTTATAATTACCCAGTCTCTGGCAGTATCTGTATAGCAGTGTGAAAATGGACTAATACAAAGCAAAACTTAAAATATATAAGGAATTACCTTTAGGCTAAACTTAATTTAATAGTATGGTCCCTTAGCTAATGCTATGAACTTAATATTTGTGTACCCCCAAAATTCATATGTGGGAACCATGACCGTCAGTGTGATAGGATTAGGAGGTGGGCCTTTCAGAAGTGATTAGGTCATAAGGGTGGAGAGCTTGTGTATTAGTCAGTTCTCATACTGCTAAAAAAGACACACCCGAGACTGAGTAATTGCTAAAGAACAAACAGTTTAAGGGACGCACAGTGCCACATGGGTGGGGAGGCCTCACAATCATGATGGAAGGCAAAGGAGGAGAAAGGCACGTCTTACATGGTGGCAGGCAAGAGATCATGTGCAGGGGAGCTCCCCTTTATAAAACCATCAGATCTCATGAGATTTATTTACTAACATGAGAACAGCACAGAAAAATCCTGCCTTCATGATTCAATTACCTCTCACCAGGTCCCTCCAATGACACATAGGGATTGTTACAATGCAAAGTGAGATTTGGGTGGTGACACAGCCAAACCGTATATCACCTTGTGAATGGGATGAGTGCCCTTGTGAGAAGAGACACCAGAGAGCTTGCTGTCTCATGTGAAAATAAGAGAAGATGATCATCTGTAAACCAGGAAGTGGGCCTTGACCAGAACCTGACCATGCTGGTTCCCTGATCTTGGGCTTCTCAGCCTCCAAAACTGTGAGAAACAAGTATCTGTGTTTAAACTACTCAGCTTATGGTATTCTGTTATAGCAGCTCGAAATAAGACAAAAAAAATACTCTTCATATTTTAAAATAGTTGAAAAAAATCAAAAGAAGAATACATTTTCAGAGATGAAATATGTAAAATGTCGCCAAAAGTAAGCATTCACAGATGATCATTTGCAATCAATTTTGATGGTAAGGAACACTAAATTTGACCCCCAAGTTAAGCAAAATGTTATCCCTCAAAAAAGAATTACATTTTTTCTCATACAGTAATATAAAAACATGCTCAATTATTATGTTTTGAATTTAATCCACAAACAGCTTGTGAAAATTTTTTCTCACTTGTGATAAATGTCCCTACATAATATCTTTGATTTTATCCCATAGCTTGCAAAGCCTAAAGTATTTACTATTTGATCTTCTACAGAAAGAGTTGGCTGCCCCTACTACAAGGAAGTTTCCTGTCTAGTTAGCAGATGACATTTCCTTTTTGGGAAATTAGTTATTAGTATATGTGTTGAGGGCAGCGAACAAAGGTTTGTGGGTTCTAAACTCAAATACAAAGTTGAAAATGTACATTTGTATGCTGAGCACATTGGCTGCTCTCTGCCATTTCTTGATGCTACTCTTGTTCTGTAAATATAAATCAAAAGTGCTTCTAGCTGTCCTTAGTGGGAGGCAGAAATGGCGACTAAAAACAGGGGGAGGAAATACAATGTGAGAAAACAAATAATTGTACCCTAGTTGATTCCATGGCTCTTCCTTCCCATAGGTGAAATTTACAAAGAATTTATAATGTGCTTACTGTATAGACAGGGTACACACATTTCCCATTGAAATATAAACTGTCCTGTTTTCTGCTATATTCTTGGACACTGGAGTAGTGCCTGGCACTTTAGCAAATATGTGATAAAACATATGTTAAACTTTCTCATTTATTTCCACCTCTTTCCCTTCCTTCTCCAATTTCCTGGGTTGAAACACAGAGGCTGAGTCATGCTTTCCCAGAGAAGAGAGGAGGCAATATTGGGGTCCCTTGTGCTCCTGTGAAGAAGACAGCATCACTTGTTTTTTAGGCACAAATTAACTCTATTCAGTGATGGAGCTGGGCTAACATTCAAATCCCCTTCAACACTTAAGCCAAAAAGAATCCACTTCAGCAGAGACAGGTGGCCCTTGCCTGAGTTGGTAACTGCAACATCTTTCCACTGATGTCTTCACCACCATCTTCTGTCTCCCCACTTCCAGTGCTGCCTTTTGGGAAGTGGAGCCTCACCACCTTCTCAGATTCTAGCCTCATAAATGTTGACTGGATAAACAATGAAATGAAGGCAGAAATAAAGATGTTCTTCAAAACCAACGAGAATGAAGACACAACATACCAGAATCTCTGGGTCACATTTAAAGCAGTGTCTAGAGGAAAATTTATAGCAATAAATGCCCACATGAGAGGAAGGAAATATTTAAAATAGACATGACACCCTATCATCAAAATTGAAAGAGCTAGAGGAGCAAGATCAAAAAAACTCAAAAGCTAGCAGAAGACAAGAAATAACTAAGATCAGAGCAGAACTGAAGGAGATAGAGACACAAAAAAGCCTTCAAAAAATCAATAAATCCAGGAGCTGGTTTTTTGAAAAGATCAACAAAATAGACCACTAGCCAGATTAAGATAAGAGAGAAGAATCAAATAGATGCAATAAAAAAGATAAAGGGGATATCATTACCAATTAAACAGAAATACAAACTACCATCAGTGACAACTCTATGCACATAAACCAGTAAACCTGGAAGAAATGGATAAATTCCTGGACACTTGCACCCTCCAAAAGCCTAAATCAGGAAGAAGTTGAAACCCTGAATAGACCAATAACAAGGGCTGACAAGTTGAGGCGATAATCAATAGCCTACCAACCAAAAAAAGTCCAGGTCCAGATGGGTTCACAGCCAAGTTCTACCAGACATACAAAGAGGAGCTGGTACCACTCCTTCTGAAACTATTCCAAACAATCTAAAAAGAGGGAATCCTTCTCAAATCATTTATTGAGACCAACATCATCCTGATACCAAAACCCAGCAGAGACTCAACAAGAAAAGAAAACTGCAGGCCAATACCCATGATGAACATAGAGGCAAAAATCTTCAATAAAATACTGGCAAACTGATTGCAACAGCACATCAAAAAGCTTATCCCTCAAGGTCAAGTAGGCTTCATCCCAGGGATGCAAGCCTGCTTCAACATGTGCAAGTCTATAAATGTAACTCACCACGTAAACAGAACCAAAGACAAAAAACACAGATTATCTCAATAGATGCAGAGAAGGCCTTTCACAAAAGGCCTTTTTAGCCCTTTGTGCTAAAAACTCTCAATAAACTAGGTATCGACAGAACGTATCTCAAAATAATAAACGTTATTTACGACAAACCCACAGCCAATATCATGTTGAATGGGCAAAACCTGGAAGCATTCTCTTTGAAATTTGGCACTAGACAAGGATGCCCTTGTCCAGTTTTTTATGGCTGCATAGTATTCCATGGCGTATATGTGCCACATTTTCCCTGTCCAGTCTATCATCGATGGGCATTTGGGTTGTTTCCAGCTCTTTGCTATTGTAAACAGTGTCACAGTGAACATACATGTGCATGTGTCTTTATAATAGAGTGATTTATAATCCTTTGAATATATACTCAGTAATGGGATTGCTGGGTCAAATGGAATTTTTATTTCTAGATCCTTGAGGAATCGCCACACTGTCTTCCACAATGGTTGAACTAATTTACACTCCCACCAACAGTGTAAAAGTGTTCCTATTTCTCCACATCCTCTTCAGCATCTGTTGTCTCCAGATTTTGTAATGATCGCCATTCTAACTGGTGTGAGAAGGTGTCTCAATGTGGTTTTGATTTGCATTTCTCTAATGACCAGTGATGATGAGTGTGTTTTTATATGTTTGTTGGCCTCATATATGTCTTCTTTTGAAAAGTTTCTGTTCATATCCTTCACCCACTTTTGAATGGGTTTGTTTGTTTTTTTCTTGTAAATCTGTTTTAGTTCTTTGTAGATTCTGGATATTAGCTTTTTGTCAGATGGGTAGATTGCAAAACTTTTTTTCCATTCTGTTGGTTGCCAGTTCACTCTAATGATTGTTCCTTTGCTGTGCAGAAGCTCTGGAGTTTTATTAGATCCCATTTGTCTATTTTGGCTTTTGTTGCCAATGTTTTTGGTGTTTTAGTCATGAAGTCCTTGCCTATGCCTATGTCCTGAATGGTTTTGCCTAGATTGTCTTTTAGGGTTTTTTGCTGGTCTTTGTTGGTGTGAGACCCACCAAACCAGATCTCCTGGCTCCCTGTTTCAGCCCCCTTTTTATAAGTTGAATGGGTGACTCTGTCTCCCAGGCGTTCCAGGCACCAGTTGAAACAGTGCCCAGATTTTTGTGAGTTTTTGTGTGGAGACCTATTGTGCTGGCTGAAATAGCCATGCTGGAAGCTTGTAGTGCTTTTCTACTCGGGAATCTCCTGGCCTGTGGACATTAAAAACTTATTTGGAAATGTGGTGATGACTCACCTTCTGCATTTTCACTGGGAACTGCACTCCAGAGCTCTTCTTATTTAGCCATCTTCAAAAAATGTCACCATGAGTGTCTTTTATGTGCCTGAGCCTTCACATATGGGACCGATGGTCTTCATAGTAATCCCATGAGGAAGGCTCCATCAGCTACATCACAGGTGAGGGTACTGAGATGCTGAACATTAGGCAATCTGCCTGGGCCACACATCCTGTTCTTGGAGGACTAAGGATCTGGACCCAGGTCTTTCTGACCTTGAAGCTGACACTCTTCTCTGGTCATGATACCACACTGTCTTCCTGGTTTTCCCCAGTGCTGTTTTATCCCTTTTGGTTTCTGCTCTGACACCCAGGTTGTCAAAAGGACCCAGCCCCAAGAAACTGCAGCCACTCAGCACCCATGTCCAACAGGATCTGGCTCATCATAGCTGATTAATCTGAGATGTGAGTAGCTACTGATAGACTCTGTCTCCCCAATCGTCAGATAAGAATTATGAGGTTTGGGTGTTGAAATACAAACATTCACATTATACTATTCAGGACATCACCTCACAGATTTGATGTCTTTCTTTTCTCTTGAAATTAATTTATGTTTCATCCAATCTTGTATGCTTTTTTAACTTCACTAAGAACCTGCCTTTCTTCATTGCAAAATACACACAGACATGCACACATACATGCACACAGACATAAATACAAACACACACAGGCACATATACACCAAAAATAATATCTGCAAAAGCCACAGGTGGGTGTAAAAGTCTCATGCAGCAATGTGTGTGAGGGAGCTGAGCAGTTAGCAAATGCTCAAAAAGTCCTGATGAGGGGAAGCCATCCACAGAGTTTTAACTTCCAGCTGTTTCTACTCATCTGCCCTCTAAAGAAAATATCATTACTTCTTCTCCTGGGAATCTTCTTGGATCCCTTCCTTCCTAACTCTATCTGCTTCAACATCTCTCTCTTTCTTATTAGAGCGGTAACTTATTACATTTTCAGGTGGAATTCATTCTATTTCTGTGACTCTCCACTCTAGAACCTTACTTCTCTATTCTAAGATTCTCAGTCTGATAATAAAACTTTTTTTCCCCATACTTCTTTCACCCTTCCTCAACCTGCAGACCCTTGACAAAGCAGAAACTAGACCTACTGGGAGACATCATAACAGAGTGGTTAGCCATCCTGGCTCTCAGGTTAACTCTGATGACCAAAGCTTTAGCTATCCTATGTAACATGTTTGTGATCAGCTTTTCTATATGTTCAGTGGGGCTGATAATTATACAGCCCTCACTGGGATGTTGTAAGAATAAATGAGAAAATAATTTAGTAAATGTTTTAACGCAGTGTGTGGCAAAGAAACAGCCTTCACTAAATTGGTGGATATTGTAATAATTACCTTATTCTAGTTCAGTTGCTGTATTTTGTGTTGAGGCCCCTAGTTTTCCAGAAGGAAACTTGAAACCATGAAGGTGACATTGGGAACCTGAGGGTCTCGTAAGTGAATACGAATGTAAGAGCAAGGGATTGGGTAGGGGACAGGACACATGCTTTCCCCAAATTTATTTCTATTTTTTATTTTGCTTTTCTGCCACTTTTCAGACTAGGAACTTTCCCCAGATTTATTTATTTCTTGACATTCTACTCTGTGTCAGGCATGGTGCTAGGTGTTGAAAGTACACATCAAATAGAGCTCCTGACTTCAAGGAACCTGTTGTCTAGTAAAGGAGAAAAGCGTGCAAGCAAATTACATCAAGACAGAATCATGGGGCAGTTTGGGGTGGTGTAAAGAGCTGGTTTTGGGTGGTGACTCAGAATGCATTAAGGCATATCTGGGGAAAGGTGGGTATGAGGTGTGGAGGGTCTACATGAGTGAGTGATGCAGAGGGAGCTGGAGTTAAGAGCCGGGTCCTGGAGAAGAGCTGGGAATGTCATGCCATGGAGTTGACTTCATTCCAGTAAGCCCTGGGGCACTATTGATGGGTTTTAAGTAGGGACAAGTGACAGGCTTCCTTGGGCTTTCACTAGCCTACCTTCTCCCATGAATCTTTTTCTAGGAGCATTTTATTTATTTATTTATTCATTTATTTTTATTTATTTATTTATTTTTACTCGTATATGGCTTTTTATTCAACAATCTATCAAAAAATAAATTAATAATTTAAATCTTCTCTTAAGACATTTTAGACCCAGGTAGCTTCATTGATAAATTCACCCAGTCATTTTAGGAATATACTTATATAAAGTCTTTCTGAAAATAGAAAACAAGGGAACTCTCTCTAGGAGCATTTTAAATGTACTCCCCAGTCTTTGAAAAACTGAGCCTCTGAATTTAGCTCTAAATGCCCCCATTTCAGGTCTGAACGGAGCACTCAGTTCTATACTACAGCAGATGTAGCTCCCATGTGAGTGATGCCCCATACAATCTTCCTTCATTTATCTCTCCAATGCCATATACAATTAGATGGACAAATAATAAAACAGAAAGGGGAGATTGTATTAGTTTATTCTCACACTGCTGTAAAGAAATACCTGAGACTGGGTAATTTATGAAGTAAAGAATTTTAATTGACTCACAGTGCCACAGGCTGTACAGGAAGCATGGCTGGGAGGCATCAGGAAACTTACACTCATGGCAGAAGGTGAAGGGGAAGCAAGCACATCTCACTATAGCAAAGCAGGAGAGAGAGAACAACAGGGGAAGTGCCACACACTTTTAAACCATCAGATCTCATGAAAACTCACTCACTATAACGAGAACAGCAAGGAGGAAATCTGCCCCCATGATCCAGTCATCTCCCTCTAGGTACCTCCCCTGATATGTGGGGATTACAATTTGACATGAGACACAGAGGCAAACCATATCAGAGATAAATTACAGGAAGGAGCCAAAGCAGTGGAAAACTATTGCAAGTAAAAATTGGCCTCTGCTTTGAACTTCTCTGTAATTAAAATAAAGGGGAAAATCCAAGATATTAAGTAAAATCTTAATATCTTGTTTGGTTTTCCATTCCTGTGCTAGTTTGTTGAAAATGATGGCTTCCATCTTTATCTATGTACCTGCAAAGTACGTGATCTCATACCTTTTTATGGCTGCATAGTATTCCATGGCACCACATTTTCTTTATCCAGTCTGTTATTGATGGGCATGTGAGTTGGTTCCAAGTCTTTGCTATTGTAAATAATGCAGCAGTAAACACATGTGTTTGTGTGTATTTATAGAAGAATGATTTATATTCCTTTGGGTATGTACCCAGTAATGGGATTGCCAAGTCAAATGGTATTTCTAGTTCTAGATTCTTGAAGAGTCACCATACTGTCTTCCACAATGTTTGAACTAAATTACACTCCCACCAACAGTGTAAAAGCATTCCTGTTTCTCCACAGCTTTGCTAGCATCTATTGTTTCCTGACTTTTTAATAATCACTATGCTGACTGACATGAGAGGATATCTCATTGTGGTTTAAATTTGCATTTCTCTGATGATCAGTGATGTTGAGCTTTTTTCATATGTTTGTTGGCCACATAAATGTTTTTTGTTGAGAAGTGTCTGTTCATATTCTTCGCCCACTTTTTGATGCAGTTGTTTGTTTTTTTTCTCATAAATATGTTTAAGTTCCTTGTAAATTCTGGATATTAGACCTTTGTAAGACAGGTAGATGGTAAAAACTTTCTCCCACTCTGTAGGTTGCCTGTTCACTCTGATGATAGTTTATTTTGCTGTGCAGAAGCTCTTTGGTTTAATTAGATCCCATTTGTCAATTTTGATTTTTGTTGTAATTGCTTTTAGTATTTTTTTTTTTTTTGAGATGGAGTTTTGCTCTTGTTACCCAGGCTGGAGTGCAATGGTGCGATCTTGGCTCACTGCGACCTCCACCTCCTGGGTTCAGGCAATTCTCCTGCCTCAGCCTCCTGAGTAACTGGGATTACAGGCATGCACCACCATGCCCAGCTGATTTTTTGTATTTTTAGTAGAGACGGGGTTTCACCGTGTTGACTAGGATGGTCTTGATCTCTTGACCTCGTGATCCATCCGCCTCGGCCTC